>NC_048227.1:103515396-103644832 GCF_002007445.2 Ailuropoda melanoleuca | reverse complement strand
TGTGTGTGTGTGTGTGTGTGTGTGTGTGTGTGTGTGTGCAAATGTTTGCTGAAGTGTCTTTATTCTCCAGGCTTGCGGATTCTTTTAGGGATTTTGTTTACCTTTGGATCTCCAGACCCTGGTCAAGGCTGGGCCAGGAGGAAATATTGCACTTTTCTTCTCTTCTCTGTTCTCTTTTCTTCTCCTTTCTTCTCTTCTCTTCTACTCTCCTTTTTCTTTTCTTTTCTTTTCTTTTTTTTAACAAGTAAACATTGGGGGAAAAAAATCCCTGGAAGCATGGCTGTTACTTATGGAAGATTAAGTAACTTAAGTAACCAGGAAAACAGGCATAGCTGGATCCAGGGCACAAATGCTATCCTTGGAACTCTGCCTTTCTGTCTCTTGTTTCTTCTCTTCTGAACACTGGCTTGATTCTCAGACAGGTTCTGTCTGTGGTTGCAGTGGGGGAATGTTGTGTTCTGACTGAGTTGGCCATCTGTGCACCCCAGAAAGAAAGAAAGCAAGGTACAAAGATCTGAGCACGTCTGAGCAATTACCAGGAGCTGGGAAGGAGGATCACTTTCTGTGGATTTATTTATAAATGGAAGTTTGTACCATTTGACTGCTTTTACCCATTCCACTCCCCACCCCCACCCCATCACATCCCTCCCCCACCTCTGGTAACTGCCAGTCTGTTCTCTGAGTTCCATTTTTTGTTGTTCTGTTTTTTTTCTTGTCTGAACAAAGCCATCTATATAAACCCATGCGTTTCATAAGCATCCACAATGACTTCAGCTCTTCTGGTTTACTCATCAGGAATCATTTGAAATGCCTTGTTCAACAACCCCCCCATTTATTCCTAGAATGATAAATAGTGCATGATGACCGAGCAGGTCAGGCACACGGAAGAACTCCCAATCCAGGCGTGGAAGAGGAAGATAAGCATGGTGATGTCTGTAGCTTTGATCTGGAAGTAGAATTCCTGAAGGCATGTGGCATTAAAGATGTGTAATTGTTTATATCTAGTAGCAAAGGGACATCCTCGTGGGTTTATTTAGATACATTATCTGAAGCAGGCTTAAACTGTTCATGTGGACTAAACCCAAACTACCACAGCCGTGATTACTGGAAAGGGTGGCATCTGGTACTTGGCGCGATTGTCCCGCAGGATCAGTAAGAATTTAAGACAATTGTTGGTGTACAATCAGTTGCTTATCTACTACCGTGGGGTCAGAAGTGTTTTAAATTTAGAAACTTTCTGATTTGGTTTTAGAAAGATTATACAATTCATACATTTTAACTCTGAAATATCTCCAGGACTATATACCTACACCTTATCACTAAGCAAGCAAACAAATACACAAACAATGACCTTGCAGTAAAAACGATGACAGTCACCCTAAGTTGGGCAAATACAGACTAGAAATAATGTCATGCCCGTGCATGTCAGGTTTTGCCATAAATAAAAGTGAATGGTGTATTTAGAGAAAGCACAAAACTTTGTGTTGTCAGAGCCTTTTGGATTTTAGAATTTCATTTTTATTTGTATTACTTATTTTACATTGGCCCAGGAAATGGACCCACTTTATACTTTCAACTTTGGTAATAAGATAAAAATTCTTTTTTTTTTAAGATTTTATTTATTTATTTGACAGAGAGAGACAGCCAGCGAACGAGGGAACACAAGCAGGGGGAGTGGGAGAGGAAGAAGCAGGCTTCCAGCAGAGGAGCCTGACGTGGGGCTCGATCCCAGAATGCTGGGATCACGCCCTGAGCCAAAGGCAGACGCTGAATGACTGTGCCACCCAGGCTCCCCAAGATAAAAATTCTAAAATACTTGCAAAATTTAACAATAGCTGTAGTTATATGAAAGTGGAAACACTGTGGACCTGACCAGTGGTGAAATTAGGGAGCCGTGTTCTTGCTGGCTTGACGTCGAAGACTTTCTCTCTGCTGCTTGGAATGGGCTTGGCAAGTTCATGCGCACCGGCAGTGCCTGTGAGTTTCTGTGCATATAATATATGCATTCGTTATTAACACACGCACGGCCATGGAGGAGGCATACAGCCTTCCTTAATGCTTTGGCAGTGGCTGCGGTGTGGACAGGCAGCAACTGTCCTCTGCAAAGATCAGACACAGTTTCCCTTTTTATGTGAGTACATTGATTTTCTTTCTCCTGGTAAACTTTGCACATCATCTGGGAGGCTTTGTTA
The DNA here is from genome assembly GCF_002007445.2 of Ailuropoda melanoleuca. Classification (NCBI taxonomy): domain Eukaryota; kingdom Metazoa; phylum Chordata; class Mammalia; order Carnivora; family Ursidae; genus Ailuropoda; species Ailuropoda melanoleuca. The sequence goes on along the minus strand of NC_048227.1, from coordinate 103,642,640 downwards.
ACACCTCATTAAGAGAAAACAAACTTGGGGGTGCCTTGTGGCTCAGTCAGTTAGGCATCTGCCTTCGGCTCAGGTCATGATCCCAGGGTCTGGGGATTGAGCCCTGCTTCGGGCTCCCTGCTCAGTGGAGAGTCCACTTCTGTCCCTCTGCTTGTGCTCCCTCTCTTTCTCCCTCTCTTTCTCTCTCTCTCCTCTCTCTCTCAAATAAATAAATCTAAAAAAAAGAGAGAGAGAGAGAGAAAACAAACTTGTTAGTGAACAGGATAACAAACTATCATTAGCTTTTGAGATTATGTTTGTGTAACTAGGTGTGACCTAATGCATTGTTAAATTACCAAAGTCTACAAGTAGTATATGGTCTAACAAGTTGCATAGTTATTTTGTATCCAAAATAATGTAACTGTGGTCTGGATTTATATAACACGAAGTGAATGTAACACTTCGGCATGAAGGCTAAATGCTATCAGGTCATCAGGGGAACAGTCTTTGGCGTGGCTCAGTTACCGACTTTCCTTAGGTACCGTGCAGAGTGTGGTGATTATGCTCTGTGTCAGGTTTTAGCTTAGAGAAAATTAAAGCTATAATTTTAATGTGAATAATGAAGTTTCTAAATGGATAATAAGATTTAGAACTATCAATTGTTCCTTACAAAAGAATCTGAATCTAACCAGATGAGGAACTGTGAGAGCCTATAGTGGGGATATCTGTTTGTCCCTGGCTATTGACAGAAGTTTCATGGCTGTTAGACACCTTTAGATTGAGTCTAAGTGACAGGTTGTCTATCGTAACTTGGTAAGCATGAGGACCTCTTCTCATAAATTGTAACAGTGGTCCCTCTTATCTGAAAATTTAATCTTTTAACAGGTCTGAGTTTAAACTCAATACACAAATGTTATAAATATTTGTGTATATTTATTTAATACACTTTACAGAACCATATATGAATGTATCTTTGTTTCTTTTATGGAGGCTGATTAGAATGTGCCACCACTGACAAAGTGAAAATCGAAGTATTTGGACTTGACAGACTGGCCCTGCCTCCTAAAGGTGCACCTGTTGCCTGCTACTTGCTTCCAGAATCCCCTGTCCTGCCCCTCTCCGTGTGGTGTATTGGGCTATTGGACTGGCCATGGCAAATGCCAGCTCCCAGATTCCCTCTCCTTGCTTCAGGCTGGCTTTGCCCAGGGGAGGCCTAGTGGGAGCTGAGAGTTCAGAGAGAAGGCAGAAGCCAGGATGTTTTTTGCTTTCTCTTCATGAAGCATTTCTGGGGAAGCCTGGGTGGCTCAGCCAGTCAAGCATCTGCCTTTGGCTCAGGTCATGATCCCAGGACCGTGGGATCGAGCCCTGCAGGGAGCCTGCTTCACTGTCTCCCTCCACTGCTCCCCTGCTTACACTCTCTCACATGCTCTCTCGCTCTGTGTGTGTGTGTGTGTGTGTGTGTGTGTGTGTGAGTCAAATAAATAAATAAATAAAATCATCATTATTATTATTTTTTAAAGGAGCATTTCTGGCAGTGGCTGCCTCTCTTTCCTCCTCCCAGCTTCCAGCAGTTAGCTACCTCCTCCCTCCATCCTCCCACCCCAGTGATCAGAGCCCCGGGGCTGCTGGTCGGGTGGCTTCCTGCCCTGTGCTGCTAGCACCACCGTTGTAACTAGATCTCAGTGTTCAGTTCCCACAGCTGAACTACCGGGCGTGGGCCCTGCTTCCCTAACTTGACTCTGACCCATGTAAATGGCCAGTTACTTGTTCAGTACAAACCACAGATTTACTGCAGCCTTCTAGTGGAAACTGTGTGATCCTTTCATTTTATCAAGAGAGAGATGTGCTTCCTTTGGGGCATATTAACGAAGAAAGATCTGGAGACTAACTCAAATTTAACCCTTTGTAAAGACAAACAGTATTTTATTTGGAAAACATATTATGGTTAACCAGTATCTATAAACATCATTAACTTTGGGAAGTTCAATGAAAGCTGTTAGAAGGTTCATGAACAAAGAAGAAGAAGGGTCTCATTGCTGTTTTTTCAGGTTTGTAGAACTAGCTTGTGCTTGGGACATGTAAGGCTTCCCAGATAATAGTTGTCAGCTCTTTCTATAGAAATTTGGAACACATTAATTTGTGTTTGGCGTTGATGAATTCGCTTCTGATCCTATAAGTTTTTATACAACTGGGTTCTTGGTATGAATCTATTTTCAGAGTTTGCTGCCTTATTTATTCATTTCCTTTTTGTTATTTCCTTCTTTGTGAGAGGCACTGGTAATGAGTCAGGAGTCAGGTCGCAGAGTGAAGAGGAGGGGGGCTTCTGAGAATGCCACCAACAGCTGAACTGACAGTTCTTGGGACTTCCCTTGGTGTATATTTTTGGTTTTTATGGGTCTGATTTGGTTAGAGGGTCAGGCCTCTGTAGTCTGAAATGAAAAACAAGTGAGTTATGATAAAATATAACTCAGTGAGAGCAGAAGGAAAGAATCATAGCCTTGTCTACAGAAATGGTAAAAATGTGACTATGTTTCTATGAACTTAAAGAACATAACTCTGCTGGATTGGAAAACATGTATATTTAACTTGTAGCAATATAAAGCCAAGCTCATTTTCAAAGTCATATTCTGGGTCCATTTTTTAAATAGTTTATACTATCATTGAAAAAACAAAACTGGCCAATCACTGTCATACCTTTTAGCTCCATAGCTAATTAATTATGCCTTCCCAGAATTGAGTATATGGATCTAAATGAAATGAGCCCAGCCCATGGGAACTATAGTTCCTGGTTAGGTAGAAGAATATATTTAATTTAACAGGATTTGTTCTTGGTTTGGTTTGGTTTGTCTGTCTATTTTTGTAGCTGATTTTTCTCGAACTGGCATTTGTAAAAGATGGGGTGGGCCCCTTAGAGAATCTTTCTTTATCTACATTTAAGGGAGTTAGGATTATCTTCACTAGGATTGACAGATGTCCTACCCAAGGTAGAATTTGTTTAAAGGTTCTTCTGTTTTGCTTTGCTTTATTGTTTGTGTATTTTGCATGCAGATTGGAAATATCAAGACTACCAACATCTGAGGCCACTGATTGCATAGGACAGGAGATGACCGGTCATGCTAGTGGTTGGGCAGAAAAGGTGTCACTGCTATAGGGAGACAGTTCTCGAGGGTTCTCTTGCATTTCTGCACATTGTGAGGGAAGCACCTACTACCCTCTTGTTCTGGACAAACTTTTCAAGGAGGTCGTAGAGAGATCTGCTTATTATCCAGTATAGTAAACATGGTATCTCCCTGCAGGACAAAAGGAAGGTTTGCTTGCAGCTCCTTATTAAAGATCTGGGTTCCCTAAGCTCAGGGTCCTCAGTAGTTCAGAACCACTCACTGGTATCGCCTAGCTTAGTTCATCCACTTCATCCCATGGTTGCTGGGGAGCAGGGGAACTGACATGGCCATCATGTCTGTACTTCTGCCTGAGCTCCAAGTCACACAGCCCTTTGTCTCTGACCCAGGAGTCTTGTGTCTTCTGCCAGCAGCCACGAGACTGTGGCATACTAACGTGTGAGCTTGCAAGCAAGGTGAAGTCTCAGATCCTCCCCCGGACTTGCCAATTACTCTAGTACTACAGAAGAACCTCCTTTCATAAAAATTGGTGGAGAAAGTGTTGAAATTCACTGATGTGACATATATATTTAATATAGAGAGTTGATAATTTGTATTTTAGTTTTATCAGCCCATGTGAGATACTGGAATTTTCCGAATATCTTTAACTTTTTATACTATTATCTATAAACATCCATTTCCCCCCAATGAAAAAGGATTTTGGCTTTTATCTGGCTGGATTTTAGCTGGTGTTAGAACAGTTTGTGATTTGTTAGCCGAACATCTACCAGTGGTTTTTTGCAAGCTAAGAAAAAATATAAATACTGTCTATTTATCTGTTTATGAAATACCTTCTCAGTAGCCCAGCCAGCTCAGCTCTTTTGGAGGAATTACTTTGTGTTACGAGGGGAATTTTTTTCGTGTCTGCAGAAAGCAGTTGCAGCCAGCTCAGTGTCTTTCACAAGGGTCAGTCCTGTCCTCCATGCTTTTCGCTTAGGCAGTCAGGAATTGCTCTAAACCTTTTTCTTAACATCCTTGAACTGGCCTTTGAAGGATTTGTAAAATTTCATAAGGTTGTGTGAAGAGGGTAGCATTCCCTGGTTAAAAAAAAAAAAAAAAGAAAGAAAAAAGAAAAGAAAAGGAAAGGAAAAAAAGAAAAAAGAAAGCTATCAGTACAATTTCCATGCCACTCAGGGAAAGACGAGGCTCATAGGCATGACGTCACGGACACACCTAAACAGTCGCTCATCAGAAGCACTGGCCACCCTATTACAGTGAGACTATTGTCACACCCTCGTCTGTGGGGCTGAGGACTGCAGGCAGGACGACTAGTATGCCCCTTGCTCTGGGTAGGATAGGTTCTGGGTAACTAGCAGGTGTACCATCTGGGGTTGGTAGGACACTTGCAAATAAGAACAGCCTGGGCTCCAAACAGCTGTCTTTGGGACACTTCTTTGTACAGTGGCACACTTTAGATGTTTGGGGAGTAACACCTGTTACCTGAGACGTGGCACCATTTTCAGATGCAATAAGTGAGGTCTGTTACAGCTGTCATCTTCAGAGAGAGTAAACTGAGTTCACTCCCTTTACCACTAATGTCAGTATAACTCCATGGTCTTCAAATGTGTAGTTCCCAGAACAATAGTAAAAGCATCACCTGCCAACATGGTAGAAATGCAAATCATGGGCCCTACTTCAGTACTACTGAATTACAGAACTCTGGTGTGGGGTCTAGAAACGTCTACCATAACAGTGCCCCCCATCAGGTGATTTTGATTCACACTGGTGTTTGAGAGCCGCAGGTGTTACTCACTGTATCTCAGGTCAGAGGAGAAGGAGGTTAGTTGGGTTATAAGTAAGGAAAGAATAAATGAAGGGTAGTGCTATCAAATGTATAAAGGGATAATGGTAGAATTTGTTGAATAAGCCTACTGATTTTTTCATTGAAGAATATATCTAGGGGCGCCTGGGTGGCACAGAGGTTAAGCGTCTGCCTTCCACTCAGGGCGTGATCCCGGCGTTATGGGATCGAGCCCCACATCAGGCTCCTCTGCTATAAGCCTGCTTCTTCCTCTCCCACTCCCGCTGCTTCTGTTCCCTCTCTCACTGGCTATCTCTGTCTCTGTCAAATAAATAAATAAAATCTTTAAATATATATATATATATATATATATATATATAATGCCTGTTCTCTGTGGGGCACTGTTAAGATACAGATATGAATAAGGGATTCCATAATACTTCAGAGTCTATGTCAGGGGTGGACTGTCAGTGATGGCCTACGGACAAAATCCCATTTTCCAAATGTTTTTATAAATAAAGTTGTATTAGGACACAGTCATAAGTGTCCACCTGCATGTTGTCTGTGGGTACTCTTAGGCTACAGTGCAGATTGAGAAGCTCAACAAGGACCCACAAAGTCCCACCAAGCCAAAAACATTTCATATCTGGAGCTATAATAAAAGGTCAAGTCAAGTGTTTCAAGGGAAACTACTGTCCATATTCCAAGTAGTTGTATTCGAATGGAGTTGAGGAGGAAGTGTGGTAGGCAAATGTCCTTCTGTTGTCCAGTGATAAACTTGTACTGGAGTTTTGCTGTAGCAGAGAACGTCACTTCAAGGATGTGGTTATCGTGGAAGGCGTAAAGACTGTCAGACAAGAGGCAAAGCCGAGCACCTTAGTGTACGAAGGGCAAAGGGGTGGGAACAAATAGAGAAAGAACAAAGGGAAGAAATGAAGAAAAATAAAGAGTTGGGTTGAGAAGGGAGAATATAAGCCATCAAAAGAATGTGACCTACGTGAAAAGCTAAAGTAAAGGCATGTGTGCAGGACAAGGCTGGTGAAGCCAATTAAGGAGACAAGTACAGGTTTCAAACATTCCCAGCTGCTTAGCGGGGGGGGGGGGGGGGGGGGGGGGGTGTGGAGTCCAAGTCTCCCGGGGAATTCTGGGACCCTGTACAGAGGCAGAAAACGGTGTGGGAAGCGTCTGGGGAGAGTCTCACTCTGCTACTGTGTAAGTCTGCATGTTCGTACCTGCTTATTTATAGGAATGTTCCCTCGATTCCTCACTCTGTATTCCATCCTTGCTGCTAACTGACCCACCATGGAGCAGCGCCGTGGAAAAAGCACTGAGTTCCCCTTAGAAAGTCTGATTACTTCCTGCTTCACCTCCGATTGTTTGACTTTGGGCAAATCATTTCGTGGCTCAGTGTCTCCCTTTCCTCATTTATGAGATACCATTTCAGGCTTCCTCCTGCATTCACAGTGTGCTGTTCTACTGGACTCACTAATCATGGAAGGGCATCGCTAAACCAGAGTCACGGAGCGTTTCCCCAGCTCCGGGGCTGAAAGAGCAAAGGAAAATGAGCAGAGACACTTGGACCCTCCTGAAAAGGGGATTGCTGAGTAGTTTGGCATGAGGGCATTAGTTTCCCTCCAAAGAGTTGATGTGGACTTATTTCTAACTCATACCTACTAATAGATTTCCTCTCTTGCCCAAAGAGATTGTTCACTGTGAAAATGTGTAGAGAGGGGGAAATGGCCAGCTGAGCTCCATGCCTGGTATTTCTCACAGAGTTCTCATTCTTCCAGGAATTTTTCTTTAAATGTGGAGCACATCCGACCTCCGACAAGGAAACGTCAGTAGCTTTGAACCTGATCACAACAAACAGTCGAGACATCACCTGCATAACGTGTACCGACATCAGGTAAGGCTAGGAAACACCGTCCCCCTCCACAGGTCGCTTTCCCGGTAGTGGCCTCTTGTGGGAACCTCGTCAGTGGTTTCTCTTTCTTGAGGAATGTCTGCTTTGCTTCAACGCCCTTCGCGCAATGTAGGTGTGTTTCAGTATGATCAAACTGTTAAAAGAGCCAAATCCTTAGTGTGGTCCATGGTCAGAGCTTCGATGCCTTCACCCAATGTGGGTATATTTCAATATAATCAAACTTTTTAAAGTGTCAAATCTGTAATGTGGTCAGTGGTCAAATAGTACGCTAAAGATAGAAGTGAGAAGACTTACGTCTAAGGGTCATGTAATCTTAAATAAACACATGTATTGATATTGGTGAGTTCTAAAATAAGTTTAAACATGATGTGAGTGTTAGGAATGCCATAACAATTTATGAGCACCATTTATTCTTGGAATATAGGATCCATAGTACCTTATTTTAAGCAACCTCTACACCCAGCATGGGGCTCGAGCTCACAACCCCAAGATCGAGAGTCACGTGCTGTACTGATTGAGCCAGCTGGGTGCCCTAAACATTTTATCTTTAAAATGTCTTTTCCACACTTCAGTTTTTCCGCGTAACTTCATATGCCCAAAATAAAAGCCTGTAGCTAGTTTGGGACCTGGATATTTCTAATCTCAGTAGAAGAAAGAAAATGTGGAGATGCCGTGTTAGGAAAACCAGGGATAAGGACTAGATTTGAATTTCAGTTTGGGAGGCAAGGACCAAGTAGAAAAACCCAAGCCTATTGTATCTTCAGAGTTGATGGCTGAGAGTAGAACTCCTTACTTTATTCAGATGAACAGAGTAAAAGAAAATAGCTTTATTCCATATTCTCTGAGGTTGACCAGAGGCTCAAATTGCAATAGAGGGAGTCTAGCCCTGATATCAAGAAGAACTTTCAGTGAAATGCCAAAACGAATTAATGAATCAAGTCAAAGATTCCTGCTTGTTCCAGACTTCTAAGCAAAGACAGATAAATACCCTCAGCATTTCGGTCTTGTCCCTCTTTGGTCTTGGGAGTGTGTTAGGTGGCCTTTTAAAGTTACTGTAAGCTCTGTGATTTGGTGGTTAGTCGGTAGGAGTACTCCTAACATAACACTTCTATCCTTTCATAAATTTAAATAAAAATGTTGACTAATAGAAGTCTAAAATCTTAACAGCATCTGTTAGAGAAACTTGTATCCAAGAAGGGATAAAAATGAGACTTTTTTTTTTCTGCTGCATTTTTAGTTCCTGCTGTGATAGGGAACACCACAATATTGCCTAAAATGCAGCTTTCCAACATCCCTCCGTGAGGTGAATAATTGCAAATGGCTAATCTTTTCAACAGGAAAGAACAGCTGATTCTTCTGGTATTTCAGGAAAGAAGCTGGGGAGTCTTAAAAAGGAGAGCTCAATTGCTCTGTAAGCGCTAAGAAATTAAAATCACGTCTCAGTGTTTCATAGGAGAAATGAGTTTTTCTCTAAGTCAGAATGCAGCCTGCCAGCCAATATTTAAAAACCCTCCATTAGAGTTGGTAAAGATGGCATTAAAATATGTAATATTGATCATACTATCTTACTCTGAGCATTGCTCTGCATGCTTCCTGCTGCTAAGCTGTTGCCTTCGTATTAATAACACTCAACATCCGTCCAGGGAAACAAGCCACTTCCCAGAAGCACGGGGAGGTCATTGCTAGAAAAATAATATCGTCTGTTGCAATAAAATTTTTCCTATTTTTATTTTGAGGGGGTTTTATAAATAGAAGCTACTATATTCAATTAGATTTAAGTATGTGTATAGAACCAACCACTTGACTGAATGAGGTCCCTTATATAAAAGAGCAGAGGACTGGCCTGTATGTAAAATAAAGGAAGATGCCCTCTCCTCTTCTAGCGAAGGATTCAGGCATAGGGATTTCATAAAAGCCTGAATGAGGACATGCCAATACTTTGTTGTACTTTGCTGATTGTCGTGGCTTCTTTCTTTCTTTCTTTCTTTCTTTCTTTCTTTCTTTCTTTCTTTCTTTCTGTGCAGATGCTTTATTTTCTAATATAGAAGTGATTCACTTCTATAAAAAATGTCATAATGTTTTTACCTTCATGGTTAGCAAGATTTGGGTTTAATTCTAGCATCTTGAGTATGCCTAAATATTTGCATGTATACATGGGGGGGGTATGTGTGAAATGTAATCATATGTATATATAGTTTTGTATCTGGCTTTTTCCACTTAGCATTGCATCATGAGACATCTTCCCTGCTATGAAATATCCTATGAAATTAAGTTTTGTTTTGTTTTTAAATAAGTACCTAAGATTTCGTCATTTGGGAAATACTCTAATCATTTGCCTATTGCTGGTGATTTGCATTATTTCTAATTAAAAATATTAAATTAAGTAACCCTTAAATCTATATCCTTTTCCGAAAATCATTGACTGCTTATTTTGAATCTAAGAATAGTGTCATAGAAATGGTAACAGAAGGTCAGCATTAATGGATCTTGATGCATATTGCCGCGTTTATTTCCATTTTAGACCATGACTGCCTATCTTGAGAGGGCTCCCTGCTGCATCTTTTCCAGTATTATGTTCATAGTTTTAGTTTTTGCCTATTTGCTAACGGATATTAATTTTGTCATTAATATTTTTTTAATTATTATTGGCAAGTTCGAGCATTTCTCACTTATTTGCATTTTTTTTTTGCTTATTCGCATTTTCTATTGTGAGAGAAAAATGTGAAACTTTCTCAATATGAAAGCTTTAGGAAGAATCTGGGGGAAAAAAAAGATTGCCTCTGCAATTACTTTCTCATTCACTTATACATAATATCAGTATGTCCATTACTAATATAAGGTTTTCTGCCTTGTGAATTTATGTTTCAATGTATTTCTTTGGTTTGGATTTTGAAATATCACATCTTCCTGGAGCTAAATCAAGTTAATTACAGAATTGAAAATAATAATTGGGGGTATCTATTAATATTTTATGTTTCTTTTATTTATTTTTGTATGTACCCTAATACATCATTAGTCAAATTAGGCATCATTAACTACATAATAGATTAAAACCAGAGGAGTAATTTCAATTCCACTTGTCGGTCGCTGGCATATGAGAAAATGATTGACTTTTGCATATTGACCTGGTATCCTGCAACCTTGCTATAACTGCTTATTATTTCAGGAATTGCTCTGTGGATTCTTTCAAGTTTTCTGCATAGATTATTATGCGTCATCTGTGCACATGCGCAGTTTTGTGTCTTCCTCCCCTATCCACATCCCTTTATTTCTTTTTTCTTGCTTGTTTGCATTAGCAAGGACACCCAGTGTGATGTTGAAAAGGAGTGGTTGAGAAATGACCCACTTGCCTCGGAACTGATCTTACTGGGAAAGCTTCAAGTTTCTTTACTAGTTTCCTGACAGTTTTTATCTTGAATGGGTGTTGGATTTTGTCAAATACCTTTTTTGTGTCTACTGATATTATCCTGTGATTTTTCTCTTTTAGTCTGCTGTTTAGCCTGTTTTAGTCTATGATGATATTAATTTATTTTTGAGTGCTGAATCAGCTCTGCATACATGGGTTTCATCCCTCTTGACTATTGTACATAATTCTTAAGCTTTTCTGTATTTGATTCACAAATATTTTGTCGAGGATATTTGCATCTATGCTCATGAGAGGTATGGGTTTGTAGTTTTCTTGTGCTGTCTTTGTCTGGTTTTAGCATTAAGGTACTTTTGGCCTCATAGAATGAGTTAGGAAGTATTCATTCTGTTTCTATCCTCTGAAAGAGATTGTAGAGAATTGGTTGCAAGGTGGAAACTTTATTATTGTGCTTTACAAGCATACAATTTTGTATACAAAGAGATTAACATCTCTTTCATCGCCCTTCTTAACCAATAATTCTTAATAAACGTTTAATAATATATTCAAGGGTCTCCAGCACCACTAAGTTAACTTTTTGACCTTAGGAAGATAACACAGTCTCTTAAGCCTTCAGGTTCCTTATAATGTCTGAGAATCTATAAGGCTCTGGCTGGTTTTAAAAGCTTGCAAAAGGTAGGAGCAGTGCTTGTTCACAGCTTATAAATCGATCGTGTCATTTGAGAAAACACTTGTTTGTGTCCTGCCAGCTGAAAAATGCAGAAATAAAAGATGAGGTTTTCAGGGACACTCCTTTCCAGAGCCCACAGATGTGATTGTAATATGTAAAGGTTTATGTGTCTAGCATAGATGTGTTATTTCCAGATATTAGCCTTAAAATTTAATTCAGGTATATGGTTTGTGTCCTTCGAGTTTACCTTGTATGTAAAATATTTTCCCCTTTCTTGAGGCACCTGGGTGGCTCAGTCGGTTAAGCGTCTGCCTTCTGCTCAGGTCATGATCCCAGGGTCCTGGGATCAAGCCCCACATCAGGCTCCCTGCTCAGTGGGGAGTCTGCTTCTCCCTCTCCCTCTGCCTGCCGCTTCCCCTGCTTATGCTCTCTCTCTGTCAAATAAGTAAAATTAAAATAAAAATAATAAAATAAAACTTTCCCCTCTCCTAAAGAAGTAAGTGGCTCTATTTGAGAGCCACAACAGCCTGAGGTTTTACATGAACCAGCAAATTCCCATCAGCCATCTGGCCTCGCAGCCCCTCTACCTACCCGCAGAAGTGAGTTGATCTGATCCATTCAAAGTTATCAGTTGTTAGTCTTATCTTTATGAACAAAAAGTAGTGAATTGAACAAAAAGAAAAAAAGAAAGACAGAAAAACAAAAAACCAAAAACTTGAACCAAGAACAGAAAGTATAGCACTTGAAGGCAGAATGGCTATATTATGTATTTCCTCTTTTTTTTCCTTCAAGTTTTTATTTAAATTCCGATTAGTGAACATACAGTGTAATATTAGTTTCAGGTGTAGAATTTAGTGATTCATCACTTACATCGTAATTTTTATTATGTATTTCCAATAGAAATTCCATCAGAAATGTTCAGAACACTCCTGGATACCTCAGTTCGACTTAGGAATGGCAGTACTCTGCCATGTGAAAGTGACAGGACCAACACCACAGTGAGACTTGTGTGCTTTCCTGACCAGTGTGTGTATCTTGCAATGCACCCTGACGTCCGGGTCACCCCCCACCCCCCACCTGGGGAACATGGTATTTCTGCTTCTTGAATCTTACTTTGCAATATTATTCTTAAAATTTAAAATGTAAAATTTGAAAATTACAAAATAGAGAAATTATTAGCATGATACCATTTGGCAAAAAGAAAGAAATCATCTCCGCCCTTCTGCTTTGTTCCTTCTGAAGCTGCCTAGTGAATTCCTGCACTTCTTTTCACCTCTATCTGCCGTTTTTCAGTTTACAAAGCTGAAGACAAACTAAAAACAATAACCATGTTTGCACACCCAAGATTTAACTTTCCAGAAGCATGTTTTAAAACTCAGCTCCTAGTAGGACATTAAATCTAAGAACTGGTACTACCTTATAATTTTCCTCAACTCTTCCACTAAAGTCTTATGTTTTTGATGTCATTGTTGTTTGATATAAATGTATTTTTATAATTTTCTTGCTTTCAAATTGAAGTGATGTTGCCTTGGGATTGCAGACTTAAAAGATTTGCTTGGGTTTGGAGATTAGTAAAGATTTATCTTAAAGTCCATTTGTACTTGCTCTTGGGGTCCTGGGAGAGAGTGATTTAGCTATCGTTTGGCAGTATTATAGTATGCATTCATTCATTCATTCAACAGAGATTTTAAAAAATGGGGATCTTAGTTATTTCCCTTTGAATACATTTGTTATGTCTTAGGCTTCTCCTCTCAATTCATACTTTTATTTTAGTTATCTTTGGCATTTATGTTGTGATTTAGAATTAATATACAAGTTCTTTTTCTAATTTTGAGACATTGCTTAACAGTTATATTTTATCAACTTACCTGTTTCTTGGCATTCTGGCATTAGATGGGAACTGATGGTTTTATACGGTCGTCGGGGTCTGAAGAGCATCTTCAGAGACTCCAGATACAGCCACATAGAATTTGACTGAAATCTTTAACATGGCCTCCTTCAGTAAATGGCTTTAGTTCTGTAATGGAAAAAGTGTTGGATTGTGTGTGTGTGTGTGTGTGTGTGTGTGTGTGTGTGTGTGAGATAGCACTAGAGACCTTCTTTATGCCGACAGATCTATATATTTCTCTTATTAGAGAAATAGCTTGTATACTCCTAGGTAATGTAACATGCCAGGAACAAAAGATAGTTTCATACAAGTAGGGGAGAATCCCAGAGCTTCTGTTTTACATAGCATTACAGAGAAAGGTAAATCAGAGTAGCACATTTATGTTGTAATAAACAGAAGTCTGTTACAGAGTAGAATGGAATGTTTTCTACCTTTTTAAGATGAGACAGGAAACTTCAAAGATATGTCTTCTAGTTTGAAGCAGGTTACTTCACACTGTGCCCAGACCCCATGGGAGTTAGTTCTCTCTGCGTGTGCTGTGAGTGATTTCTGTCCTGAAGGAGTGTGTGTGGCACACTCTTGAGAGAGAACTGCGATATACCCTTCCACGTTGGAGTGGAGTCTCCCATTCAAGAAATTACATTGCTTCTTTGAAATTAAAAGGTAGTGCTTAATTATCTATAATTCTTTCACTAAATTATTTTCAAATTATTTGAATATATGTTTTATAGATGAAGAAATTGAGGCTAGGACATTGTAAAAATTGCATCTGGTCACAAGGTCCCTGCGGTTGGTGCTGTCTCTCATCACACCTCACCCCCTGCAGGTCTGGGTTTCCTCTGGAGTAAAAGGCAAGGCTGTCTGCTGGGGCTGGAAGGTAGCTTTGCATATGAAAAAGGAAAATATTAGCAGTAAAGTGAGATACAAAGACAGTTCAAAAACCAGGAAGAGCTGAAACACCTGAGCTATACACAAGCCTGTCTGCCCTGTGAGGTTGCAGGTGCCACAAGGACGAGGTCCAGCTTGGCCGATGCGCAGACATGCTGATGGTGCGTGCCCCCACAAGCCTTTGCGTCAAGGAGATTTCAGTAAATATTTACTGATCTGAATTAAAGTAAATCTGGTTTCATGCAGAGCAACAAACAGAAAGCAAGTTCTTTTCATATGGAACACTTTCCTTTTTAGAAAAGCCCTTCTGTAAAAGTGCGTGTATCATGGTGAGCACGGAGTGATGTCTGTGCATTGAGTCACTGTATTGTACACCTGTAACTAACATAACACCATAGTAAGCATTCTGGAATTTAGAAATCAAACAAACAAATAAACAAATGGGGGGGAAAAAAGAACTTCTGAATCTAGTAGAATTTTCCAAAACTGAATGAAACAAATTAATCAGAAATCAGTGGAGAGTTTTACGGTATTGTTAGGAGTAAGGGGAAAAGTCAAATTTTGAAGTCCAGCCTTAGGATATAGATTTCTCAGCTATATTGTTTGGGGTCAGTTACTTATGAAAACAGAAGAAATAGTTTATCAACACTGATACTTTGAAATGTGAGCTGTGTCAGTTTTAATGTCAGTCAGTGACCTTCGTATTTCCTGCAGCGAACCCTGTAGATTTCAGCTGCAAGGGGCTGGATCAGCGGGGTGTCCTGGAGACATTACAGATGCATGTGCATGAAATTCATATGCCTCACCTTTCCATTTAACTGTCCCTGTGGGTGCACGGCGGCCCCCGCTGGCACTAGTAAGACAATATTGCAAAACCTCTTGGACCAATTTTGTATCCATTGAGGTCAGCCTTGAGTGTTGTAACCGTCTGGATTTTAAGCAGTTCATATTCTGATGGTGGAGGTTAGGAAGCAACTGTCTCTGTAAAGCATCCAAGTGGCTTTGCTAGAACTTTGTTGGCGGCCACATGTTATTTTCAGGGTCCATTTTCATTGGAAATAAATGATCACACAGTTTTTAAACAGCAACATTTTACTTAGAAAAATATGATAAATGGCTTGTTCATTTGTTTTTAATTGCAATTAGCAATTGGTTATAAATTTGGTGAGGGCAAGATGTTATTTCCATTGCAAATTATTTGTGCTGATTCATATCTTTGGGAAATTTCTATACCTGCTTGGACCTGTTTAGTGGTAAGCAGTGACAGGATCTACCTTTTCCTTTGCAAACGCCATTGATGTAGCTACTTACTCCCATGACATGTAGAATTAAGTATTTGCAGATTTGTCCCTTGTTCCTTCCACAGCTTGTAGAGTTAGTTACAACCAAACAAGCAATGGTCTCAGTAACCTGGATTGCAAGCAAAGTTATTAATTGAAGTAAGGGTCATGACGTGTTGATTCTGTTTTTTGTTGATTTGGCAAATTTCACATCAAAGAAAGCCTGGCCTCAACTCCTCTGTCTGCAGTGTGCTGGAAAAGAAGTCCCCAGGGTTTATAGATCCATATATACTTTTCCACAACACTGAGGGCTACTCCGTGTACTGCTGTAACAGTCCTTACACTGTCACATGCACACGTTAATGTGTGGAAGTGGTATCGTCTAACACAGGTATCATGGACAAAGCAAATTCAGGCAGGTGTCTGCCATCCTTAGCACCTCCTTTAACATTAGGAGGACTGAAAAGTCAATCTGTTCATTCAATAGGTATTTACTGTTTTTCTCAATTTCACTTCTTTATGATAGAAATATAAATGTATCTGATTAAAGATAGGAGTTGTATGAAAAGACTCTTCCCATAAGTTGAAATATCCCAAGAGTTCAATTATAGATTCCAGAGTGGAAACCTTTTATATCATTTCTTCTTTACTTTTGCAGGGATTGGTTTAAATGTATTCTCACAAACCTTTTTTATTGACTTATATTTACTTCAAGCTTCAAAAGATGGAAGATTTAGGGTACTCCATTAATTAAATACTTTAATTAAAGTTTGCAAACTGCTTTTAAATACAAACAAATTTAGAAGACTCTTCTAAAGTTGTTAATACTATTGTAGTGTAAGGAAGGAAGAAAATATTTTCCCTCTACCCTCCTAGTTTCTCCAGCTGGGGTACTGATGAAAGAGACTAACAAGAGAAAAACAGACAGAAGCTCATTAACATGTGCATCACACATACACATGGGGGTATCCAGAGATGAGTAACTCAAAGGAGTGGGTAGAACTTGGGCTCCTCTGGCTTCTTAAAAAAGAACAATAACTTTGTAGAGACAGGCCAAGACAAAGGAAAAGGAATTTGAACTTCTACAGCAGCAAATTGTAAGAAGGTAAATATACGGGGGACTAATGGAAAATAAGGGCTCATTCCTGACGTTTGTCATATAGATTCTTTTGGTGCTGTCTGTGGGCTGATAAGGGTCCAGTGATTAACTTCTGTCCTTTCTGATGGTGGGGTGGTGGGGAGGAGGGGGACCTTCACAAATTTATGTCCTGCTTTTAGGATTTGAGGAAGGGGAAGAGCTTTTCTTTTATCTCCTTCTTCTCAGTTGCCTCAGCTCAAAATAATCCTTATGCCAGTGTGGCATATTTTGGCCTATTTTAGCACCTTTCAGTAGATAATTTATAGTTCTTTTTAAGGTTGAAGCTTTCCTAAAAGTGTGATTGATGATGGGAAGGAAAGAGAGACAGTGCATACTGCCACCCTGAAGAGAGATTTTTTTTTTTTAATCCAACATCAGTTTTGTCACAACTCTGTTGTTCAGTTACTGTATGTAAAAATATTTGTAAGTTTTGGCAGTTTCTGCTTTGATTGGTGGAATATCACAGCTTGTTTGACACAATTATGAGTAATATGCACACCACAATTACTTCAAGCATGTTACAGAAGTTCCTAAATTTAGTAAGGACATTGTTTTCAGCCATAATGTTATATTCCATCAAAATATATATTCATATTGTCTCTTCAAAAATGAGGAATATATTCAATGTTGAACTTTCAAAGTGAATTACAGTAAATTTTCACAATAATGTCAGATATTTTGCCATCAAGAGCATAAACTTCCAGAAGCTTTACTTTGAGTCAATGAATTACATGAAAAGAATAATTGGACAATTATTAGAATTAACAGATTTTCCATTTTCATCATATGGTGAGGCACTGATAGGAGACTATTCAATTTAACTCTCCGTGAAGTTCTCCTAAGCAAACTAACAATAACAGCTATCACTTACCTTTTTGTACATGCACAAGAAAAACTGGAATCAAAACTGAGCAAATTAATTTAGAGCAGTCATTTGATCTAAATGAAAAGCCACACTTCACTGAGTAATATGCAAATGTACCTTCTGAGCTGCCTGTATAAAATCAGGCACAGCATTCTTAAAATAACCATGGACTTTGTAGTAGACTCTGATGCTGCCGCAGCAGGCTGTGTCTCTGGTCTTCCTCTGGTGGATGATATTTTAAAAGTCCCTCTGGGGGCGCCTGGGTGGCTCAGTCATTAAGCGTCTGCCTTTGGCTCAGGGCGTGATCCCAGAGTCCTGGGATTGAGCCCCACTTCAGGCTCCTCTGCTGGGAGCCTGCTTCTTCCTCTCCCACTCCCCCGCTTGTGTTCCCTCTCTCGCTGGCTGTCTCTCTCTGTCAAATAAATAAATAAAATATTTAAAAAATAAAATAAATAAAAATAAATAAAAGTCACTCTGGTAGATGAATAAATCCCAGTGCAACTTGTATATTCATCATGAACTTTCTTGAGAAATCAAAATTATATACTGTAATATTGTGATTTATAAGAAATACCTATTTGGTCTTTGTCCATTCAGAGCTTCTAGAACCCTTGGAATTTCCCAAGTGATGAGGGTGAGGGGGGATAAGTGTTTTTTTTTCTTATGTTAATGAGGTTACTTTGGGTTCTCACCTGGAGATGGGGGCTGGTTGTTTTGGGAGCCAAGCATGAGATGTGATGGTTAGAAATTCCAGTCCCACATCTGATCTCCAGGGAGAGAAGAGGGCCTGGAGATGGAGTTCAATCCTCAGTGACCACTGATTTGATCAATCATGCCTTGTAATAAGGCCTCCATAAATACCCAAAAGGATTGTATTCAGAGAGCTTCTGGGTTGGTGAACACATGAAGATTTGGGAAGAGTAGCACACTCAGAGAGCATGAAAGCTTCGTACCGCTTCCCCATACTTTGCCCTAAGCATCTTTTCTATTTGCCTGTTCCTGAGTTATATCCTTTCATAATAAATTGGTAATTTAATAAGTAAAATGTTTCTCTGAGTTCTGTGAGCCACTGTAGCAAATTAACCAAACCCAAGGAGGGCGTCATTGGAACCTCCAATCTATAGGATGTGGGTCAAAATCTCTGATCTGTAGCAGGTGGGTCAGAAGTCCAGGTGACAGTCTGGACATGGGATTTTGGAAGTTTGTTTTTGTAGGGACTGAGTCCTTAAACTGTGCAATTTGATGCTATTTCCTGGTAGATAATGTCAGAATGTGAATTGGTGTCTGAAAATTGCCTGGTGTGGGGGGGAAAAACCCCACACACCATTGGCATTAGTACTAGAATCTTATGTACTTAATATGTACTTCCTGTTTTATCTTATTACTGTTGGCAGGGTTTATTCCAAAATAAATAACCGGTACCAACAATCACATTAATAGTTACAGATTTGTAATCAGAACAGGATAAAAATCCTTGCAGCAAAAGCCTTCTGATGACTTTCATGTGCTCTCTATACTGTCCAGGTTCTATTTTCTATACATACTCCTGTAAAATGGACCTATAATTACCTGTGATTTCCATTGACCCCACCAACTGTTGGCCTGGTGGCTTCATGCATCTCATAGACCTCAGCCCAGTCCTGGCACAGATGGACACCATGTACTTTGGGTGCTTCATACAGAAAAATGCCTCTGAACTGGAGACCCATATCCTACTTGCAGCCTCACTCCTCCTCCTGACTCTAGGCTATGTGTCAGTGTCTATCGGTGACATGGGCTCTTCTGATGAGAAGAGATGAAAATGAGAGGGTGTGGTGAGCAGTGCTACAACCCAGAGAGGGCTCAGTCTTCACGAAACTATTTTCTTTCCTTTGGCTAGAGATTCTGATAGACTCATTCTACAATGCTAGAATGCAAGATGAAATCAGTAATGTTTACTAAAATTTTGTAAATCAAATTCATCTCTCTCTTCACTGGGGTAACCCAAGTTGTGATGCTGCCACCCCTGAGGCTAGGGATTGTCCCAGGACAGGTAATAAAAAGTTGTTTTACACACAAATAGGAGCAGAGGACCATGTGTTCCTGTGTTGTTCTCTGTATTTATTAGTGAGAATTCCCAGTAATAAAGGGAATTATGCCTCTCTTTGATCATAAACTACAGTGAGGGAAAAAAAAAAAACGAGGTTCCTGGGTTGTGCAGTTGGTTAAGCATCCCACTCTTGGTTTCAGCTCGGGTCATGATCTCAGGGTCATGACATTGAGCCCCACGTTGGGCTCCTCACTCAGCATGGAGTTGGCTTGGAGATCCTCTCCCTCCGCCCCTTCTGCTTGAGAGCTCTCTCTCTCTCTCTCTCTCTGTCTGTCTCTTTCTCAAATAAATAAATAAATAAATGTATGTATGTATTTTTTTTTTTTTAAAAGGGAAAACCAGGATGCCTACCAGGTCGGTGAGGAATTGGTATTTGGTGTTCTTATGTCCACAGAGTGACTTCGATTCCTTGTTCTGACAGAGACACTTTATTCCAAGCAAGACAAATTGACTTTCTGTCCCCAGCAAGCTACAATCCTAGATTGTTCCAGCACTAACCCCTTTGCTAATGGTAACTAATCCTCATTCCACATCACTTTCACATTTCATTTAAAACTCCTGTCTTTCAAAACGCCTCTTTTGGTGAAAGCTTTTCTGTGTTGTTTCTCTCTCGTGGATATACAGAAGTGTGTACAGGCATTTAATCCAAGAGTGATTTGCAGACATGTACTATGGCATACACGGTCTTAAAGCATCCCCCAGATCCTTACCACATGGTTCACCCCCAACAGCTAAAGAGAGAGAGTCTCTGCTTCTTCCTTCTTCCCTTTTATCTTCTCTCTGCTTTTCACAGTTAAGGTTGGTGTATCTTTAGTCCATCTCGAGTGGCCTTTCTGAATCCCGAGATGGGTAGGTATAGGTTACAAGAACTGCTTTGAAGACAGAGTTTAAAACAGAGCTCTGCCTCTCCGTACCCCTGTCTTTCCAGATGGGAAGAGTGTCATCTTCTCATTGTGCAGAGTTACTTAAGGATCAGCTCAGGCCTGGGTGCACCAGAACCCCAAGCCCAGTTGGCATAGCCCTGCCTTGCAGTTTCAGCTTCAAATGGTAATTTCAAAAGTTGTAATTCCTAAAGCCCGAGGTTTAGAACCCTATGTTCCATTTCCCCAGGGAATAAGGAATATGTTCTACCTTGTGAGGATGTGCCCGTGTGTAGGGGGCACCACAGAGTGCAGGCAGCTCTGGATGGGGGTCCTAAGAACAAGCTTTGGCTCCAGAATCCACCACCAATTGATTATCTGACGTGGGACAAATACATTATTTTGACCTTAATTTCCTAAGTTTGGTTAATTCCTGATGTGGATCAAATAAGTTAATCTATATGAACAAACTTGGAGAATTGTACATCCCTACACAAATACTACACATCTCCACATGGGTTACAGTGATTATTATTAATAATCCTTTTCTTCTCGGGAAACCTTTACACAAAAATAGTTCTTTTGAAATGAGACATTCATCCAGATGGGACTATCTGGCCTTAAGTATTAGCTCAGAGGAAATAATTTGAGTTAGGAGGGACCATGTTCCTGTAGGCAAATATATTTTAGTTTTAATGGGAGGAATTATGTGGGCATTGATTGTATAAAAAGTGATTATGAAAGATATCAGGTCTTGGTGGCACAAAAATAGTTGGGAAATATAAGACTTCTTTAAAAGTATCGCTTTAGGGATTTTAGTAGAGATTTCAAGTTCTTTTAGGGCTTGAGCTCATGACCCTGAGATCAAGACCTGAGCTGAGATCGAGTCGGACACTTAACTGACTGAACCACACAGGCGCCCCGAGATTTTAGCTTCTTAAATGTGGCTGCTGGAGAAGCTGAGGACATGTAGCAGTTTCAGTTCTCCAGAAGCAGATGTGGAGACAGAAGTTGGTGTGTAAGTTGTTTTTTTTTTTTTAACTTATCTGTTAGACACCAAACCCTGTGCACAGGGCAGGGAAGAAGCACAATGGGCAGAGAAAGGTGAACTGGGTCACAGGCTAACTCGGCCTTGGCCGGCTCTGTGGGGGCTGTGGATGAGGTAGATGACCTACAGGGTGTCCCAGGCTGGGCCATACTGAGCTTTTGCGCTCCCGCCTGGCCAGATGTCCCAGTGTGGCTGCCCGGGGACAGCGGCTGATGCCGATCCTGAAGGAGCTGACGACCGATGGTGCCTAGTGACCACATGCCCACAGCTGTACGGTGACAGCTTTGTTGACATGGGATTTGGGTGGTACGTCTCTGTGTCTCCTATACGGCGGAGGCCAGGGACATGAAAAGAACCTGAGAATGTGGAGAAAATTTATTTAGGACAGTATTAGAGAATAGAGTATACAATACATTATTTCTGAGTGAGAATTAACAAATATAATCACATTTAACTACTCTGGTGGCTGCTGTAATGCAGTTACCAGGGAACTTACTCCATTCAGTGGAATAATACACATTTTTGAAAGCAAAAACCTTTTTAGTTAGGCACACTGGCATTCCGACATAAAGATCAAGTTGCAGACCACAGAGCTCATACCTGCAAAAGAAAAACCAAGTTGTAATCAATCATTTTTTTATAAATAAATATCATGATGTTGATTTGATGTAGAAACTATTACAAATTTTGTTGTAGCTGATATAAATGATCACTTTAAAAATACAAATGACATAAAGCATACTTACGCAGTTAAAATGTATCTTGAAAGAAAGTTCATGGAACACACTTCAAAATTGAGTTTCATATTTATATGCTGTTCAAGAGGCTTGAGACAAGATGAACAATTAGCATGTCTTTCACAATAACTATTATTGCTCTAAAAATTTACCCACAGCGCAAATGATCAGGAATGTCTCTGATGTACAGCCCAGTGTTAGTTCTTAAAATCAGTGCAAACATTCTATATCTCTAATTGTGGCTTTTATCTTTTTAAATGTTGAAGGGCTTGATGTCAATATTAGTATCTTCAGCTTTACAGAATTCGGTGAGCTTCTGGCATGCGGAATTGCATTTCATGGTCAACTACATTTCCTTAACCTAGATGCTGTTTTTATATCCATTTTAAAAGGATATTATGTTTGCTCAGTGATCATTTCAAGGTTAACCTTAATGGTGTCCATAATAAACCCGTACTGACTAGGTTCAAGTAATTCTCTGCAGAAGAGGAACGTGCAGGTTAATTGATCCAAGAAATTTACTTAAAGCTTGGACTTGACCAGGAGCAGTTGAGAAGACTTTCCCGCTGACTTGATTCCTTAGTCTCCTCTGCTTGTTTGTCTGGTCTACTTGCACCGATACTGTCAGACTTGGCATGCGGGAGCAGAAAGCAGAGGAGATTGAGATCAGAATGAGATTTGCATCCAGGGCTAATTGCTAGCTGTGTAAACGCAAGCTAGTCATTTACCCCTAGGCTACATTTTTATCCAACAAGGCTAATACCCATTTAACAGAATCATCAGGGTTGTGGTGATATTCAATAATAAAATCCATGTGAACATTCCTCAAAAGCTATAAAATGTTATCATCAGTGAACATTTTCCCCAGATTTGCCGGTTCCTCTTAGCTCCTCCGCTACTCCAAAGTTTTTCACATATGGAATGAGAGAAGGTGCTATCGCACTCCAATTCCACACTCGGAAAATTGTATGATGATGACCGGCTGACAGGTGCCCCCTCCCAGCAGGGCACTAACGTCCCCATTGTCATGGAGTCCAGTGTGCAGGCTGTCTGGTGAGCTGTGCACTGAGGGGCTGGCCGAGTCTCTCCTGGGCTGAAAGCCCTTGCTAAACTGTTAAGTCACATTCATCCATGGAAATTTCTGTCGGTATCCTTTCAAACCATTAAGATAATAGTAGAGTGGCTCTGTCACAGCAAACTCTTAAAAAAAAAAAAAAAAGGTAACTTTTATTACAGAATTTATGCAGAACAGTATTCTAGGAAAATGATAAAATGCATGGAATGTGGTGTTCCCATCATATACATTGGTTTTTACAAAGCTGTCAGTGTTCGGCTCTAATCTGGCTTTCTGGAATGATATTTTTGGCTTTTGCAACTCCAAGTCCATATGGAGAGAGATTTTGATTCAGGAAATTTAAAAAATTATTTCCTGCCTTTATTAACTTTTTTTTTGTATCCCACACTAAATTATAGGTAGGTAGAGTTATCCTTTTATTTATCTTGAAAACTTGGCTTTGTTGAGGTAAGTTTACTTTCCCATAAGCAGATAGAAGAGCCCTATGGCTTGCTTCTTGTCCGTTGTGAAACCTATTTTATGCCATGCTTTTTCTACAGTGAGACTAGCAGAAGGCATAGAATCTTCTTTCCTCCCCCAGTCTCTCACCATGTCTGATTTTCCTGTTTCCCCGGTTTCCATTGACACTGGTTTGTAAGCATAGATTGATTTGCCCTGGAATCACCGAGTGACACCAACCTAGTCAGCGTTTGGTGAACAAAGACGAATGGAAAGCCTGGGCTCTGGAGAAAGAACGCTGTGTTCACAAGCCCGTTTCACTTCTCATTGCCTTTTTCTCGGGGCAAATTCCCCAGCCTCTCTGAACTTGTTTGAAAGGTTCAGAAAATTAAATGAGATGAAGCTGGAAGCGTGCCTGGCACAATAGCAAACACAGTAAATCTTAGCTAAGATGTGGGCTCTGCATTCCTCACAGAGAGAGTACGTTGTAGGTGGGTCTTTGCAGGGCTTGTCGCCATAGTTTGCTCTCCAGCTTACACCAGCCATGGTGTTACGAAGCATGACGAGAGTATTTAATCTTGACTGTGACCTCTGTGCCTGCTTTGAAATCCCAGACATCATCTGTCTGATGAAGCTTCTCATAAATGAGCCTTTTTTTTTGTAGCTGAATGAGATTATTTGTCTCCTCTGAGAAATGTTTTACAGCCAGTTCTATACTTTTATGAGTATAGGCTTGACAGCGTCAGCACGCTATGCAGCCCCAGTTTTCCCTTTTAATGTTAAGTAATGAGGCAAGAAAATGTACAATAATATCCTGACACAGCTGTGGCTTAGTCATTCTCAAACAGGGGTGGTTTTGATCCCCAGAGGACATTTGATGATGTCTAGGGGTATTTCTGATTGTCACAACTTGGGGGGAGATGCTCCTGGCATAGTGTTGAGGTCAGGGATGCTGCTAAATGTCCTACAGGGTTCAGGATAACTCCCCAACAAAAAGTTTTCTGGCCCCAAATGTCAATAGTGTGGAGGTTGGGAGCATATGTTGTGGGAGGACAAGGAGGTGGAGCTGTCCCCTCTCTAACTTTGTAGGACAGGCAACTCTCGTCCTGTTAGATGGTGACTCCATCTAAACTCTTCAACTTTGCGGAGTCCAAACGATACTATTCCTCTAAATTGTCCCACAGTCTGAAGATTTAAAACCTTAGTTTCAAATTGCAGCTTCTGCACATGAATGCCTCGCCCTCCACATTCAGCCATGGGACTGGCTCTTTTCCACTGGATCTTGATAAATGAGGAGGACAGTTGAGCTTAGCTTGTATCCGAAAACATGCTTGGTGGGTCTGAATTAGAGTAGTGGTTAGGAAGTATGCACTATGAAGAAGACGGCGAGGCTGGGTGTATGGAGATAAAATCATTCTAAAAGTTATTTTCCTGAACCACCAAACAGTAATTTAGTTCTGTATTTAATATATTTGAAAAACCTCTTTCAGATTTAAAAGGTGTCACCCTTTGAGTTTATGTTAACTGGGGTCTTGTGGGGTTTTTTGTTTCTTTGCTTTTTGCCTCCCAGTGAAAGTGAATTCCTAAATTCATGAAGAATGGAAACAAACACGCACTTCTCTAGTAAAAGAGTTACAAAAGTCGATTAATTTCATTCCGGAAGAGAAATCCCCCATTATGCATCAGTGTGATTTCAGAATCACTGTGGAATATTTTCATGCTATGGGTAATTAGAAAGCAAGGAGAATGGAGAAGAAGGTCAGGCAAAGAGCATCTCGCCATCCTTCACATCCAGTCTTCTGTGGGTCTCCATGCAACCGGTGATGTTGAAGGCAGAGTCCCAGTGGCATTATCGCATCCTGGTGTCAGTCTGGTCCTCACCAGGATGATCACAGGTTTCTACTCTTCAGTGGAACTGGCGAGACACTTCTTGGGGCTGCAGCACACATTTGCAGAAGCCGTATGTCTCCATGAATTATAGAAGCCACATGTGAGCTGCACGTGGCCATCTGAGATTCCCATTGACTAAGTCCCATGCCCCACTGGAGTGGCACCAGGCTGTGAAAAATCTTTTCCTGATCAAACTTCTCACGGCAAGTGTGCGCTACATGTGTTTACAGGCATCTTCTCCTTCCCGGCTCAGAATCGCCCCGTGAGGCAGGTACCATTATTGTTCCCAGGCCCCACATAAGTCACCTGAGGCTTGAAGGGAGGAGGTTCGGAAGCATATCCAGTGTCACCCAGCTGATAAGTGGCAATAGGGTCTCAATCCCAGGCCATATACTAAAGTATATATTCCTCAGTGCCCTCCATGCAGGAAGACCTTATCCAGGGACAAAAGATCGGGGTGCATGAAGCCAAGTCAACACCTGTCCCATTACTTTGATCCTAGTGCTTTCCATGTTCTCAGCGTGCACTCACGTGTACCATACAAATACTGTATGTCTGAGATTTTAGAGGAAGAAGGTGCCACCAAGCTGGCTCTCACGTGATGCATGTGCTTCGTTTCCTACCTGTTCTGTCTTGGCGCTCTCCAAGTCGGGACTGGCAGGGCCGATGTTGAGCAGTGTGTAGCCGTGTGTCTGGGACGTGACCGTCTGCTGCGTAGCCGCTGCCCTCCCAGTGCGGTGAGCAAGTTTTCTGTGTAACTGGCTATTTGTATTGATTCTTCTGCGAATTACTTGCTTTGACCTCCTGCATCCCAAGTTTGCTATTGGGTGATTGTCCTTCTTTTTAAAGAAATAAGTTTGGAAGGTTTCTTTATATCAAGAATGCTAGCACTTTCCTCTCTATATATGGTAAATGTAGATATTTCCCCATTTATGTTAGTTTCTCTTTCACTGTTTTGAGTGTCTTTCTATGCCAAGTGTTAAATTTTTATGTATTCAACTACAGTGATTTTGATTTTTCAGCCCTCTTACAAGGGAACATCTTTGCCAGTGCTGGGTTATTAATCTGATTTACCTGGGTTGGATTCTCTCATAGCTTTACAATTCCATTTTTTTTAAAAACATTTTATTCTCTGACCTTCCTAAGCCTCTGTGTTGAAGAATGCTAAAAGATCCAAGTCCCATGATTTTTGTCATTGTTATATTAATTATTCCAGCCCCATTTATCAATTGATTTGAAATGTTATAGAGTCGTAACCTGAAATCACACAGATACGTCTCCATCTCTTTTGGACCCCTGTCAGGGAGAACGTCCACTTCCGTTCCATTCCTCACTCACTCTGTGCCAAGGGCATAGTTTAATTACTGTAATTTTACATAAAATTTAAAGAATGGCTGGAAAAGTCTCTTTGCATTGTCCATCTTGTTCATAAAATTTTTGGCTATTCTGTGATTCTTCATGCAGAACAAATTAAATGATTTTTTTCGTGTTCTAAATCAGATAAACAGAAAAGAGGGGAGCAACTTGAATTTCCACACACACACTCCCCATTCAATAGCTCAGGTGGCCATGAACTTCCTAAGCATTAAAGAAACTCCATTTTCAACATAGCATTAATTTTAACTGACAAAAATCAAAGGTCAAACATTCTTGTCAATTGGGGGATATTGTCTTAATGTTTTGGAAAATCTTGGAATTACGGATTTCTGTGTCTGAAAGCTGTTTGAGAGGTACTGTCATTTCTATTTCTCCCTGTAGATGGGAGCACAACTAAGCTGAACTGAGAGAGAGGAGCCTCCCCTCTCCTCCCTCCTTCCCTCCCTCCTTCCCTCCCTCCCTTCCTTCTTCCCTTCCTCCCTTCCTTTATTTTAAAAGGTTTTGGCTTACCTCTTCCATATCACAAATTTGCAGCTCTGGTTTGACCTCCAGTCCCCTCCAAACAAAGTGACAGTGTCTCTACTTTGGGATACCCCCTTGGGCAACCTGCTGGGGACTTTTTTTCCAAAGACTAATTTCCTGAATCTCTGGCTAAAGAGAGAAGGTTAATAGTTTAGGGAGTTTGTTTACAGACCATTAGAAACAATTAGCACATTGGGGAGATTAAAAGCACTTCCCAAGAATGTTGGATGGCCTAGAAAGGAAACAGGACTTTTAGAAACATCTATTTTTAGCACCTAATTAAGACAGACTCAGATCTCCATCCTCTCTTACCATACTATTTCATATTTTAATTATCAAGAAATTCTTAATTTCCTCCAACCCAAGTCCTGCCTGTAATAACTTCAAGTAAAAGTGACTTGAAACCCTATTCATGGATTCTTATGAGCAAATTTTTAAATCACCCCTTAATCTTCTTTTTAGGCTGATTATTTCCAACCCCTGTACCTTTCCTCTTTGACAATGTTTTCTTAACATTCTAATTTCTTAACAATTTCCCTTTCTCCCCTTTGTTCCAAATAGGCAGTTCTCCTTGATGCCCCTGGGACACACCAGCCATCCATGTCCGTTTTAGCACCTGAAGTCCACTGCTCTTCCTTCCACACCTGCCCCAAGCCCCTCACCCAGTTCTTATAGTGTCTGAGGACCCAGTACAACTGTCATGTTATATGAAGTTTCTGCACCTTCTTTATTTTGTACTGAAATCCCACTCCGTTTTGTGTCAATATGGAAATGTTCCCCCAATCATGGATGCCCCAGTCCATGTGTCTCCTCCACATGCTTAGTGACCTCACCATCTAGGAACAATTTGTTGAACTGAATTTTATCACATGCCCGCCTGCATTTTGATTTTCACCATTTTTCCCCCTCTTAACCATTGTAGCAATAGAAGCAATTTAATATTTAATACACGATTGGGTCCGTTGGTGTTTCCTGTGGTGTGTACTGACTCTGCATGTGGGTATTGGTCAGCCACCAGCCCGGAGACCTTTAATAAAACAAAAAGGCAGTTATACGCCTCAGAAACCTGATCAGAGCCCACTTCCACCGGCTTCCTGTTACCTGACTCACTGTCTGCATTCCAGAGCTCTTGCCTTCTTCTAGCTCCGTCAGCAAACCGTGCTCCCTCTTGCCACAGGAACTTGGCACATGCTGCTTCCTTCATATCTAAACTTCTTTCCACCCCCAACACACAACTTTCCCTAATTGGGGAGGGGGGCTTTAAAAAGATCTTGGCCATCAGAAAACCTGGCACCCGCATCTCGTCACCTGCTGACTGTCAGGCTGATGGGGCTGACCTGGCTAACCTGGTGAGAGTCCTCTGTTTTCCTCAGCGCCATGAGCGGCCCTCCAAACGCTATGGCTCTGAGAGGACGGAGATGGTGAGCTGGCTCGTAGGCGGTAGGTTACCCTGCAAAGGAGCTGGTTGGTCACCCCTAGGAGAGGGTTACCATATGCCACATCGTAGAGACTGGTCTGTGTTGGCCCAGACGGGCAGTGAAGTAAGCTGCAGTTTGACCCTGGCAAAGTAAAAGTGGATGATGTAAGAAAAGAATGCGGGGACCCGTTTGCAAAGGGCCTTGTAAGTCCTTCTGAGGAGTTGTTTCTTTATCACTCAGTCACTGGGGAGTCACTGGAGTTTTTCAGCCGGAGAACGTAATGGCCAGCTTTGTTTTTAAGAAGAGAATTCTGGTGGCTGTGGGTGGGGAGCAGGACTGTGCAAATTACACCCTCCACGAACACATCAGCTGAAGTCCATCCCAAGTGGTGTTCATCAAGCTGCCCAAAGCCTAGAGTGTTCCATCAGATCCCCTCCTGCCATGTAGACAGCTCCCCTCTGGCCTCCTTCCCCCTGCCTTCTGGTAAAAGACATCCTCCCAGTGGGAACTAGAGAGCTACACTTTGGTTGGAATTCTGGGGCAAGTTCACAAAGAGCTTTAGGTGACTTTTTATCCTATATGCCTAAGAACATGTCCAGAGAACTATAGGCCCATTAGATAAAAACAAACTAACTGCCAGAAGGGTTCAAGTTGAAATACCAGCCGTACACACACATGTTCTTGTTGACGCATCTGTGTCCACCACTCCTCTTTCACGGTGCTTAATCTCTGTGCTCCAGACACACAGACTATTCCTGTTCCCAGGCGTGCTCCAAACCTTTCTGCACCTCAGGGCCTTTGCATATCTCATTGCGCATTCTCACATCCAGCTCCTCAGGCCTCTGCTTCATTCCCTTCCACAGAGAAGAGCTCCCAGTCCTACCACCTGCAGCCTCCCAGCCACACCTCACCTCTTCACGTACGTAATGCAACGTGATATTCTCCTTTTATTTATGACCTCGCCAGATTGGAGTCTGCTGCCTTCACTGGCTTGAACTGTGTTTGGTTTACACTTGTATTCCCAGCACATAACCAGAGTAAATGGCAGGAAGTAGGAATTTATTAATATCTGCTGAATGAGTGACTAAGAGAATCCAGCATGAAGATCTAAAATACTTACTGGGAGCTGTTACAGAAATTACATCTTGAGATGCACAGTAAGAAAACAGAAAACAGATATTCTTAGCCCAAAATATGCTTTAAGAGGCTGGCATAGGAAAATATGCCTCGGATTTGGTTTCACTCCAATCCAAGGGGAAAGTGTGTGTGGTACATTTAAGCATTATTCAGTATGTGAGGCTAAGTCAAGTATTTGTAAATCAAAGTACATTTTAAATATACTAAGGCAGCTCATTTAAAAAGTAATTCTATATTAAATCATCTTTTGATGTGAAAAATACCCTTTTAAAACTGAATAACCATGCTTTAACTCTCTGTTTCACACAAAAAATGAACTCTTTTTTTCTTGTAAGTCAAAAACAGTGGCTTGTTTAACAAATGAATTCAAGATCTGGTTCCATGGCAGGCATCTGAGTATTAGAACCTTTTATCAGTGTCACATGCTCGTGGCGTTTCCCGTGACAGGTTCAAGGAGATGAGCACGGACTAGGGCCCAGGACATAGTCTGCCTCCAGAGCTCATCACCGTGGGCCTCCGGGGCCAGGCAGGTGTGAGGGAAGGGTGAGTGGGCTGAGGCGTTCCTGCTGCTGCCCCCCCCCCCCAGATCACAAGGACGGCAGCTTCTAACGACCATGTGCACAGCCTAATTATGAGCCATTTGTAAACAGCAGATCCCAGGATGGTGTAAGAAGGCCACTCTTAGGGAAGGGCTTCAGGTATATTGCAAGTTTGGTTCAGAAATTGGGACAGGCCCCCAAATAAAGACCACAGTGTCGAAGTCCTAAACTTTTTCTTTTTTTTTTTTATATTTCTAAGTGAATGAAGTAAAATTTCACTCTTCCCTCATTTAAGCCTACACCAAGAGGTAATCATTTAAAAAATGCTCCAAATCTTTCTATACCTTTTTATCCATGATTATATTTAAAAATTTGTAAAAATATGTATATGTATATACCCAATTTATATATTTCACATATACGCAATTAGTATAAACATCGGTACACATATATACATGCATGTATGAGTACATGCATGAATATTTACACTCAAGTTTACACATATGTACATGTGTGCGTGTTCATAAATAGAAGTAAGTACACACATACGCAGGATATTACTTTTAGATAAATGACATCGTGCATAGTATTTTCAATAATTCGGATTTTTTTTCCCTTTTTCTGCAACATGTTTTTTACATTTAATAACATATTATGGGCAGCCTTTTAGACAATAGCTTGTAGACATACCTCTTTCTTTATTATGGCTGCAGAGTATCCCATTGTACTATAATTTACTTAACTTTGCTCTGTTTGGGGACACTGAAGTTGCTTGTTTACCTTCTCCAATTTAACAATAGTACGCCTATGTCTTTACAAGCCTTGCTAGTGTTTCTGAAGTATTTCTAGGAGTAGATTTTCTAAGTCCTAAAGAGAACTGAGTCCTAGGCTCACACTGAACAGACCAGTATATGTTTTGCTGGCTCTCAGAAGTCACTGTTTGAATGTTTCATCAGTGACCCCATTTGTGCTTGGAAATATGCATTTTCAAATTCTATAGGTTCAAAGCAGATTTAAGTCTGTCTCTTAAAATACACATATGTTTCAATAATAACAATATGTATTTTCACCTGCATTCCTCCTAAAAATTCTGAACCGAGATATCATTTTGCCTAACAGCTGCTGTAGGTAAGTAACTTAAAAACACCTCAAGAGCTCACCAAACAAGAAGCCGCATTATTTCCAGGTATTTAAGGCCTGAAGGGCATGTTACAGATGCTCAGCTATCACTCTTTGTTGAAATACTGAGAATATTCTGAAGTCTCTGAGACAGACAAAACTCCTACTTGTATTTATTGACAATTTCAACTCATTTCATTAACAAATATTTATTAAGAACTAAGTAAATTCGAAGTACTGTAAAGGGTAAGAATAATAATAAAAGCCTAAGGAATTTCTCATCACCATAAGGAATTTATGGAAGAGTAATATATAGAAATTTAAAAAACTGGGGCGCCTGGGTGGCACAGCGGTTGAGCGTCTGCCTTCGGCTCAGGGCGTGATCCCGGCGTTATGGGATCGAGCCCCACATCAGGCTCTTCTGCTATGAGCCTGCTTCTTCCTCTCCCACTCCCCCTGCTTGTGTTCCCTCTCTCCCTGGCTGTCTCTATCTCTGTCGAATAAATAAAAAAATCTTTAAAAAAAAAAATTTAAAAAACTATTTCTGGGTACTTGGCCAGAAGATGGAACATACAAAAAATGGTAAGAAAAGGTTCATTCACCCAGGTGGCTTAAAATCTGCATGTGACCACTGTTGTGAGTGCAAGCATGTTTCTTTGGTCCTACATAGAGAGAGCCTCTCATTTCTAGATCAGGGTGGATGTGTGATTGGATCTGAGCCTTCAAGTGCAGGCAGGACTTTGACAGGTGGTATGTGATGGAAAGGATGAGCAGAGATGTGGAAACAAGAAATATTTATGGACTGACGTATAATCTGACTTGTGTGGAACTTGGTATATATGGCAGAGAAACTGATGATAAAAGGATGGGTTAACTCAAGCGTGGAAAGCTTTGGATGCAATGTATTTGGTGCATAATGGGAGCTATTGACGGTCTGGGAGCAGGGAGAGGGGTATTTTCTCAGCTGGGCTTGGGAAGTTGGCATGGTGGTATTACAGAGAGGCAGGAGGTTGGGGGGAAGAAAGCCAGATGGAGCCATGATTGTACTAATTCAAAGACAGCATTCTGATACACCATTAATTAGAATCCAGGCAGCTTTTTTATAGGTTATACTTGGCTTAAACTGAAACAATAATTCTCTTAGAGAGCCATAAAGGCTGTATCATAATTTACTAATGAATGAGAAAGGAAGTTCAAGCTACTGAATAATGGGAATGTAGATACAGGAGTATCATGAACCAGGAAAGGCGCTATTCCTTGCCATTCTGACTTCCCCTGAACCTGGGTAGTGGCCCCACAGGAAGAGAACTACATATTAAGTCAGCTCAATGTGGCATTTGTACACGAGGTGGAATCTCAGACACTGAACAGTCTAAAGGGACCCTGGTGGAAAATGCATTCAGTGCCCCTTGGAGAAGAGAAGAACTCCCAGGAAGAAACTAAGAAAGGAAGGAGGAGCTAAAGCTCTCGAGTAGGATCAGGAACTGGAGGGGACAGCGGGGAACCACTGTCCTTGTTTTCTTTCTTTCTTTTTTTTTTTTTAAGATTTATTTATTTATTTTAGAGAGCGACCAAGCAGGGGGAGGGGCCGAGGGAGAGGGAAAGAAGCAGACTCCGTGCTGAGTGCAGAGCCCAATACGTGGCTCGATCCCATGACCCTGAGATCACGACCTGAACCGAAATCAAGACTCGGACACATAACTGACAGAGCCACCCACGCGCCCCACCACTGTGATTTCTGAGTGGCAAGAGCTAATGAGAACTCCAGTGAGGTCTTCCTGAATTCTGCTGTTGGCTGGTGTTGCCGACGATGGTGAATGTGGCAATGGTGGAATGTGCATTTCTGCTTTATGGAGAGCCCAGGCCTTCATCTCATTATAGTTCCACAGTGGATAGAACAAAGGCTGGGGGAGCTGCCTGAGGTGCTGAGCCCTGGGGCCCTACGGGCCAGCCAGAACCCCTTGTTACATTTTCAGGAATTTTATCAGCCAGCTGTTAAACACAATTACTCTAAAAACTCTATCTTATACTTACAAATTAGTAAATTGTATTTTTAACAGATAACAAATAATCTCCCTTATCATTTAGTGATCCTCTTACTAAATTTTGCTATTATCGGTGTGGTTGAGGTCATTTTCACCTGCAACATCCAGATGGTGGAAAAACTGTGGGACAGGCTACTGAGCCTCTCTGCCCAGCTCTGGTCTCGTGGCTTCAGGCTGGCAGCTTGAAATCAGCCATGCAGGAGTATTGGTAGCATAGAAATCAGCAAATCGTAAGGATCAGCCCCCCTCAACCCCCCAGAGAACATGTTAAATATGACTGTAGCTTTGGTGACTGTGTGAACGCTGCGGGGGAGGGAGGGCAGTCTCTCCATTTCTGACCTTGACACATTGCAGTAGTTTCTCTGGTGCTGGCCCTTGTGTTTGAACCTGGGCTCTCATAGCTCTCTAACCAGGGACGCTGATACCTAACGGAATGTCACTGGGTCTGATTCTAAGAGCTGGAAAGATTTCAGGTGAATGAGAGTCTGTGTTTCATTTTGTTCCATGTTACTGGGCATCTCGGATCTTTGCTTACTCTCGCCATGTGACCTACATGTTAGTGGACTGTATGTTGTAGGGCTTTGATGGTGAAGCATTTTTTCCCTCACCTTACTAGAACGAACAAAATAGTTTCTGCAAGTAATGAGATGCTCATTACTTCTGATTCTTATGTTGAAAAACATATTCTGATTGGGCCCTCCAGTAACTCAGGCTTCCTCTCCCCATTCCAGCTTCTCATTCAATATATTTTCAAAAAAAATATTTATATTCATGAGGCTTTAAAGTCAATCTTGATATTTTCCACTGTTATGATTCTCAACTCTGAATGGATCACACCGACAATACAGACAAATTTAATCATCTTCATATATAACTTGAGGATAAAAGGTCAAATAGGAAACGTGTTTTCTCTTTCCAACAGAAAAAAAATGTAAATAGCTAATTTCCTTTGAAGTTTGTAAATACAGCATGTATTCTGTCTTCTCGATAGCATTAAATAGGTCATTGTGATCCAGCAAAAATGAACCCTTCAGAGTCTCTGCCTGGCTGAGAAAAAAAAAGGGTTATTCCCCTCTAACATAAGCTTCTTAGTGCTGATAATATCAATCATGTGACTCTTTGTTCTTTGCTTTATAAGGAGTCTGTTCATAAGGCAAGTATTTTGGGCAGACTTTCTTCTCCTTTTCTTTAAAAAACTCAGTGATATCCTTCTGAGCAGACACTGTGCTTGGCCCTAAGAAGGAGAGAGATTCAGCCTGCACCCTTGAGAGGCGGAGGCAAGGCACAGACTAGGCAGGAACTGAACTCTGATGAGTCTGCAGTGGAGGGGGCAGAACAGAAAGGAGACAGCGGTTGAGCACCAAGGAAAACCAGCAGCTCCTGGGTAGTCAGCATCCCAACGTGCAGGGAGTGGGCATGGTGAAGGCCTGAGGTTGGAAGAGGCCACTGGTTATCCTGGTAAAACCTTCCCAGTCCTTTGTCAGGTTATCAGATCCCTTAAACTCCAGTTGCAGGGTTTTAGGGACAATATCTTGAAATTCTATCAAAACACAGATGATGGATAATACAGAACATGGTGAAGAAGGGGGCATAAAGTGCAATAATGACTTCCACTTTCCTTGCAGTCTGAGAAATCTGCTGTACTTTCTACTGTTACTTACTGGAAAACTCTTTAAAAGCATAAAATGGTAGCTTTTGAAACAGCATTAAATTGTTATATTCGCCAAAATACATTATCCATATATCACTTTTCATATCTAAAAGATACTCATTCGTTTGTGCATTTGACAAAAAAAAGAGATTAAAAATAAATGACAAAAGGGCGCCTGGGTGGCACAGAGAGCGGTTAAGCCTCTGCCTTCGGCTCAGGGCGTGATCCCGGTGTTCTGGGATCGAGCCCCACATCAGGCTCCTCTGCTATGAGCCTGCTTCTTCCTCTCCCACTCCCCCTGCTTGTGTTCCCTCTCTCGCTGGCTGTCTCTATCTCTGTCAAATAAATAAATAAAATCTTTTAAAAAAAATGACAAATAATGGCATTGTCCCCCTCTACTAGCACCAGTCTTGGGGGAAAGTGTATCAAGGACATTTGATAATGACATCAAATAGTTCTGTGGTCTGTTCATGTGTTGTTGTTTTTTTAATTTGACCAAATCATTTTCTACCTACTGCTACCATCGTAAAATAGGCAGATACTGGCAGCACAATTGTAATATGTCTATAATAGGCTGAGGGACAGTGAATTTAATGGAAAATCTTCAAGTTCACTGTTGAGGTTAATAAGCATAAAATATCTTAAAACTAAATTAAAATACTTTTTGCCTTAAGAAGGCATTTTAAAAAAAAAAAATTTGATGGCATTTTAGCGGATTCCGGAAGTAAGCAGCAGTTCTATGGCAAAGAAGTGCCATTTCCAAAGCAGATAAGAATAAAGATTTCTTGTCTTCCCTGAATGTGTCTTAGGAAGAAAGCAATCTTTACTAATCATCATCATTGCAAATGTCTAATTTAAATTTTTGCCTCAAAATGCCTCCTGGTGGATACACCATCTATTTTTTTGCTGACTGATAAAGGGATACATGCTGTATTATTTAATTACAGATATTCAATGTAAGTTTTTCCTGTCCTTATCTTAGATTGTGGTTTCCATCGTAATGTTGCCAAATAAAGGATATCAACAATCTTCTCTCATTTACTTTGTCTCATAAAGATGTTCGTATTTCTTGATCAAATCTCTTGAGTTTTTCCATTTGGAATAAATACAATGAGAGCAATTTGCAATTCTGGGGTCTTGCACTGTATTTGAATTGGAACAAAAGGAAGTATCTAAGAACAAAACCTTGCTGGATGAAGTAATTTTAAATGCCTTTAGTTCAAATGAGTTTTTTTGGAGAGAGCAGCAGTAAAATACTTTACCTTTCCCCAGAGGTCCTTATTGTTGCTTCACTGAAGGAAATCTATAATTGTAAGGACTGCAAATGTGCTCTAGTAATTGTGGTAGCTCAAAGGCCATATGTCAAATTGTAATTTATAGGGATATGTCTTTGGGTTTTTTTGGTTTTGTTTTTTGGGGGGTTTTTTTTGGTCTACTCATACTGACACTCTTTTATGCCTTCATGAAGATATTTTTATAAACAAAGTATTTAAACTAAAGATCTGAACCAAAATTAAAATGGCTGCTGTTTATGTCATTAATAATGTATTTCTGGGGCGCCTGGGTGGCTCAGTGGGTTGAGTGGCCGACTCTTGATGTCAGCTCAGATCATGATCTCAGGGTTGTGAGATTGAGCCCCATCTTGGGCTCCACACTGGGCATGGAACCTGCTCAAGATTCTCTCTCTCCCTCTCCTTCTGTCCCACCCCCCCCCAACCGACTCACGCACATGTGCTCTCTCTCTCTAGGGTAAATAGATAAGTCTTTAAAAAAGAAGAAAACAATAACGCATTTCTATCTTGTCTTAAAATGGTAGGTCCATCTATATTTGCATATCCTTTCTTCTGCCTTGCATCCCTTTATTTTGATCTCTGTCAACATCTATGATCAGACAGTGACTTCTTCCAGTTCTGTCTTGTCAGTAATAGTATTATGTGGCCAAACAAGGTGGTCTGAATGGACTTCTTGGCCTGTGCAGGGACAGTCTAATGTATCTGAGAAACAAGAACACCAAATTTAGCTTTGTTACATAGAAACAGCTCTAAGATGCTACAGTGAACCTTGCAGAAACTAGGCATTTGGGAGTCCTGCATTTTTAGTGCACAGATATAGTGCAAGACAGAACTTTCCTTCTTGTTACATGAAATATAGACATTCTGAATTTAGAACAGTTACTTTCTTGTTCTTCTTGGGGTTCTGGGATGATGATTAACTTATGTTCATGAACTGAATTACATTATGCTTTTATAAAGCCTGGAACAGACTGGAACAGAGGAACATAAGACAACTGGTTGAGCATCTGAGAAATAAAAAAAAAAAACATGTTGTCAGATTCTATAAACTACTGATGTTTCAAATAATTGTGTCTTGGTTATAGGTTTTTGAGCTAATAGTGCTTAGACAAATTTCAGATGTGTCAATAGACTGAGTCAGGATTTTCAGGACTCTTTCAAATGAAATAAGATTGCTAATCCAAGATTCTGTGACACAAGATTTAATTCTTTAGGATTGAATGAACTGATGAAGAAAATTTTATTTTCATTATTTGTTTGCAATATTGCTGATGTTGTTGTAGCATTCAATTTTCTGAATATTTGACAAAGCCGTTTCCCATTCTTCTTAAACTCTCTGTTCCATACAAATATCTGGTAGACTCTATTTTTCTATACCAAACTAAAACTTTTCAAAATAATATCTGATTTTTACTGCCACTCCCAAATTCAGATAATCTTACTAAATACCCTTACTTTTCATAGCAGTATAATAGTTTGCAGAGATTGAATAAAAATTTGTCCTTTTTACCAAAATGTAATTGGACAAATGAAGTATACCACCAAGGACATTCTGAAATATATTTGAGAATGATTTTTATTTAATCAAAACTAACAAATGTGCTTTTAATAAAGGAAGAGTTATTGACTCTATGTGAACCACCTAGCACTCCCAACAAGATTGTCCTGTCACCTGGTTTATAGGATTCCAGCCTTACAGGTGGAAAGACAGATCCATTCCTGGCATCCTTAGCAAATTTCTAGTGCTTCAAGAAAATAATTCACCCAAATTTCTGAGTTATGAAGGTGTTTTCTGGTGGGGAGAGTCTTGAACTTAGTTTTATAGTCAAAGAAAAGCTAAAATATTTAAAAAATCCAGTCTGAAGCACCTTATGAAAGCATCCAAACAGAAGTAATTTGATGGCTTTAGTAGTGACTCATATGGTTTGGTACTAGATTTGAGAACCAAAGCCAAAGAAGCCCATGTATTAAATTGATATTCCTGCCCCACCTGTGTAAATAATCAGGTGAAGCCTAACATCAGTCTTTTTTGTGCTCATTATTAATATTTGTGATTATTATGATCATTAGCTGGGAGATACAAGAAAAGTTGTGAAAGACTTTGAAATATATATATATTTATCAATCAATCAATCAATCAATCAATCAGTGTTTTATGATATGCTAGACCTGTCTAGTACACTGACCACATTATCTGGTTCTATGGTGGTCTACACCATTCATTGTGTTTGAACTGTTTTAAAAACATAGAAATTAATGTGAATTATTTGAGTCTATAGAGATATACAAATGGATTTTGTCCCTTCCTCCCTACAAAAAAGCCCATATTGCATCAATTCGTTCCGGACCTAACTATAGCCTCTTAAGGCTATGCCTATAACCCAGATTTCTCAGATGCATTAGACACTCTCTGTACATTTCGACATCCCTACTGCCTGTGTGTATGCTCTTAGGGCTGGTTTTTAACCTCTTACTGTCCCCTTAAAATTAATAAATAAAATAAAATCTTTGACACATATTTATTTTATATTTGTATGGGAACCATGGCCTTATCCTTTTAAATATGTTATACCTTTAGCAGTTTAAAGAAGTCAGTATCGGGATTGGTCTTGATTTTGAAAAGACAAAAGAGAAATATCAACTTCAATCCAGGATTGTTTGGAAACTGGATTGAAAAAAAATGGGAAATATTAAAGATAATTTGGAGACAAATGGGAAATTTTTAACATGAATTACATTTTAGGTAAAATTATTTAAATAACTTAATTTTACTTAGGGGTGACGATAGACAAACTATGGAAGCAGCCCAATTGTCCACTGACTGATGAATGGATAAAGAAGATTGGTATATATACAATGTAGTATTATTCAGCCATAAAAAAAAAGAATGAAATCTTGCCATTTGCAACAACATGGATGGAGCTAGAAAATATTATTCTAAGTAAAATAAGTCAGTCAGAGAAAGACAAATGCCATATGATTTCATTCATATGTAGAATTTAAGAAACAAAACAAATGAACAAAGGAAAAAAGAGACAAGCCAAGAAACAGAATCTTAACTACAGAGAACAAACTGGTAGTTACAGGAGGGGAAGGGGGTGGGGAGAGTAGGTGAAGGGGATTAAGGAGATCACTTGTCCTGATGAGCACTGAGTGATGTATGGAACTGTTGAATCACTATATTGTTCACCTGAAACTAACATAATACTATATGTTAACTAACTGGAATTAAAATTTTAAAAAGTTAGGAGTGAAAATGGTTATATGGTGCAGAATAATGGAATTATTCTTAGGCCATGCATGCTGAAGTGTTGAGTCAAGTATCACAATATCTGCAAAATTACTTCCAAAAGATACAGAAAAAAAAAAGTATGTCCATGTGTGAGCACAGAGGAAGAAAAAGAAGAGGATAAATCCAGTAAAACAAAGTGTTAATAGTTTTATAGAGCTGGGTGGAGGGTGTATGGTTAAGTTTTGCCTAACAGTTAATGTTTCAGTATTCTTTCCATCCTCCTTTGAAATTTTCTGACTATCCATCAATATTCTAACAAATAATTTAATATTAGTTCAAGGTTGCAAGTTACTTAAAGATCTTGGAAAATATCTTTAAGCTTATATACTACAAAGTGTAATTACGATTGATATAAAATGTGTATCAAAACAATTATTCAGTGAACAAAAACATATTTTTCATAATCTTAAACATTATTTAGGAGTTATGTTAGCTTATTTGAACAGGACAATACATAGGTTAGGAAATACAAACCCACATGAAAGAAAATATATACTCGCTCTATAATTTTTTTAAAGATTTTATTTGAGAGGGAGCATGAGAGAGAGAGTGTGTGAGTGCACAAGCAGGGGAAAGGGGCAGAGGGAAAAGGAGAGGCAGGCCCCCCCACTGAGCAGGGAGCCCCCTGATACCTGATTCAGGACTGGATCCCAAGACCCTGAGCCAAAGGCAGATGCTTAACTGACTGAGCCACCCAGGCACCCCTATGCTTGCTTTATAATTAATAATGATAAATTAGAGTAAAGATATCTGAATTTTTTAAGACATTGTTTTAGAGCAGTATAAGTGCATAGCAAAATTGAAATGAAGATAAAAAGGTTTCATACAGAGTCTCTGCACCCACATGTACACAGCCCCCCCCCATTACCAACATCCCCACCAGAGTGATACAGTTATTACAACTGCTGAACCTATGTTGGCACATCATAATATCCCCAAAGTCATAGTTTACATTAGGATTCACTCTTGGGGTTATACATCGCATTGGTTTGGACAAACATGTAATGACATGAATTAGTTTTTGTAAGAAAAAAAAAAAACAATGTAGTGCATTTAAAGTGTAAGGTGTTAATTTCTTCTCTGAAGATACTGGGAACTTCAACTGATAAATGCACTTATTTACCGTTAAAAAGGTTATCAGAACAGAACTCCTTTAATTTATGAGATCTTATCATCTAACTCACTAATGCATTCCGGAATTAGGCAAATGAT
This sequence comes from Ailuropoda melanoleuca, assembly GCF_002007445.2. Classification (NCBI taxonomy): domain Eukaryota; kingdom Metazoa; phylum Chordata; class Mammalia; order Carnivora; family Ursidae; genus Ailuropoda; species Ailuropoda melanoleuca. The sequence goes on along the minus strand of NC_048227.1, from coordinate 103,602,004 downwards.
TCACATTCTCCCAGTGCGAGGTAAAGGCTTTCCCCACGCATGGAGAGCTTATGCATCAGTTTTACCACCTCAGCTGTGTGTCAGGAGGAATCCTGGAAACACCAGAATGCGTTGGTTCAGATATCAAAGAGCTGTTCTTGGCGCGCCTGGGTGGCACAGCGGTTAAGCGTCTGCCTTCGGCTCAGGGCGTGATCCCGGGGTTATGGGATCGAGCCCCACAATCAGGCTCCTCCCCTATGAGCCTGCTTCTTCCTCTCCCACTCCCGCTTGTGTTCCCTCTCTCGCTGGCTGTCTCTATCTCTATCGAATAAATAAATAAAATCTTTAAAAAAAAAAAAAGAGCTGTTCTTTCCAGTGGGCACAAAACTGTTGATTGGTTTGGGATCAAAATAGACAAACACAGAGCCGGTTCTTTGTCATCTGTCACCCAAAAGAGAATGGATCTCTGTCATCTATCCACAAATCACTCAAGTGTTCAAACTATAAAACTACATTCTCAATCATTGATGCCACCCCAGGATAATAACTTACTGGACATTCACAAAATAGAAAGAAAAAGAAAACACAATCTGCAGAAAAGAAAAGGTACAAGAGAAACAGAGTCAGCAAGGTTAAAAATCTCTCTTTATTGCCATTTGGGCCTCACGTTGGAAGCGAAGAAAAGTCATGCCAGGGCTCACACTTCCTGGAAGGTACATTTCTTCAGCTACATAGTTTACCTGCCCTGTCTCATAAATTTATTGGCATCTGGGTGGATGACATTCAAAACTGTTACAGTAATTTTAAAAATCCATAAAATCGTGACTCCCATACAAATATAGAATGGTTACATGTCAAGGATTTTATTTAACACCTTCATTAATGATGGAACCAGTAAAGTGTATTAGAAACCCATTCAGAGGAGAATCCAAACAGCAGAAACATGCATAAGCAATCGTGAATACTGAAATGAATTTAATACGTGCAAATAGGTGGCTTCTTTGGGCTGAGGAGGGAAAATCAGTTGTGCCTCCACTGACAAAATTCATAATCATGTATGGGTAAAAGTCCCACTCTTCAGAGTTTTAGAAGGGCTCAAAGCTCCTGGAGGACAACAACCACACTATAGAAACCAGCAACTTAGAATGTTAGACATGACCCAGAAATCCAGAGGAAACCCTGGCAGGCTTTTTTTGTGAAATATTCCACCTTCTGGATTTATCTGGTCAATTATCCATGGGTAGGTTCTGATTAAGCATTTTGGGCAAGACCATTTCGTAGGCGATGAACTTCTGATATTGTTTGAATCACTGTCCCAGCGATCAGGGGTATAACGCTGAGTCTCTGCTATCCTAGAACACACTCTGTAGCTAGGAGAGCCAAATACAGAAGGATTCATTATAAGTGCAAGTAAGGGATCCAAAAGATGATTATCTGATGCAACATACCCGAGCGCTTGAGGGCCAGAGAAGAGAACTGTGGTAGGTCACAAGCAGCTCAGAGGTAACTTTGGTGTTGGGAAGTTGTGTGTGGGGGTGGGGTGAAAAAGAGGAGTTGGAAATCTACGTATTTTTTTTGTTTACTTCAGATCATATGATAAATCTAGTCCACTGCTGCAAAACTCATCCTAGCAATTTGTGGTGCCCACATCCCCCCCACTTTCTGTCATCCATACCTTTCTCCTTGCTATTCCTTCCCCACCAAAATGTCCTACCATCATAAACCAAAGTTTATCATACAAAAGTATTACTTTAAGCTACGTGGACCCCAGGAAACCTTACAGCTCAACCCTCATCTTACAGATGAGGTAATACTGAGACACATAAGGGTGCTGGGCACTAGGTCGGCGGATGAGCCAGCTTTCAACTCTCAGTCAGGGATTCGTGAATGTTTCTGTGTCTCTCTTCAACAAATAGTGTCGGTGTTGGGCGCCTGCCTTGTGTCAGGAAAGAGCTTTGCAAAGAAGTACGCTTTAGCTGAGCTCTGAAAAGGATCCAGGGATTAGCCAGGTAAAGAGCAGTCCAGCCCAGGAAGGAGCTGTGTACGTGTTTCAGAATGGGAAAATGTTTGCTCCTGCGAGTGTCTCCTGAAATTTGCACCCAGGGTGCCTCCTGCTGCCTCTGGTATTTTAGGGGAGACAAGAGGAGGGCCAGATGGCAGCCTTGTGGTGAGCAACGTGGATGGTGCAGACTAGACTGCAAAGGAGCGCTGACGGACAGCTGTTCCTGGTACTGCAGGTATCAAGAAATGAGAGCGATGTAATTGAATGTTTGGGAAGAAAAAATGTCCAGATACAGAAGAGGAAGAAGGAAGATGATGCCAGGAGGGTACCACTGGAGAAGAGGCTCGCTCTAGGAGCGTTGACTGATTTGGGGGTGGGGGCACGTGCAGCCCTCTGTGGGTGAAAGGCATGGGGCAGGGTGCAGGAAGTTGGGTGGGTAACAGACACCCCTCAGATACAGCAGGAAGTAGAAAGAAGAGAAGCAAGATTCAAAGATAATATGCAAATCAAAACTTTTAAGACTTGTCTTATGAAGCTAAATACCTATTGTTATTATGATGCTCGTATAATTTGGGAGTGAAAGGGGGCACTAGTAATAATTTTCTGGGAACAGAGAGAAACTGGAACTTCCGGAACGAGCCAGACAGATGGGGTATCATTCCATTTTGTTCTGCGACAATGTCAATCCCCTGTGGCATGGAATGAAAGGATACATTTCTTGCTCCTGTGTCTGGAGGTCAGCCGGGGTTTGGTTGCTCGGGGCTGGACCGAGCTGGGCTGGGCACCAAGGTGCTGGGTTCACTCTTCCCTGTGTTCTGGGAGCAGCAACCATCGGGGCATGATCTTCTCAAGGAGACTGAAGAAGAGCAAGAGGGCAGCCCATCTGCACAAACCCATCTCACCCCCAGCTCACGTCACATCCGCAAGATCTCATTGGCCGCTGCAAATCCGGGGAAGTACCATTCACCCGCCTTGAGAGCATGAGAACGTGGCACGGTGTTACCACTGTCACTAGTAGTAAATGAAGGGAGTGAAAGATTGAGAAACAATTTACCACACCTCAGCATCCTAGTTATTACGAATATAGATTCCTTTTTTTTTTTTTTAATCAAGAAAAGAGAAGTGGAAATTAGTAAAAGCCAAGTTGGGAACTTTTCACTCTAAAATAATTTTAAGTTTTCACAGGCCTTATTCTCATGCTGCAATTTAGCTGCTTTCGTATGCTTTTATTCTACTTACTATTGTTATAACGTCATTACATAATGTCTTTTCGTTCTTTTTTTTTTCTTTTTATAATATGTGCTTTCCTTATTCTGCAATCGCATGGAGTCTTACTGGTTCTCAGCCAAGGGATAAAAAAACAACAACAACAGATGTATTTCCATATAGAGTTGAAAACAAATTCTAGTGCTATTATCTTCATTTCTGTAAGACTTTAAACTGTGAGATCCTTTGGATTATGTGACGATGCTTCCTTAAGCAAAGTGGAGTCATTTCATGTTCCTTGCAGTCTGTGTGATGTCACGGCAATCTGCGGGACAGGTGCCTCTCCACCTCTTTCTATCAGGAACCTTCTGCTGTTTGACTTCAGATCCTTCAACGTTGTCTCCTGGCTGAGCCCGTTCTCAACTCCTGCTCAGCCAAGCTCTTGACTGACAGCTTGGAGGCATCTGGAGGCTCTTTAAAGGAATGGTTTGACATAGAGACCCCATAGAGGCTTTTCACTGTCCTGAGAAACTCTGCGATCACCTTGCCTCCGGTGGATGAATTGTCTTCCTTCCTTTCTCATGCTCTGCAATTTCCTGATTGATAAGAAATGAAATTGTTTCATTTTCTTGAAATCACAGCTTTGTGGCACTTCCTTCCCTATTACTATGTCTGTGTGTACTTTGATAATCGTGGCTGCTGAACTCTTTCTGCCTTCCGCAGACGAAAGTATAAATAATCAGCTTCACTCCTGAAATGCTTACAAAATGATATTAAACATTTTGATTTCTTTTTAAACTTAGAGGAACTCTTTAATCCTGGCTTCTTTTAGAACAGCGTTTGTTCTAGCAGTGTCGTTGAGAGAGGAGAACGTACTGCTCTCAGGGAGGTTTGTGTTGATCGGACTGGGAAGGAGCATGTCGATGCCTTAGGAGGGTGCATTGGCACCACTCACCTGTGGGGGGATGTTCCCTGCACTCAGCTCCACCAAGTCTCTGTTGCCACCCCATTGGCTGTGTGTCAGGCAGAACCAAAATGAGAGCAAACCCCATCCTTAAGTCTTCATGATAATGTAGGGTTTTTTTTCTTTCCTTTAGAAAAATCTTTTTGTATAGAAAAAAGAATATGAAAACTTTCCCCCAGAAAAACCCATGGAGGTAGTAAAGAAAAAGTCAGAGTAGTCACTGCTAAAATGCCTTCTGGCTCTGAACTAGTGTGATGAATAGGACCCGGTAGCAACCTCCGGACACAGGCCTGCGTATCACAATCCCTCCGTGTAAAGGAGAAAACGCTCCTGTGTGTGTGTGTCTCCTTTATTCTCCCACTATGACCACACAGTATGTCTGATACCACACGTATGGGGGTTTTCCCTACGTCACGCAATTGTTTGACACCAGCTGGGGGTTCTATCACGTAACTCGATTCTGACACTGTCTACCTGGAGATAGGCTCAGACCCCGTAGGTGAGGGGCTCAGGCCCATGAGACTGCCCCCACTTCAGATGCCAATCACAAGTAGTCAGTCTCCAGCTTATCCACAATTTTTGCCCAACTTGGCTACAAATCAGAGGTTCCAGTGATCCCTCTCCTTGCATTCGATCTTTTGCTAGATCAGGTCACAGAATTCAGGGAAACACTGACTTAATGCTTATGGGTTTATTTATAATGAAGGATATGGTAAAGGACACAGATGAACAGCCAGATGAAGAGAGGCCCGGGGCGAGGTCTAGAAGGGCCTCAAGTGCAGGGGCTCCTGTCTCTCTGAAGTTGGGGTGTGCCATCCTCCTGGCACATGGATGTGTTCACCGACCCAGAGGCTCTGCAACCCTCATGCTGTTGGGATATTTTCGGAGGCTTCATCACGTAGCGTGACAGATGATTAACTCCATTCCCGGCCCCTCTCTGGAGAATGGGGGCAGGGGTTACTGAAAATTCCAAGTTTCCAATCTTGGCTTGGTTTTTCTGGTGTTTGTTCCCCATCCAGGAGCCCACCAAGACTCCTTTGTAGAACAAAAGACATTCCTATCAGGAGATTACAAAGCTCGTAGGAGCCCTGTGTCAGGAACCAGAGCCAAAGACTAAATGTTAGAACAAAAGTGCTCTTAGCAGCCCTACCGACAAGGGTTTTAGGAGCTCTGTGTAAAGAACCAGCGGCAGAAACCGATGTATATATTTCTTGTTGTTTCATACTCAGTTAAAAAAAATGTATGTTTGAGCTCCTTATTTGCATCTGTTGTGTATGCCTTTCTTATTGTCCAATTTTCCACCGTAAAGATGGGACATTTGCTCATACCTCTCTGGTCTTCGAGTGTACTGATTGATCTTACTTCTTTTTCTCATAGGTTCTATTTCTGATCTTTTTAGTAATATATTTTTGCCCATATCTATCTCCTACACTGTCATCACCTTCTTTAAAGTGTGTACTTTCCAGCTGGAGAATTTAGGGCTGTATCTGTGAGCATCCAGACAGCACCCGACATTCCTGGGTGTGTGGTGGGGGATGCCTGTGTGCTGTGGTTGAGAGGACAGTGCATGGCTGGATGAGGGCTCAGATGCAGGCTGGTGGAGCAAGTCCCTGATCCAACTCTCTTAGAACTTCTGTGGCCATAGAGGATCTCTTTGGGATGACAGTTTGGACAGTCCCTCAACCCTGGTCCAGACCACTCACTATGAGGAAACAAGCCACGAAAGCCAGGAACTCCCCCAGCTTCCTGATTACGAAGATGTGCTAGGACTCTCTCTAGGTATTTAGTGGTTCTTTCTGTAGAGTCCAAATGCCTGGACAGCAGTGGTGGTGTTGACAGTCAGAGCTCAGTGTCTTGAGTTCTCTTCTTACTCTGTTTCCCACAGAGTTTTGTGTATTCAGAGTCACTCCACCACCCTTCTCTCATTATCTCACCTAATTGGGATAATAGTGCTGATTTCACCTTCTTATGTGGGGAATCAGATGAGGACTTGTATGTGGAAACATTGCAAGTGCCACAAAAAGTCTGAAGTCTTTATTAAAATGTCCCCTTGGAAGCAGTAAAGTTCTGATGAGGAACTAACTCAACCAATGTCAGCAGCCCTCCTTTCTCTCTCACAGAAGTGACTTCCTTCGTCTGCAGCCATCCTCAGGGAGGGCCGTTACAGAGCCTCTGGAACGATGGCCGCAGATGCAGACCCAACTCCCAGTTCCTTCTTGGGACTTTGCACAGTGTCTCAAGCTGTGCTCGGCGCCATGTTTGTTCTGACCACACACATGCATAGATCCAGTCAGTCAGTCATTGTGTTCCTCCTCTTTAGCTGCTATAACAAATTACAACAAAAATAGTGGCTTAAAAACAACACAAGCATATTATCTTACAGTTCTGTGGGCAGGAATCCTAAAGTCAAGGTGTCACCAGAGCAGAGTTCCTTTCTGGAGGCTCACAGGGAGAGAGTCCATGCCCTTGCCTTGTCCAGCTTCCAGAGGCTGCTGGCATTCCCTAGTGCTCATGCCCTTTCATCCTCAAAGCCAGCGGAGTCTTTCCCACATTTCATGTTTCCAGCGCGGACTGTCCTGATGTCCCTGTTCTACCTTAAAGAACCCTTGTGATTACATTGGTCCACCTGGATAATTGAGGCTACTCTTCCAGTGTTAAGGTCAGCTGATTAGCAACCTTGCTTCCATCTGCAACTTTAATCCCCCCTTGCCCTGTGCCATATTCACAGCTTCCTGGAATTAGGATTTAGACATTGTTGGGGGCCAGTATTCTGCTGACCATGATCACTCAATCAGCCATGATTATGCAGCTGTTCAGAATTTCTACCATGTGCAGGAACAATCGTACTATCAGAAAGTGCTCAGCCATGTAGGTATAGAGAAAAAAAAAACATCTTCTTTTGCAAACTGTTGCATTTAAGTAGATTGCTAAATTTGACGAACCTTTGATCTGTTATTGCTACAGCTCTTAGCCTACGTTTGTAGAACAGTCTTTTCTCATTTTTATCATGATGTACATCAGACTTCATTCCTAATGTCTTGTTTTGTAAGGGGACATTTCTGGAAACTATTTGACATTATACCGATTATAGGCAAAATGAAGTCCTACTTTATTTCATTAATAAAATGTTAACATATAACACTTTTTAGAAGATAGTATAGCAATCACTCATCTGACCTAATTCCACCCATGTCTGTGGATGGGTAAACTGGCACCAAGACAGTATGACCTGCCCAGTTCACAGGCTTCCTGGAATCAGGCCGGAAACCCTCCTTCTGTTCCCCAGTCTGCCCCACCATCCCCTTCTTGCTCAAGGGAGAATGCTGGATTCAGGAAGATGTAGCTGTGTTGCTAAAATTTTTTCATCTTATTGAAAATGCAATATGCATGAGGCAAAGGAAATATCTTCCTTGTTTATTCAATAATGAAAACAGGGAATTCCAGTTTCTTATCTTCTTATAATTTCTAGAAGTGCTTTGAGCCCACGTTTTTGAGATAAAATTCATACAGTATAAAACAACATAAAATAACCATTTTATGGGCTGAAGAGTCCAGGAGCATTTGGTGCACTCCCAAAGTTGTGCGACCACCACTGTCTCCATCTACTTTCTAGAACGTTTTCGTTAGTCCAGAATAAAACTCCTTGTGCATTAGGCAGCCGCCCCCGCTTGCCTGTCCCCTCAGCCCCTGGCAACCCTTGATCTATTTCCTGTCTTTGCAGATTTGCCCGCTCTGGACATTTCATATGAATGGAGTCCTAAAATATTTGTTCTTCCGCATTCTACTGTTTTCTGTCACCTAGCATCATGTTCAGCACATCTGTCTGTCTGTCACATGTATCAGTACGGCATTTCTTTTTACAGCTGAATGATACTCTGTTGCGTGTCTAAGCCATATTTGTTTATCCGTTTATCTGATGACATGCATTTGGGATATTTTGACCTTTAGCTTATTGTGAATAGTTCTGCTGATGAATATTTGTGGACAGGTATGTGTTGAGACCTTATTTTTAATTCTGTTGAGCATATACCAAGGAGTAGGTTTCTGGGTCATATGGAAATTCTGTGGTTCACTTTTTGAGGAAGTTGAGTCCATTCTTTTGATGGCTCCAAGCATGCTTTTAAGAAACTCTCTCCTGAGTCCCCATCATAACTCCAAAGGCTTAGGGCTGATAAGGTGCTTTGAAAAATAAGCAGACACCAGTCCTGCCACTGGGGAACTATGTGACCTCGATCGAGTTTCTCAACTACACTCTGAGCCTCAGTTTACTCCCTCTGTTAAAGCTGACACAGTAATACCCCCCAGATTGGGTCAGTGGTGAGAATTCCAGGAAATAATGTACACATAGCACTTACGATGCTAGTGCATATGGTTTTTTTTCAATTGACATATACTATTTTCCCCACAAAATACCTATAGCTTTAATATCTGCCTGACTAATCTTTCTAGGATGGGTTAGCTTTAGAATTAAATATTCTTAGATAACAAAGCCTTGTATATCAAAATATGAATGATTATCTTAAAAGGAGAAACACAAGATTGGAAGGGCTTTCTGTAAAGCCTGGATATATTTGATTCTGCTGGAAGACTTCCAGAGCTGGATCTCGCTCGAACTCCCTGTAGCCCCTCAGAGCTTGTTTGAATGTCTTATAGGGAAAGGCAGCCGTATCATTTTTCTCATCTTAGCACTTGCTGGACTTAGAGTGAGTTTCAAAGAAACCTCGTGTGTTTCCATTTTGAAGTGTGTTCTTTCACCTGTGTCCAAGGATGCCAATTGGAGTAGAACCAGACCTAAGGCGCACTCAGTAGCGTATTCAGTTTTGCAAACAGCAGAAAACCGGGATAGGAACACTGTGGGCAGCACTGCAAGAGGTTACATGCCCCGGGGAGGGTATGGAGAAGACTGAAAGCCGGATGTATTAGGACGTCGGCGCTGCACATGCATTCAGTGAACTTCACACAGTACCTCCTCCTTGCAAAGTGCCGGGAGCTGCTGGAAGCTGATGGTGAGCAAAGCCAATGGCTTCCCTGACCTCCCGGAGGGTGAAGTCACGTGGGGGAGACAGACCTCAGTCCAGTGCCACAACAGGAAGGTCAGGTTGAAACAGTGAGCTGAACACTCAGCTACAGGAGCATTTAACAGAGGAAGTCCACCAGGGCTTGACCTGCCTGTTCGAGGTATTTGAGTGTGTGTCTCTTTGAGGATTATTTAATAGACTACAGTACACCCCCCTCCTCCAGTGCCTTCCTACAGGCCGATGGCCAGAAACAGAAACGGCAGCCGCCGTGATGCTGAGTGTGAACTCTCTCCGTCACTCAGAGGTAGACCTGCACCTTTCATACAGAGCGGTTCCTTCTGAGACGTGCCAGAAATAGACCAGCGGACTGAGCTCAACTTGCACTGTGCCTTTTACACACGGGCTGGTTTGGAGATAGTTATTTGACCTCTCTCAGCCCTAGTTTTCTTAACTTTAAATCAGGAATAATAAACCCAGACCTCAAAAGAGTGTTGGAGGAGGAAATGAGAGGAGATGCATAAAATGTTCAACACACAGTGTGGCGCATGGTCTGTGCTGAATACGGCGTTGGGGCTGTCAACACTCCTATCCCTGCCGATGTAGGTGGAAGAAGAAAAAGGGTGTCTTCCCTGGTTTTAGCTTCTTTCCCAGTCAAGTGCTACAAGAAGAGTTATTTTGTAATTGCTTTTGAAATTTGGGAAACACAACTGAAGTTTGTGAATGGCTTAATCATATTTTAATGCGTTTTATTCCAAGTCCATAGAACTTGAACTAGCCCAGTGACATGTAAAATAATTTTTCCTTAGATGTCAATTTATATATAAATAGGAGTTTCCAAAGAGATTTTTAGAGAACGTTTTTCGAAACTCAAAGACGTTCTATTATATTGAGTTTTTAAATGTCTAACTTCATATTAGCCCATCGTGTAAATCATTATACATGTGGATTTTGCAGGCTACAGATTTGTACAGTTTTGCTATATCTGTAATCTTTCATAAGGTCAAATTTGGAAAACTTCATTTCGTAAACCTAGGAAAAAATTTCCACTTTAATTATTTATTAGAAGTCTGATACTTTTTTTTTTTCCTGGATGCATGGGGGGTGGAAACAGTATTGTTGCCAGTGACTCTTGGCCTTTGACCTCAGTGGTGGTGGCTGGTACATTCCAAACATGTTCTTGAACTGCCCCGAGCCGAACCTGAGCCCCGATTGCGGGTACGCCCTGCGGCACTGTCTGAAAAACTGACTTCCCCTTGTTCGCTCACCTGGTACGAACATTTCGCAGTGTCACTGGCTTGTCGCTGTTCTATTTGACTACCAAATGGATTGTCTCATCTTCCTGCCTGTTAACTTTGCTTAAAAAACAAATCTAACATCGAATTTAATGCTGAGGAGACGGTGAGAAACTGACTGCTCAAAAGAATTAATTCCCTCATGTTTTTGTAACAGCTTGAAAATCAGCTCACTTGAAGTCTCATGCTGCATGCAAATCACTTTTCCTGGGTATTAGGGTATTACTGAGTCCCCGAAGAATGAGGATGCATTCTACAGTTTACCTGCCTAAAAAATCAATTGCTAGCCTAGTTTGCAAAAATTATTTTGGCCATTAGACCCTGCAATTCATTCTGAATTCTGAATTACTGAAATTCATTCATTGGTTCAAAAAGCATTTATTAAACCCTTACTGTGTGCCAAGCACTTTGCTGAGTACCAGGCTTGCCAAGTTTAATGAGTCAGATTTAGTCCCTAGGGCAGAGACTTCAAACACCCACTAGAGGAAACAAATGATAAAAAATACTTCCAAAAATTATTGCAGGTGTTCTTACAGGTAAGGTATAAGATCGCCAAACAGACAGGCAGGGCCAGGATTTCACATTCGGGGATCAGTAAGGCCTTCCCAAAGTGGGTGGAGTTGAAGCTGGGGTGTGAGGTATGGTGGCAGCAGCTGCAGTACTAGTCCTCGTCCTGGTAAGTATGTTTTGAAGCTGACCTTTTCCCATGCAAGATTCTAAGCTCCTGGCCTAAAGTACCTCACGGCAGCCTTGCAAACAATCTCATGAGACTGCTCCTTTTTTATAATCCCATTTTTGAAATGATGGTTAAGTAATTATGCCCCGATCCCGCAACTATTAAATGAGAGAGCCTGGATTCAAACCTAGACACAGAATCAATAGGAAGTTCAGCTAAGGGAAGAACAGAATTTGAAAAATTCTTTGAAAATGGGGAAACTGCATTCATGAGGGAATGGAGGTGAACAAGAGAGTATGCACTTCAAGGAATTGTCAACTCAGTACATTAGAGAACAAAGTGAAAAGTTGGTGGGCAGACAGCAAAAGATGGAGCTGGATGGGCCACACCAGGAAGGGCCTTGCAAGTTTTATCAAGAATTTGCATTAGCTGGGGCGCCTGGGTGGCACAGTGGTTAAGCGTCTGCCTTCGGCTCAGGGCGTGATCCCAGCGTTATGGGATCGAGCCCCACATCAGGCTCCTCTGCTATGAGCCTGCTTCTTCCTCTCCCACTCCCCCTGCTTGTGTTCCCTGTCTAGCTGGCTGTCTCTATCTCTGTCAAATAAATAAATAAAATCTTTAAAAAAAAAAAAAAAAGAATTTGCATTAGCTGAATTTGATGACTGCCTGGTAGCTCCATAACAGAGTTTCCTTTCTCTTAGAGGATAATTAATTGGGTTAAAGGGTCATGATATCTGCAATTTACTCTCAAACAGCATAGCATACATATAATGGCAACCACAATTATATATATAATAATAAATATACTCATATTTTATGTATATATTAGATTATGCTAGTTCATATTTGATAGGGGTTGTATTAAATTAGTAAACTGCTTTGTGTGTGGACATTTCAATGATATTAATAATTCTAATCCATGAGCATGGAATATGTTTCTGTTAATTTCTTTCATTAGTATCTTGTTTTTAATATACAGGTCTTTCACCTCCTTGGTTAAATTTACACCTAGGTATTGAATTCTTTTTGACTATAATGAGATTATAAATGGAATATTTTTTCCTAATTTCTCTTTCTGATAGTTTACTATTAGTATATAGAAATGCAACAGATTTTTGTGTATTGATTTTGTATCCGACAGCTTTACTGAATTTATTAGTCCTAACGGTTTTTTGATGAACTCTTTAGGGTTTTCTATACATAATGTTGTATCATCTGCAAAGAGTAACAGCTTCTTTCTTTCCAGTTTGGATGCCTTTTTTTTCCTCTTGCCTCAGTGCTCCAGCTAGGACTTCCGATACTATTTGAATAAAAGTGGTGAGAGGGGGCACCCTTGTCTTGTTTCTGATCTTAGAGGAAAGCTTGTAGCTTTTCATCACTGATATGTTAGCTGTGGGCTTGTCATATATGGCCTTTATTATGCTGAGGTATATTCCCTCTATACCTGCTTTATTGAGAGTTTTTTGTATCATAAATGGATGCTGAATCTTGTCAAATGCTTTTTCTGCATCTATTGAGATGATCATGATTTTTATCCCTCATTTTGTTAATGTGATGTATCTTACCGACTGATTTGTGGATACTGAGTCATTCTTGCATCCTGGAATAAATTCCACTTGATCATGGTGTATGACCTTTTGAATGTATTGTTGAATTTGGTTTGCTAATATTTTTTTGAGGATTTTTGTATCTATGTTCATCAGGGATATCGGCCTGTAATTTCTTTTTTTATGGTGCCCTTGCTTGGTTTTGGTATCAAGGTAATGCTGGCTTAGGAAAAGGAATTTGGAAGATTTCCCTCCTCTTGTATTTTTTGGAAGAGTTTGAAAATGATTGGTGTTAATTATTTTTTTAATGTTTGGTAAAATTCATCAGTGAAGTCATCTGATCCTGGACTTTTGTTTTTCAGGAGGTTTTGATTACTGATTCAATCTCTTCACTAGTAATCAGTCTGTTCAGATTTTCTCTCTTATCATGATTCAGTCTGGGTAGGTTGTATGTTTCTAGGAATTTATCCATTTCTTATGATCTTGTGTATTCCTATGCTATGAATTATAACATCTTGTCTTTCATATACAATTTCATCTATTTGAATTGTCTCTTTTTTTCTTGGTGTCTAGCAAAAGGCTTGTGAATTTTGTTTATCTTCTTAAAGAACCAGTTTTGTTTTTTTTTAATCGATCTTCTCTATTGTCTTCTTAGCTTCTATTTCATTTATTTCTGGTCTGATCTTTGTTGTTTTCTTCCTTTCTGACTTCTAACTTTGGCTTTTATTTGTTCTTTTTCTAGTCCTTGCAAATCTGCTAGAAATTAGTTAGAAAGCAAATTTGACCAAGTTGATAATAAGTGGTTAACTCAGGTGAAGGACATATAGTACATTTGTATTTTTCTGTAAGTCTGCAGCTTTTTCTTAATAAAAACTATAAATAAAAAAAACTATAAATAAAAAAAAAATAAAAGAAGAGGAAGAATTTGCTCCATACAAATGTTTAGTGATCCAGTGAAGGGGTAACCTAAGGACTGACATGACGGACTCTGCATGTTCCGTTTTGGTGAGTGGGCTGGTAAGATAAGGAATAGGGAGGCTAATTGGGAGTTACCCTAAAGGTTCAGGCAAGGGGAGAGACTTGGTTAGACTGAGATCTAGCATCTGTAGATGGCCACAGTGGGACATGGCATGCCACACACTGGACAGCCATGGTTCTGCTTAAACTTCAAGTGTTAAATAAAATCACAGTTAGGATAAGAGCATCTGTTTTTTTATTATAGTTGATTGAGTCTTGTTTGCTGTAAAACCCAAGATGTGTTAAATTAAAAACAACACTACAAAACCCAAACCTCCCCAGAACCTTCTCTCTTCATTTTATCTAATGCTGGCCTCGTTAATCTTAACCTTCTGTGTAATCATTGCCTATATGTCCAGAATTAAGATCTCATCACACGTTATACAGTATCTAATTGTGCGTAATACATACTCTCAAACTTTTGTTACTTCTGTAACAATGCTGACACATGTTAGTTCATTTTATTCCGTCATTACCTGATGCTCTACAAGGTATAGAATTCTGGTTTAGGACCCAGAAAGTGAGGCCAGTTTCCACGTGTGTATGTACATATGTGCACACACACGCATACACATGTCCACACGTACCGTTGCCCCCATCCTTAACAAATTACTGTAAGAAAAAGGGGAAGTAAATGACTTTGTGCCTATGATATGAGAAATGACTTAATGTAAATTTTAAAGGACAAGCAGGAAATAGCTAGAAAAAAATATGGGCAAGCAGGGCTTCTGAGGCAGTTAACCCTCTGCCAGATTCTCCTGCATATGACATCAGGGGGGTTTATTAGAGTCTCTTTGTTTGAATCCTGAGTGGCAACAAAATGTTAATAATGTATTCCTTGCCTTATTGTAGGTAACTATTAATTTTCTGGGGTTTTTTAACATGAATCAGAATTAGATGTGGGATTCCTTATTGTTTATGAGAAATTCAGTCAATGTTTCTTTGATTTAACCAATTGAGGCTGACATCTGCCTTGTAGCATTCTGAAAAATCCACTTCCCCTTGGTAATTGAAATGCTGTTCGACAAGAAATGTTGCAAAGGGCCTTATATCTGTTTTCATTTCAGCTGTCAGCCTATCATATGCTGCCCATGTTCTTACTCAGAATTAAAAGTGGATCAGAGGATGACGTTTCAAAAGGCTTCAACAGGGGGGCTGTCTAGCACAGCAACAAATGCCACCATCCTGGAGCTCTAGGACACGGGCATGATGCTTTTCCTCAATAGGCGAAGCAAATCATTTTAGTGATTAAAAACCCGTGCTACCACCCTTGCTGCAGAGGAAAAGAATCTGATCTCTTAACTCTTGCCTCCCCATCACTGTCACTACTTACAAAGCTGTTGAAATGCCGACATAGTTCTTTAATCAAGTTGTCTGGTTCCCTGGAAAGTCTCCCCGACACTTTTTGCCATGAGCACCTGCCCCATGAGGTCATTGCAATGGCTTAATTCATACTGCTGACTAGTCCACCGAGGGGCTGGCTACCCATTGAAGTCACAGGCTCAGCACCTGGGGCACTTGGTAAGCCTTCTCAGTGGTTTGGGAACATGGAAACACATGATGGTCTGATCACATAATGGGACACCTGAAACCTTTCTGAATGTAACCCAGCTGTAGGCTTAGTTTTCTGAAAGAAGTCGCAGGGACCTGCTTTAGGAGAAAGATAAGGCTATTAGTAGATAATTATGGCATACTTCCTGATTTATTTTTAAAGTCAATTTTTATGATTGTGAATGTGTACGAGTCCACAAATCTTAAGTTTATGCCTTGATGCATTTTGATAGCTTTATTGTGTATAATTTACATATCATGCAAATCACCCAGTGTTAAGTATACGTTTTGAGAGTAAATATATGCCAGTGTGCATCCACCGTCACAAGCCAGTGTTAGACCGCCTCTGTCATCCTAAGTGTTTTCTCCCGCATATCTGAGACATCCTCACGCCCCCCCCCCAAACCCAGGCAATCACTGATCTATTCTCTGCTTTCAGAGCTTTCCCTTCTCTAGAAGTTTCACATAAGTTGAATCATGCAATGTGTAATCTTTTGTCTGCCTTATTCCCCTCAGCATAATTATTTTGAGATCTTCCAGAGATGCTGCTTCTGTCTTCTTGATGAGCAAAATCCCGTTGAATGACTATAATACGTTGAATTTGTCCATTTGCCAGTTGACGAACATCTGTATTTGTTTCTAGTTGAGATTATTTGAGTTGAACTGTGAGCCTTGGTATACAAGTCTTCGTGTGGACACATGCCTTCATATCTCTCCATTGGATACCTCGGAGAGGAATCACTGGATCCTATGATGATGCATTAATATTTTAAAAGATTACTTAAATGTTTCAATGTGGCTGTCACGTCTCACATCCCACCATCAAAGGAGAGGAGGTCCAGTTTCTTCATATCTTCTCCAATACTTGGTGTTGTCAATCTTTCTCATTCTAGTGGGTATGGAGGGGTTTCTTATTGTGGCTTTAATTACATTTCTCTAATACCTAGTCATATTAAGCATCTTTGTCACGTGTTTATTAACTAGTCATCTTGTTTAGTGAAATAACTTTTCACATTTGTTACCTAAGTATGGCATTGTATTAGCCATACTATCCATTGGAATGTTTATTGTGTGCAGAGAAGTTGGAATGTCCTTCCTTAGAAGTGAAAGAACTTACCTACTGAGCTCTTAAAGCATTCTGTGGGATACAGAGGTAACACACCACGGTCATATCACCTAAGGGATATTTGTATGAAATTAATATTTTTCATAGCTAATGAGATTCTAAATCCAACTTCTGGAAATCAAAACCATTATTGTTCTCCCATTTGGTACTCTGTTTTATTGAATATATTTATTGATAATTCATGGTTAAAAAAGCATAGAAGCTGTCTGCCTCACAAGGGGTTGAACTGGGTCCCCCCACAACTTTTCCATGAGTTACTACTCATGGTTCATTATGATTAAAACAATAACTCTTTAACAAAGCTTAGTAACTGAGATCAGTCAGCTCCTTCTCAGGCGGCACTTCCTGGGGTCTCTAGGGTTTTCATCAGCAAATTGTAGTAATGACGCTGCTTTGCACAGTGCTATTGCTTCAGTGGTAAAAATGTGAATTGATTGCCCATGAGGCCAGGTTGTGATGTACTGTTGTTTTTCTTTATTCTTTATTGTGTTAGGAATCCTACACAGCAGGGGGCTGGTATCCACTACAGGGTCACCTTGGGACTTCTAATATGGAAATCTAAATGATTTCTTTGTTGCTGTAAATTACAAACAGAACAACAGCAGCCTGCTTCCACACTTATAAATATGTATGCCCTCCCCACCAATGAAATTATGGTGAAGGATAGATCAAAGTGAATTAGCACCTGTCAAGGAAATTTGATAGGTCATTCTGCACTGTAATTTTATTCCCTTTTCTTCCGAGTATGACATAATGGCCCAACCCTGCATCCAGCTCTCCTTCACCCATTGTGGTTAACAACAGTTCAAATATGGAAATGAATCACCTGGTATATTACCTCTGTGCAGCAGGAGGCAAATTGAGAAACTAAATTTTTACAATTAAAATGAGTTTGATTGTATTTAGACTCTGAATACTGCTTAGTATTTGTGGCTATGGTAGTATCATGCCGTTGTGTACCTGAACGTGGTGAAGTCTGCTGTCTATAGATCTCCTAGGTTTTCATTAAAAGCGTCCAAAGCCAGCAGTCCTAAAGATCTGTCCACTTGACCGTGTAGTTTTTCTGGCCTCATTAACCGTAAAGAGTCTACCAGCATCCTAACTTACTGTTTTTCTACATCAAAATACTAAGAAACCATCAAGTAAAATCTCATCACTACCACAAATATTAATCCCAAAGTGCTTTTAAAATGTTATGGAGTTTTCTTTAAAGGGACAATCCACAACATGCGATGTACATTTGAAACGGAAATGGAAAAATTAAAGAAAATTAAAGATCTACGTGGTTTCTGCTCATTAGATTGTTATAATTCAGCAAAGAAAGAGAAGGAAAGGGGGCTTGTGGCAGAAGAGGAAAGTCATCAAATTTAAAAATTAAAATGAAGTAAAAAAAAAAAAAAAAGAACAGAAGAGAAAATAGCAGGGGAGCGGGAATAAGTAGTAAATAAAGACCAGTTTTGACTAAAGAAAATCTACAGGGCCCAAGCTATTATAGTAGGCCTCCTAACTCCTTCCTGGCTTCATCCCAAACCCTTGCAATGATATCTTTTTAAAAATTCCAATGTAATCATCATAGTATTTTTCCACTTAATGGCTTTACATTTTTCTTACTTTTTCATTTATTTTGAATTTGGCTTGCAACATTCGGCTATTGAAATTATGCATTGTGTACTTATGGAGTGATACTGCAATCCAAAATATTGTCCACTGTCCTAGCTCAATTATATGTGGGTTTTCCTATTTCATAAGCAGTCCCATATTCTTGATCTTGTCATGAGTTTTCTCTCAATCCCTCATTTCTCTGTAGTCCTACTAGAGTCCTTTTTGGCTCCTTTTGGCTTTATAACCTGAAACACCAAAGTAAGCCTTACTGTTCTTATTTAAAAAAATCCCAAATCTTCATATTTGAATGTTAATGTTCTCAATATATGTGCCATTTGGTTGTTCAGGGTTCCAACTAGGTGTTTCTTCCCACTCCCCTCCCCCACCAATTTTTCCTTTTTTCTTTGTAAACAAATAAGGGTAATGCTTTTTTTGGTTTTGTTTTTTGTTTTTTTAGTAAATGCATCACTCCTTTTTTGGGGGGGGAGTTGATACAGTTGGAAATGCATGTTATCTCTGGTGGTTTAGTCATAACTCAGGGCTCCCATCCATGACCATCCTTCTCATTTGCACTGAGGGGTCACACTCACACATTGCTCGATGGGATGGTGCCTCTTTCTCTCTCATATGTATTCATGTTTTTGAACTACAAGGCTGTGTCTATTTGGATATTTCCTAGTTATGTATTCATATATCCCAGAATGTTTTCCAAATGAGAATGCTAAATGAAACCATCACACCAAGCTTGCATGCGCGTCCCCCCCCACTAAGAACCTCAAGCTGATTGGCATGCCTGTTTGACACACAGCATGGTATAAGTAATGAAAATGTTACAGTTCCACAAGATTTTCAAGGTCTGCTTGTCTCCGACCATGTTTTAGATTTGGTCTGTCACACACGCATAACAGAGATCAATCAGTTCTCACATTTACAAGGGGTGACACAAAAGATATTAAGAAACCTAGCACTGTAATAGAAAGGCCTGTGATTTTTTAGTAAGAAAATTAAAAATCTATTTTGGTTTTCAAGCCCTAAAAAATATATCAGAAGTGTATATAAGTGAAGCTTGTGAGTGAATATGGTTCTGTTTGAACATCAAATAGTAAGAATAAGGTGTTCTTCGACAAAACACCTGTCAGGTTCAGGAAAATTAATCTATAAAGGTTAAAATGTTAAAACGATATGACTGTCATGATGCCGATCCATTTCCTCCCCTCTGGATTCAGAGTCCGGGCTGTCTGAGAATGTTAAGAGCTCCTTAGGGGCTCCTTAGCGGGCTCACTGCTCCGTAGGCAGGTGTATGAATGGTGAGACTGGGCAGGGAAGGAGAGCACCTGTCTCCTGCTTGTGGTGGGGCAGCTCAAGTGCTCAAGACAGCATGGGGATGCACTTTTCTATTCTCCCAGCAAACTCGACGCTTTTCCCCAATCCTCCTGTTGCCTGTCTAACCCAGGAGAGAAGTACTGTGTATAATGTCACCAGCACAACTCAGTATACATTGAGGAGCCCAAAGTAAAGATGAAGATGAACGGTGCTGCTGTGGTCTGTGCCTAGGGGAATGGCGAAGCTTTTGACACGAAGGCCTTTAGAGCATTTCATTATTTTTCTTCCCTTTCAATAAGAATTTCATGTTAACAACTAACATGTACAGACAGGTATGGAGTGAAGAGGAAGTCTCTATTCTCTCTCCACACCATGTCGTCCAACATGAGGACTCCCAGTCCCCAAACCTAATCAACATTAATAGTCTCTTTTGTGTACTTAGAAATGTTATATAAATGTATCTGGATACAAATATGTAATATGTGTGCACTTAGTTATTTTTTCATAAAAGATCACAAATAGAATCCTACAGTATGTTCTGATCTACAACTTGATTTTTTTCGCTTTACAAACATCTAGATATCCTCCTGGAGCAGTATGTACAGTTCTACCTGATTCTTGTAAATAGTTACACACTGCTACATCGTGTAAATGTGTTGTCATTGTTCTCAGTGAGATTCTTGGATAGATATGTCAAACTTCCCAACATTTAAGATATTATATATAATGAGCATCTTTACTATACTATATAATATATGTGCTATAGACTGATTAATTGAACAACAAAAATTTATTTTATCACATTTCTAGAGGATGGGAAGTCCAAGATCCCAGGTACCAGCAGATTTCATTCCTGGTGAGAGCCCTCTAAGGAATTCCTTGCAGATAGCTGCCTTCTCTCTGTGTCCTCACATGGAGAAGAAAGAGAGAATGTTCTGATCTCTTTTCTTCTTACAAAGACCCTAATCCCATCCTGGGGGACCCTCCCTCATGACTTCATCTACATCCTAAAGGCCCTGTATGGAAATACCATATCACATGGGGGGTTTCAGGCTTCAACACATGAATTTGGTGGGGGAGGACTCAAACATTCTGTTCATAATACTTTATGTATCTTTGTATCCTCAAGTAAATATTTTTATAAAACATCTTGTTAGGAACTTTACTGGTGGGTCAAATAATACATACGTTGTATTATTTAATAAACTGCTAAGTTGCTCCCAAAGAGTAATGCATGAGACTGTAGTAGTCTCACATCACCTCCATTCTGTTTATTGCTCAGCTTTTGATGTTATTTATTACTAAGCTTTTAAATATGTTGCAATCCAAGAGGCAAATAATGGAATCTCATTCCATTTTTTAAAAAGATTAAGATTGAGCTTGGTCATTGTTCAGAGGCTTATTGACCACTTGTATTGTGGTCCTCTGAATTACTTCTTAAATCATTTTGTTTATTTTTGTATAGAGTTGTCTTTTTTTTCTTATTGATTTGTAAGATCTTTTTGCTTATTTTAACTAGTCTCTTGTGATATGTATGGCTTACACTTTTCCCAGTTTGTTGCTTGACTAATGGAATGTTCCAGTTACTTTTGCTTCATAACAAATTACCTTATGTCTTTAAAACAAAACAAAACTATTTATTCTCAAAATTCTGAGGATCATGAATTTAGAGCATGGAGGGGACAGCGTGACTGTCTGGATGATGCCTGTGGGGCTGTGAGGTTTCGGATTGCCTTTTCACTCCTGATGTGTAGGGCTCGACTAGGAAGCTAGGATGGCTGGTTGCTGGCTGCTGAAGTGGCTTGCCCAGGGTCACAGTTCTGGGGCCTTGAGTCTTGTGTCCCCTGCATTCTCTGGTTCTCCTTAGTGGAGACTCAGGGCTCTCCCCCCCCACCCCCCACACCCCTCCACACGAACTCTCAACCGGGTCATCTCCTGCCAGGTAGCAGCAGGGCTTCTAACTCGGCAATTCTGGGCCTCCAAGAGTGCAGACGTAGGAGCTTTGGTCTGAAACATTTATCGCATTCTTTTGGTTAGAGCAAGTCACAGACCTTGCCTAGATTCAAGGGGAGCGCTCTACACAAGGGCGCCGCTCTGTAAAGCACGGGTCATCAGTGACCACCCGTAAAGCAAACTGCCAGAAGATGGTGTTTGGTTTTGTTTGGTTTTGTTGCCATAGAAAAACATTTTTAGATGTTCTAGGTAGTCAGATACTTTTATGTGCTCTTTATGCCTTCTGGTTTTAGTGCCAGCTTGGAAAGGATCGCATGATGCCAAAATTATAAAATTTTCATCTGCTGTCTCCTCTAATATTTTTGATGCCTTGATTTTTCCACAGTTCAAGTTTTGTCTTATCTAGCTTCAATTTATTTTTAAGAAATAAAATGGAGACATAAATTAAACTCTGCTTTTTTTTAAATCTATTTCAGTGCTGTTCTGTGGGGTGATTTGAAGCAGCATCTTTATTATATGTTAAATTCCACATTGATGTGTATTTATTTTCATACTTTCTGTTTGCTACTCTTCCTCATTTTCCCTAGAGCAACAATAGCACCAGACTGTTGGGAATAGCAGATTTTTTTCAATGTTTGAGGTTATGTGGAAAACAGAGGCGCATTATCCAGGGTTGAGTGACAGGAGCCGGACAGAGGAAAGCTCTTTCTAGAGGAGAGATATTTAGCTGAGCGTAGCAACCTGCAAAGAGAAATGGCTGAGAAAACACAGCCCAGAAGTCAACACTTGTTTTTCTATCGAATGTGAGAAGGGGATTTAAACCTTGTTGAAAGTATAAAATAAACAGTGACGCCAGGAGGCTGGATGAGTGTGTTCACCTGAATTCTGTTTGGGGGACTCATGTAAGTTGTCCTACCAACGGGTCCACAGAGGGTAGCCGTTCCCACCTGCAAAGCCGTGCCCAGCTCTCAGTGATGGGTGACTCCTTCCCCATCATCCCTAGGGCAGTCCAGGTAGGATGGGACAGGCCCTTGGGGCCCAGGTCTTGGCTTCTTCTCTAGGGCTTCCCATACCTGTTCTCTTCCATCCTGTTCTGGCTCCTTGAGAACATAGCGCAAATGAAAATAAATCTTCTCCTGATTTAGAGAAAGTTTATTTTATATTTAAATGTATGTGATTTTCCTACTGCATGAATATTTGCAGTGTATTATTGGTAACAACTTCTTCACTGACATAGCCCCGGGTAATACTACCGATCTATATAGTTAATACACAGAAACAATTATTTAAATATTTCACTATCACAAAGGAAATACAGGCATCCATAACGATGATGGAAGTCATTAAAGCATTCCTTTGTCCTTTCATGTTTTCACTTACCAAGTACGTGAGGTATGTCCCCTTTATCAGAAAGGATTTATGGAAGTGGGATCTCCTCCAGCCAATGTGAAACTCGCTGTTGGGAAGGAAAAAGTACGTGTTCTGTCCAGCAGATGAGAGTCATCAGCTGTCCAGCAAGCTCAGGACAGAGTCTGGAACCCTCCTCTGTACCACTTTGCAGTCCTGCTTCCACGGAAATGTGCTTTCATCCATGAGTTCCTCCGGCACTAATGCTTTATAACCTCTTTTTCCTTTAGTCATAACACCTGAAAAAGTTTGCCAAGTTTTTATTCTTCTATTCTCCAGTATAAACAACCCCAAATTGCTTTAACCTTTCCTTATCCGTCATTTATGTGAATCCCCTATGGGCCTATGTCCTCATGTACTTTATCAGCAGAGGTCAGGAGGCACCAAAAGGCCAAAGAACCTCCAAGGTGGACTCAGTAGGTCTGTGAGCAACCTGAGAATGCACACAGAGCCTTTGTTTGCTG
Source organism: Ailuropoda melanoleuca (assembly GCF_002007445.2). Lineage (NCBI taxonomy): Eukaryota > Metazoa > Chordata > Mammalia > Carnivora > Ursidae > Ailuropoda > Ailuropoda melanoleuca. The sequence continues at coordinate 103,578,877 of NC_048227.1, read as the reverse complement.
GACCTTCTGTCTTGCGTTTTCCGTTACTTTCTATCATTTCCTTATATAATAGAACAAAACAACATACAGTCACCGTGGTTAAGGTTGAAGACCAAAAACTTATTTTGCACTCAAGTTGTATTAATTTCAGGAGGTAATTACATGCATTTCCACCTACATTTTTTTCCCTCTTTCCATGTTATCATTTGCCAATTAAAATTATGTTGATACAAGGACGAATAAAAAGAAAAGTCATTCTTTGAGGTGCATTTTTTAAAAATTAATAGACTAAAGGCTATACCCCTAATTTTGTTTTGCTAAATTTTGTATGTCCAAATTATAGAACTGCTATTTCTTTCTTAGAAAATAACTCTATTGATTTTTGTGATAATTACATAAAATCTGGATTTTAAACAGATTTTTTTATCACTTTGCATGTAATTAGTTATATGTGTAATAAAATCTTTTTAACCTCTGTCAGAATGATTTCATACCATTTTACTTTACTCTTGTCATCAAATAGAATTCTCTAAATCTTCAGAATATGGTTGGTTTTGCAAATACCAGGATTCTCTTTGGAAGAGTTAGCAGATATCCCTCCTCTCTGGTAACTGAGTAAAATGAGAGGGGGAGAAAGAACATGTGGAAAAATGCTGTGGAAGACCCAGACTTGTGTAAAGATACTGATTATCTATCTGGAAGATTCTCTGAGGCCAGGATTCCTCTTGGTGTGGTCTGTGCACCAGTGATCAGCCCCCACGACTGTCATGTGCTTGATAGGTTCCTGGTGGTACAGAGCTAAATTGATCCAATATTGTTCACACAAATTTAGCAAATGACTAGCCTTATGTTTTGGTTTCATAGAGAATTCTTTATGTCCTCACAGTTGTCCTGCTCTTGCTCAAAGGGCTATGGTGATCTTTTTAATCTCAGCAATGCATAGAACTATGCAGGCTGTCCCAGCTTTATTTTAAGCACCGAAATAAAGATGCAAATAAATACTACAATTTAGAATAACTTGGAAAACATAAATTGTGAGCAAAATTCCAGTACAATATAGAATATATGTCTGTATGTATAAGGATTAGAGATTTGCAAATGTAGTTCTGCAGAAATAATTTTTAAGTGCATATAGTAATTAAGATGTTGATCATCCTAACAATGAATGATCCATCGACAAATTATTTTCAAATAATGCAAATCTCTTGAAGCTTTTGCCCGATTTTTAGTGAAAGCACAGTGAAATTGCTGTTAAACCAGTGGAACTCTTCCAGAAGCAGCACAAAATAATGCTCTCCAAAGTGAAAAAGAGGAGTTTAGTCTCTAAAGACAGAGAAAAAAACAAAACCTTGGAAATAGTACTCAGAATTACACTCCTCAGAGAAAAATTGGATATAACTCACACAATTCCCTAGAAGGTTGTAAAATCAATCACAAAATTAATAGCAAAAGAAGCTACTGGAAATATTATTTATCATCTGACCAAGAGAAATCAAAATGGAGCCCCAGAGTAGAGTATCTTCATTCTGGCTTGGGCGGGATCCCAGCCTATCTCCTTAAGAAGTCTCCTGTCTACACCAAAGTGAAGCCTGCTGACCCCCAATGCTGCTGCCAGAGGCCAGGAAATGCCCACAATGTTCTGAGAAGTTGCTTTCAACATGGAATCCTGTACCTATTCAGGTTTTTATTAACTGTATAAGTGTATTAGTATTAGTCAAGCTTCCGAGAGGGAATATATGTAATATCCTATTGGTTCTGTTCCTCTGGAAATATGGAGAGCTAGATGATAGATATATCTATCAAGATATAGGTATAGAGATCAAGATTGGTATCTTTATCTATCATCTACTTATCAAGAGAGAGGTTACAAGAAATTGGCTCATGCAGTTATAAAGTCTGAGAAATCCCCCCACTTGCCATCTGCAGACTTGGCACCCAGAAATGCCTATGCTGTGATTCCAGTCTGAGTCCAAAGGCCTGAGAACCAGGGGAGTCAATGACATAAATCCTAGTCCAAGGGCAGGAGACAATGGATGTCCCAGCTGAAACCCGCAGGCAGGAAACAAAAAGGACTAAATACCTTCTTCCTCTGCCTTTTTGTTCTACTCAGGCCTTCAATAGATTGGTTGAATGCCTGCCCAAATTGGGGAGGCAATATGCATTACCTGAACCAGGGATGCAAACACTAATTTCATTCAGAAACATCTTCACAGACACACCCAGAAATAATGTTTAACCTGTGGCCCAGTCAGGCTGACACGTAAAATTGACCATTATAGCAAATAAGTAAAGACACATGCAGGCATGAAGCATCCAGAAATGTTTACCTCCCATGCAGCTTTTCTGAAAATCTAATCTGTGATCTGGGCTTGAGCAAAAGACAAGAGAAGTCAACAAAGCGGAATGCATCGACACCTCAGAGTGAATAAAAAGGCTTTCCAGAGGAGGAAAAAAAAAATGACTTGAAAATGTACTCCTGAAGAAATAAAATTGAAACCAAGATAAAAGAAGACAGAAGATTCAGTAAGAAAATTCTAGAAAGACAGCTTGGTAGCAGTCCTGAAAAGGGAGGAGTCGTTCTAGAATAGTCAGTTAATGAGATGGTGAAAACGCTGGAGGAGTTTAGTATTAGGTCAAGAAGGTGTATGTTTATTCTGCCAACAAGAAGAAAGAAAGTTTGATATTCAAGAAAAGCAAAAATCTGTGCTAGAAAACTTTCCACATATAAAACAAAAATTTAAAAGCAATTAACCATATATAAGGAAGAATAATGCATTTGATACAAATTTTGGAAAATCCTCTTTTCGAGTGACCCAGGTTTTAGTTACAGAGGATAGGGCTTTCCCTTAAAGTTGGAACCAGTAAATACAATCTGCATAAGTGTAGTCTATCAGGGTGTTTAACTTCTAGAACCCACCTATAGACAAAGCATGGGAGATACAACCACAGATGTTACAGAACAAAATGTAAATGTCACATTATCATAAAATAGAAAAATAATAGTATAGCTGGGAAAAGCTCTGAAATGAGAGGAAAGAGGTAGAGATACTGCACAGGCCCTCATTTCTTCATTTTACATCATGGATGGTGAAGATAAGACCAAATTTCATGGATCAAGATGTAGAGAAGTCTTTTTTTTTTTTTTTAAAGATTTTATTTATTTATTTGACAGAGATAAAGACAGCGAGTGAGAGAGGGAACACAAGCAGGGGGAGTGGGAGAGGAAGAAGCAGGCTCATTGTGGAGGAGCCTGATGTGGGGCTCGATCCCATAACGCCGGGATCACGCCCTGAGCCGAAGGCAGAGGTTTAACCGCTGTGCCACCCAGGCGCCCCATGATGTAGAGAAGTCTTAAAAATATAAGAATACGTCTAAGATAAAACATCTGTCAGTGTAAGAATTGAAAATAAAAACGATAACCGAAAATTGGCTGGGAAAGAACACGGTAACAGAATCATCCGCTGGAGAACCTCTGACGCCTGCCGCTCCAGCCCTACCCCTCCCATCTCATCAGACTGCAGTTCCTTCGCACTGTGTCCTCTGGACCTCGGAGGGAGTCTGTCGTCAGGACAGTCCTCTGTGCCCTCCATCTCTCCACACACTCCCTGACCTCCTCGCTCTCAGCTAAGCAGGTGTAGCTGCTTAATTCCGAGGCAGAGTTTGGATCTGCTCTTTGACCACCAATCCAGAGCTACTATTTTGAACAGGCCTTACAAATGTAAGTTAATGTCCCCTGTCTTGCCCTTTTTTTTTTCTGTCTCGAAATTGGTTGGCAACTCAACAAGTAATATTTAATGTTCTTGGCCCTCAAAGCCACACGCCTTCCTTCCCATCAGAGGCTGCAAGGAGGTGCTGGCTGTTGGCCGTCAGCTCAGGAACGGGGCTCACTGCTTTGCCTGAGCAAAGTTCCGTTTGCTTGGTCAGGCCATTTTTATCTTCTGGACTCAAAGCTGCCTTCCAGCAAAGTTAACTTTGTTTTTTTAATATAAATGTTAAATATTATATATTTCATTCATATTTAATTTAATATATATTTAAATATATAACACTTAAAATAAATATTATGTATTTAACATTTATTATATATTAAAATCTATAAATTATTACATCTGATATATCAAATATAAATATATAAGCATATTTACACATATGTGTGCACACGTACGCACACACATCCCCCAGTGACTCTACATCATTCTCTGCCCAAAAATACAATTATTTTGGGTAAAGAATAGAACCTATATGAAACAGACCATTTAACCTAGTTTAGGTTAGAATTTTTATTTACTTGTGGCACGTAATTTAAAAAGATTATACACAGCCCGATCTCATGGTTTGATCAAAAGTCAAATGTTGAGGCGAGTTTCTCTGGGGCCTTGGAGGCCTGGTGAGGTTGGGACATCTGCAGGGCTGGGTCAGGCAGAGGGGTCTGGTGAGGTTGGGACATGTGCAGAGCCGGGAAGGATGGAGGGGTCTGGTGAGGTTGGGACAGGTGCAGAGCCGGGGCGGGAGGAGGGGTCTGGTGAGGTTGGGACAGGCGCAGAGCCAGGGTGGGACAGGCGCAGAGCCAGGGTGGACGAGGGGTCTGGCAGAGCCGGGGAGGGTGGACGGTGCCCGGAGCTCTTACGTGCATCAGGGGAGGGGGCAACGTGATCCAGTCCTACCAGTGTTTTAGCAAAATGCAAACATATGAACTCCTTTTGTCCTATTTTCCTTGGTCAAAGGAGAAGTCTGCTGTTGCAATAATGACCTGAAACAGAGGCAGAGGAATTTGCCTTCAGTAATGGGAGGCAATGATATTCAGGAAAGAATTCCTCATGCGGCTGCATCGCTTGCTCTGATTCATCGCTTAATGTGCGGCCCGGCACGCTGCCGGCTCCATTACCCGTGCTCCAGCTCCCGTTCCCCCCACCTCCGCAGGCCTGCATGGCGAGCCCCGCAAAAACACTGGAGGCAGATGCAGCAGGGGCAGAGGGCCGTTTCTGAGAATTTTCTTAACTAATTACTTACTGGGAAGAAAAACATCCTTATTTTGCCCTCAGACCTGCATCTGTTAAAATGCATGAAATCATCGAATATGTCCTGTGGCCTAGATGAATGTATGGGGTGCAATAAACAAAACCCTGTTCTTGTGGATAGCGCCCTAAAACAAGTATTTTCATTTTTTGTCTTCCTCTCTGTTTCATAGATCCTCACCGTTGTTCGTAGTTATTTATTGGAGTGCCGTTATTTCTGTATAGTCAACAGTAGCATATATATGGGAATGTGGAGTGGAATCATTGGTATTTGGACCACCTCCGAAAATCTGAAGTGTGTTGTCATAGGGCTTTTGTAATATCCCATTACGCGATCATTCGGACATGCGGCCGTTAGGACAAGAATTCCCTCCCTCAGGGGCTGGGGCGAAGCTGGACAGCGTTCTGTCTCCTCCATGTCTGTGCCTCCCGGTGCTCTTTCTTGCACTCCACTCATGAAGAACACTCTTTACCTCTCCGAATTCAGTGTATTTACCATGTCTCTATTTCTGAATTTCTTTTTTACTTTTATTATTAAATGTATTAAATATTATTTCTATCCCCAATTCAATCAGATACCCAGTGACAGCAGAGTCTGGGCTAGTGTTTTCTTGGCGTGACCCAGAGCACCTCAGCCTACCTCCACGGCTCTGCTCCTGCTCCTTCTTATAGCTGGGCTCACATTTGCTTCTATGTCAGCAAGTTAAAGGCCTACTGATATATAAATAATCCAGTTTACATCCTGTCAATTTCAGAAAGACTGTTTTGATAACTTCAGCTTTTTTTTCTACTTTCTCTGAATTCACCCAAAATATTCCATTTGTCTGTATTTTTAAATATATTACTTCTTACTGTATTGAATCCCACAATATGTGCATAGTATAATGCCTGAAAAACAGTATGTCTTCAGGATATATTGTAGATAACTGGAGAAAAATGGTTAGAAAAATGGATGATATATGTTCAGGAAGTACTTGATTCCAACTTGAGTGGACATAACCAGGTGATACCATGAATAGGCTGATGAGAGGTAAAGCATTAAAAAATACATTTTTCTGTAAAGGTAGTATGTGCTATTTTGGCATTTGAAAAAATACAAATAAGAAAATAAATAATACCCTTAATTTCACTTCCCAGTGATAAAAACTAGTCACATTCACCTTTGGCTGGATTTCCTTTTTCTGAAAGTCAATCAAATTATTTTATAAATATTTTATAAAAACACAAAGCCACATATTTTTTAGTTTTTCAGAAGACTCCCTCAGAGTGATATTATAGGGAGTTATAGGGAGGAAGTATCAGTCACCTAATGGGATAAATCGTATAATGACTATTATAATTTTTATATATTTGTGTGATATCATTTTGTAATTCCAATCATGGAATGGACTGGAAGATGTTTCCATCTGGCCTCCTTTTTGGGCAATAGGAAATATATGTGTGCCAATGTTTTTCTGGAGTTTCTGGTTTTCAGCCTAATCTGTGAACTTTGTGGCTGGCTTACAAGTGCTGCCCACTCCGAATTCCTCCTCAAGGCCATGCTGACACAGCTGCGGGGTGGAGGGTGTCCATGCTGGCCTGGCCTCGTAGGCGGGCAAGAGCTGCTGTGAGGCCAGCTGCCAATCTCGAGGAAGAGACTCTGCAGGCAGGGAATCATAGCGTTTCCTGTCTCTTTGCCCTTGATTTCAGCCTATGATTTGCCATAGATATATAACTTGGACTTTTCCGGACATTTTTCCCAGTGCCTATGCTAGACCCTCTTTCTCATGCAAATTACAAAGGAGCTATGAGCTTTGTAACAGGAATTGGGCCACTGCTACAATTTTTTAAAATTCATGCTGTTCCAAGGCGGGGGTGGGGGGTGGGGGGGGAGGAATTTGCCAAATTCTCAACTAATTAAAGTACGTTTTAACTATTACTCCAGGAATGAGAAGACTCTGAAACTCACCATGTTACTTTGCCCAATATCAAAACGACATGCCATAGTCAGCAAAGACCCCGGCAATGTCAGTTTGAAACCACTCATTAGTAAATATGTGGGTGACATACACGAGCCGACGCGTTTTAGATATGCACAACGGCTTTGATGAGACCCATTACATGGGCCTTCATGTCCTCGGCTGCAAGATCAAGTTAATTGTGTTCATTTAGGAGAACTGATGTGAAATATACATTCAAATGACTAGAGGAAGGGATATTATGAAAGTATAAAACAATATACAGAAGTAATGAATAAATATTGGTTGTGGCACAGTCATGATTCTTTGAGACCTATAGCTCATTTCCCCTCTACATGATATACATCATAATCCTTCACTTGCAAGAAATAATTTTAAAAAATGCTTTTGTACTTCAGGAGATTCACTATGCCCAGCTAATCCGATGGTTCGTCGAGGTTCATTTGTAATATTTTAATTTTGCCAATTTATTGTTACTGGAGAAGAGGCAAGTATTAAACAGCTTAAAGTATCAGTTACAAGTATCACAGTGTTTTTGCTACACTATAGAAAATCTGCTTTGCCGTTAGTTGGTTTGTTATAGTCACTGTTTCAAAACTCAATAATCGGAGATTTGCTCTTGATTTTTTGGAAGATGTAGTAGATGAGGAAAGCTTTGTACAAAGAGAAGATATTTCATATGCCATGAACAACATACATTATAATAGAGGGAGGAAATATATGCTTCTCAACCAAAATGTGATATGGAAGCAAAATTATGTTTGAAAAACTGACACATATAGTATCTAAATCTATTATTTATCATTTGAAATTGCATTGCTTTGGTAATGAAATCATTAAACCATTGTATTCGCCGATATCAATAAAGCACACTTCTCTTCTTATAGAAGGAACGTGAGCCTAAAATAGAGATGATAGTGCTTCAACAGCAAGAGCGTGGCCTTGTGATTCTAAGGAAGGAGGCTTAAAGCATGCATGAGTAGGGTGATGGGGCGGGGGAGGGGAAGGAGAGGAGAAGGAGAGGGAGGAAGGAAGAGGGAGGAGGAGAAAAGCTGAGTGGGAGGGATGATGGGAGAGAAGAATCATGAAACACCAGCTGCCCTCGCCCATATGGTATAGTTGCATTCTTCTCAGTTAAAAGACGGATTCAGGCTTCCAGACTCTCAGAGGCTACAGGTGGAAAGGGAGGCAACATGTGTTAGCTTCAGCCTTAACCAAAGAGGAGACAGTGTGAGTAGTGAACACTCCAGGCTCTGTCAGCAGCTGTTCATCTCCTTTCTGGGCTGAGGTTTCAGGATAGTGATAATGTTAAACATTCAGAGGAGGGAAGAAGAAAGCCCGGGAATATGCTGTAAACAGTATTATCTGGCTGGGATCATTTGCTTCTCTCCTTTAATTGCCATGCAGGAGGGAGAGAGAGAAAGAGAGAGCGTGCCCCAGTATGGGGTAGCTTCCCTGTATAGCTGGGAGTACCGCATGCCCGTAGCTCCCTTCTGCAAGGACAATGACTGACTTTCATTCCATTCTCAGAACATTATATTATGTGGGAAAAGGACATGACCAGAAAATAGATCCAGTGGAGTGATTTTTCTGTTGTTACAAATTTAATTTCACCATCAGGACTTGAGTTATGGAAAAAGGAAGTGAAACCTAGAACCAGAAAGGCAAGAGATGTCATACTAAAAGAGACCACAGGAATAGTGATGACACCGTCTTATGAAAGCTTATGAAAGCTTGGCACTATGAAAATAAGGATATAGGACCCAAAATAATTTTTATATGCCCTGTTTAGGTTATCTGTTGCTCAGTAACAAACTACCCCAAAGCTTGACAACTTCAAAAAGCATTTTATTATCTCACAAGTGTGTAGGGTACAGATTTGGGTGGGGCTCTGAGGTGGGCGGGGCTCGGCTGGCAGAGGGGCCCACCTGTGTGACCCCTTGGTGGGTGTCAGCTCACCAAGCTATGGCTATTGATGGGACCACCTACACGTGGCCTCTCTGGGATGGGCAACATTGGAGTTCAGCACTCCCAGGGAGAGCATTCCAAGAGACGGGGAAAGGAGGCTGCCTGATTCAGGCCTGGGCTGAGGAACTGGCAGAGACTTACTCCCACGGCTCTCTTCTGAGCAAAGCAGTCTCAGAGTGGGCCCGGGTTTGAGGAGAGGGGACAGGGACCCCCACATCCAAAGGAAGGAATGTATAAGAATCCATGACCATCTTCATTTCTGCCAGAGCTCCTTCCTTTCTGCATGTAAACTCCATGTTTTGTGAATGTAACTAGACCGAATAGCTGCATTTTCTCATTTGTAATTGTTCTTCGCCCATCACCTGGTCTTGGCGTACCTTGCCTGCTTCGTCTCCACTCCAGTCTTTTCTCCAGTGCTGCTGAGTGGATTTCCCATCCTACTCATAACAGTGGTTTCTTGCCCCTTCATTTTAGTCACTCAGTTCCCACCACCTGAGCCAACAAAATGCTGGTCAGCCCTTCCTAGCTCCTTCACCTGGATAATTCCTACTTACCCTTCCTTGCTCAGCTTCTCCAAGAAGTCTTCCCTCCAGCCTGTTCCTTATCCCTGCCATGCGCTCATCCATCCATCCATCCATCCAATTATCTATTCAATAAGTATTTACTGAAGTGCGAGTAGGTGCCGCACTACCTGCAGGTGATGATAGATTAGCTGGGCAAACTCATTAACCTCAGGAGCTAAGTTGGGGGTGTGAATCTCCAGGTAGGGAAGGGCAACTCTGTGTTTTGGCTTCCCGGCCCCTGCACCATCATCGGTCCGCTCAGAGAGCAGGCAGGTCAGGCCACAGTTAGCATGCTCTAGCTCCGCGAGACCAGAGTTGCGGTGTGTTCATTTTCTTTTGCCGACCACTCAGTGCTCTCCCCTCGCAGACTTTGTGTCAGTGGGAAAACGAGAAAAATGGCCTGGCTCAGTGAAGTCAGAGGGAGGTTTGTTCAGGGTGCTTAATAGCTAGGGTTGGAATTCAATTTTGAATTTTCCTGCTGTGGCAGTTAAACCTGAGGCTTTATATTACCATTTCTCTTTCATTCTTCTCAGCTATATTTTTACTGGAAAATTTTTCCACTGCTCATGAAAGCAACCAAATTAAGAAAATTCAGTATTTTTTTTTTAAATAGCACCAAGCAAATGGTCTATAAAATATCTTGGTTATAACCCAGAGTGAGGTCTGGTCCTCAGAGATAACATCCATTGCCATCTCAGATTTTGGGGGTACTTCAAATTCACCATTTTGAACTTTAGTCTAATGAGCACATAATTTGACGTTTGGACAGAACAAAATAATGTCAGCACTAAATGAATGACAGTTATAAATAACAAGCCACATTTTTTTTTACATTTTTTTAAATTTTTTTATTTTTAATGATTTTTTTTATTATATTATGTTGGTCACCATACGGTACATCCCCGGATTCCGATGCAAAGTTCGATGCTTCATTAGTTGCGCATAACACCCAGTGCACCATGCAATACGTGCCCTCCTTACTACCCATCACCAGTCACAAGCCACATTTAAGCCATATTCATATCATCTTAATGCCTGTCAGTAATAATTTGAAAATTATTAAAACAACAAAGCATGCTGGACAGGGACCATGATGTGTTCCTAAGCCCACACAGGAGATGCCACTAAGAACTAGGGCCACTTGGCAGCAGCATTTGAAAAAGTTTCACGAAGAAAGCCTAATTTCACTTGGAACATAACAATAGGAAGAATTTCAAGGGCGAAGATATCGAGAGGAGCATGTTCTAGATACAGAGAAATGCATGAGCAAAGCAAGATTGGGAAACAAGAAGGTGTTAAGAGGCGCTAAGGTCTAGGCAAGGCACTAGCAAGAAATCAGTCTTGGAAAGGAAAGTGGGTACCATGCTGAGATAGATTCAGATCTCAAACTGACAAGTTTGTTTTTAGTTTAGAAAGGGATGGGATGCCACTGAAGTTATTGAGAAAACATGGATGTGTTTACAGCTGTGATTGAGGAAGATTAGTCTCTTAGTCATCTGGAATCTGAATTACAGTTAAGCAGCACAGTTACCAGAATCCTGGCTTAGCGTTCTAGGAAAGAGGTAGGGGCCATTGAATAGGAACAGTGACCAACCAGTAGAAGGGAGGGGGACATACAGGAAAGCCATTGCTGGCAGTGGCCATAAGATGATTTCCAACCAGCCGATGGTGAGGAAGATTGACAGGGTGAGTTGTGCAGTTAATGAATAAGGGCATAAGGGCAGTGTCACAGGTGTCTCCAAAGTTAGAACATCCCATCTGAGAGCTTGCAAGGAGCCCCTCCATTGAAAGCATAGATTCAGCTGGGTCAGGTGTGGAAGCAACAATATGGCTTTTGACTCAGTGTTTTCTTCACTGACAAATAATTCACTGTGTTCTTCTTTGTGCCAAACAGTGCACTAAAAAGCTTGGCAATGCAGAGATGACTTACCTAGTTCTTTCTAAGAGAGCAGGGCCAGGTTTGAGGAGAAAGGCATGAGGTATCATGAGCCAGGCTCAGAATCAGCACAACAGCGGAATCAGAAAGACGCAGCTCCTTTAAACTCCAGATCATTATTTCTTGCTCACCCTGTGACCCTGATTAGTCACAATCATGACCGTCACCATACATTTTTTGAGTTACTCTCTGCCAAGCACCGAGCTGTGTGTGTCAAAGATATTTTACTATTTAGCCCTCCCTGAGCCTCTGAGGTAAATACTGCTGACTAGTATGTATTTCACAAATGGAAACTGAGGCTCAGGTAAGATGAGGAATCTGCCCAAGGTCCCCCAAGTGGTAAGCCCCTACTCCTTCCACAGGGAAGCAGAGATAATATAGCAAGGATGCAGAGAGTGTATGGGATTTAAGCTGGAAATCTATTTTAAACCATATCCTCTTTATTATCAACATAATGAATCTTTAAGATATTTTGTTTCCTGATGAGAACAAAGGCAACTGGTCGACATGGGATAGAAACCAATGACCAAACCTCATAAGTTGTATGCTTTAACTGGCTAAGCCAATCATTGATGTGTTAATACAATTTTGTATGAGCTCTACTTTCAAGTTCTGCAGTCAAGTCCTGATGATTGGGATTATCTAGGCCTTGGTTTGACAGAGCTTACTGAAAGCAGCTTTTGACATAATACTCTAAAGAGGAATATAGAAATATTCCTTTTATTAAGCACATTGAAAACAAAAGGTTGGTTTCTGCTACCAGATACATTCTTCAGAGCCATAAACTAATGGCCAGTTTCACTAAATTACCATTATTTTAAGGATATTAAGATACAAGCACAGGGGGAAAAATGAAGATTTCTAATAACAGCATTGGGGACAGTTTGCCTGATTTCAAACATTGGCAAATCTGCTCCTTCATATAGTTAGAGATCATCCAAAGAGCCCATTGAGATATATTGAGAATTTGTAAGCCATCCGCTTCCAAGAAGACCACACAGGCCTATTTGTAAGAAGCCTACATAAGTACTAAACAAGGGCATCGCTCTTAAAAGCCTGCAGTGCCGTGAAGCTCTCAAGGTTTAACAGTGCTCTTAACCTGCATATTTGCTTTTCTTGAACCAGCAAATTCTCTCTACCAAGAGCTACAATTAGCTCTAACTGCTTTCTCTCTGGGTGGTCCCTACACTTTAAGTCTTTTACCTCCGAAAAGCCTAGATTATGTCAGAGTAAAGGTACATTTGTCTCTCGCCCTGTGGCTGCACTTGCATTTCCCAAAGCCATCATGTAGTCTGGAGTTCTTGCAAATTCTGTGGGATGTTTCAGTCTTACGTGTCGGACTGGGGGCTGAAGCTTAGAGAACAAACTTTCCATAGCTTCTGAAGAATTACTGCAGCTTGTAAGACCACAGCGCCTTGCGCTTAGGAGAATAGGTATCCGGGAAAATAACCGTAGTTCTTCTCTCTGATATTTGATATTCAGTCCTACGCAGAGCAATAGGAGATTCGAGGAAGTAAACAGTAACTGGCAGTACTCACTTGTATCTTAGCTTTCACGTCTCATTACAAAAAGTGCTTTTTAGCTTAAAGAGAAAAGTCGCTTTTATGGGAAGATTGTTTTGAACAGCTCAAGCTGTGCCTAGTTTTTCCTCAGGGCGTCTATGAACTCCGTTGTGATACTCTCAACAAAAGAGAAACCGCAAAGCCAATGCTGAGATGTGGTCCTCCTGGGGCCACCACCATCCTACCCTCTCCGCTTGTTCTGAACCATGGCTGAGTTCTGACTTGGTGTAGCCATAAAACTCTCCTGGTAGCATTTTAGAGGCTTTTAAAAGAATGCCCCTCATAATATGTTCTATTACAGTGGTGATTGTTATTGTTGTTATTTCTTACTTTGTAGCAAGAGTGAAGTCTCCCTGGGGATATATTGAGAATGGATTGAGAGTACCAACCATAGATCATGGTAGTCTACTGCGTTTCCCGCCATAAAGGCAAGTTTTGCTTGCTGTCTGGTATCCTGGTTGGAGATGTTCTCCTCTGGAAGAAGTGATTGTTCTAAGACCCCGGAGGCAGGGAGATGGGGAATGCAACTGAGTTGGCTGTGAGATAGCATTATGGGACATAAGCTCTACTTAAGAGCTAACATGATCATTTGGAGATCCATTTACTGGGATTTAGAATTCTGTTTCCCAAATGAATCCACAGTGCTTGGAATAGAGTCAAACAGGCTTTTCAGGGTAAATCCTTGACAGGGGATTATGTTCATGGAACAAACAGCTGGAGGAAAGTGGACAGTTCTTTGGATCTGTCTGCCCATCTCTTCAGGACCACTTTGAAGCTGAGGTATCATTGACCTTCCCGTAGCATCCCCTCTGAATTATACCTTCTGGAAGCTCTCCATCACCAGCACGTGAGTCTCCAATTCTGCGCACTTTCCTCACGGGTAACGTAAATTAAATTGCTGTTTTTAAACATCATTTTACGTCAGTCTTGCCTAAAACAAAGCTATCATTTGATTATATATTTTTGCCACATTTAAGAATATTTAGTAATAAATATGTATGTGTCCCTATTTTCCTGGATCACCTACTTGTAGCAATACAATTAGCATATGCTGTATTTTTATTTCTAAGTTACTGTGGCACAAACGATTCCTAGACTCGTTGGAAATAGTTTCTTGGAGTTTTGCAGGGCTCTGCCGCATGTACACTCAAGACCAGATGTGGTAGGTTCTTTCATCCCAGACTTCTCGTCTGGTCATCATCCTGTGCCCTCTGCCTCTGAAGATTGTAACCTCTACTCTTTGGGGCATCGTTGTGTTTATACTGGTAACCAGCTCAGACACCTCAACTTGGGCATTGGTGATGGACACTGCTTCCCAATTTTCTCCCATCATAGCTAAGAGAAGCCAAGTTAACTTTTACCAGACTTGATGGAATGCTTAGACAACAGAAGTAATATAGGAAAAGTAGCTAATAGCTGCTTCTAGAAGCGTCTCGTAACTGCCACATCTCACCTCTTCTCAGAATCATTGCCAAATTCAGGCTGGTCTTCAGGGCTGGTAGATCTGTCCAGCCATCTCTATGAGCATCTCTAGACACCTCTTCTTCTCCCAGAACCCAGGCCCCAGTTCTCCCCTTGTCCCAAAGGATGGGAGCTTTCTCTCTTCCCTCTGCAGAGGTCAACCTCACTAGAGAATAACCCATTTATTTCCATTAGTAATAAACAGCAGCTTTTTTTTTTTTTTTTACAAAAAGAAACCTTAACTTGCAAAGCCTGGGTAAAACAGATATCCCAGTGGAAGACAACACGGTTGGTACACTCATATGGTTACTTATTTGAGAGCCAGAGGCTACACTTTCCAGGCCCTCTCATGTAGGTGGTATCAAGTAACAAGTTGAAATGTGAGACGTGTTCCCTCTCTTCTCTAGCCAGTGCAACAGGAAGCAGGTGTGCTTTGTCCAATCTTCCTCCTCCTTTCCATTGGCTGGAAGCAGAGCACTGAAAACTCAAGGGTACATTAGTTCACAAGATCCAAGGAGCTTGGGTCCCTGAATCTCTTTGGGAAGGAAAACCACCAGATGACCAGAAGATTTGTAGGGCCAAGTTGGAGGAATAAGACAAAACATTTCTAGTTGACTCTAACAATGTGGGTCTGAACTGTGTGGGTCCACTTATACGTGGATTTTTTTTTTTTGTAGATAATAATACAGAACTGTAAATGTATTTTATCTTCCTTATTTTTTTATTAACATTGTATTTTCTCTATCTTACTCTATTGTAATAATACGATATGTAACACATATACAGAATATGTGTTAATCAACTATTTGTGTTATTGGTAAGGCATCTATCCAGTCAACAGTAGATTAGTAGTAGTTAGGGTTTGGGGGGTCAAAAGTTATGCATGGATTTTCAGTTGTGTGGGGGTTTGTCAGCCTTAACCTTGTGTTGTTCAGGGGTCAACTGTGTATCATAAGGAGCTGAAGTTGTACTGTTTTTTTTTTTTTTTGTTAGACTTGTTAGTGTGAGTAGAACTAATTCAGTCTGAAATATCTTCACCTGGAACTTTCCTTCCATTCAGGGCATTTGAAAAAACAGTGTAGGTGTTTGCTTTATATTGGTATAACTTAAGAGCACCCCCTATAGTGGTCTTGTGCAGAAAAGAAAAGCAAAAAATAAATAAATAAAATAAAATAAGATAAAATAAAATAAATCCAGGAATCTCCCCCAAGGATAAATTATAATTTTCATTATAGAATGCAGAAACTCTTCCTCTGCAAGTATTCCAGCTTCAAGAGTCCAGGGTCTTTTTATGCACATAACCTTATTTAACTTATTAAATTCACACTAAATCCGTCTTTGCTCAATTTTACTTTGAGTTAAATTATCTATTTATTCATTGTCTTTTAAAAAATGATCTCTTTTCCCCAAACATCTTGAGATTTTTTTTCCCCTAAACATTCTCAATACTTGACCTTTGTCTCAGTTGTGGAACCCCAAAGCACACAATGTTTGGAAGCTCTGTATCATTTACCAAATGCAATCGGATGCCAAACACCAGGCCACCAGGTGCAGACTGGTGTCTGAGATGGACTCAGCTCTCTTGCATCCCAGAGGAAAACAAGAAAGTGGCCCACTAAGATGAGATTGGCAGTGAGAAAGAGGCACTCTTTCAGGAATAAATCTGATGTTGAGAAATGTTATATTAGGAAGAAATCCTTTTTAAAAGATAGGAAATAAGATAAGAACAGTCTCAGAATACTGTAAAATGGGAACTGATTTTCATAGGGCTCGAATAAATAAATCATCTCATTGCTTTATAGTCACACAAGGGAGATGACAGGATAATAGAATTTGGAAGCTGGAGAGCTGGTGTGAGAATGTTCTGGCCCCTGGGTCTAGCGATAAGCCCCAGGACCCAGCTGCTGTTTAGGTACATGTCAGTTCAAATATATATTGATTTATTAAATGTGTGATTTGGGGAAGGAGATCTTACAAAGCTTACTACATTCTACTTTAGGCTTTTTAGCATTGAAAAATATAAATCCTTTATAAAGACCTTTTAAAGAAGTTAAAGATAATTGGAGGTTGTGATTTCATTACCCCATACTCTCCAAAGCCTTTTGTACTATTTCTTTAATAAAGTTCTGAATAGAGAAGTTTTCTTTTAATGAATGCATTTTCTCAGCACGATTTTTAAAAAACAGTTTGACTTTCTTCCTTTTGATGTACAGTTGAGTTTAACACATGTATAAATTAGTGTGACTATCACCATAACCAGGCCTCAGAACTCTTCTCTCGCCTGAAATCCATGGTGCTGTCCCTTTATGGTGCTCCCCTGTCACGCCCTAACTGCTGGCACCCACTCATCTGATCTCCCTCACTGTAGTTGTCTCTTTGAGAATGTCGTGTACATGGAAACGTATACTGGGGAACCTTGAAGACTTGCTGCTTTTACTCCCCTGTAATGCCTTTGAGATGCATGGCGTTGTTGCACCAACGCATTGCTGGTCCCTGCCCTCGCTCAGGAGTGTTCGTGGTGTACTTATCCCATCATGTCTGACCACTTACTGAAAGACACATAGTTTGTGTCTGGTTTGTGGCAATGATGAATCAGAACTGCTTCAAGAATTCATGAGCAGGTTTCTGAGTGAACGTAGGTCTCCTTGTCTCTCTCTTTCTAGAATGTGGTCCTCCTTTTTTGTTTTTTTTTTTTCTTAAGATTTTATTTATTTACTTGCAAGAGACTCAGAGCAGAAGCAGAGGGAGGGGCAGAGGGCAGAGGGAAGAGGGAGAATCAGGCTCCGTGCCCAGCAGGGAGCTGGACCTGGAGCTTCATCCCAGGGCCCTGGAATCATGACCTGAAGCGTAGACGCTTAACCCACTGAGCCACCCAAGCGCCCCCAGCATTTGGTCCTTTTGTCCATCCTTTCATTTTGAAATTTTCTTCTGAGACATTCAAATATCATGCTTCCTTAAGTCATTGATTTCATGGTTGCTTTTTTCTTCTTTGTACCTAGTAATATAACTTAAATTTTCACGCTTCTTTTATTTCTATTTTTTTTCTTGCCAGTCTTATCAAGTTCAGTTTTTATGCAAATAAGCTTGAAGCTTGGGTAATTGTGTTTAAACTCAGACCCGTGGGTAAGGATGTGAATTTTTATCCACCCAAGGTCAACTTCAGAGGCAGGCCCAGAGTAGATGTGAACTGTAATCGGCCATGTTTGGGGATTTGCCAGTAGATAATCTGCAGACGGAAATCATCTCAAAGCCGTCCAGGAGGCCTTGAGAGTTGTAACAAGAATGGGTTGTAAGTGGGCTTGCCATTCAGCTCTCACACAATCGTAGCTGAGGAAGTTAATTCACAGAAATAATGCCTCCAAATGGAAGGACCACAATGTTGGTTGCCTACTGAATCATGAATCAGTGTTTGAATCACAGTCACTAATTAGGCGATGAATTTTCTTGAAATTAAAGTAATAAGTTTTTTATCATTGACATCAAGCAATTTCAGAAGGTGGGTCACTATTGCATTTTTTACTAAATAGGTTCAAATTCACTGAAACACTTGCTTTGAATAATTTTAATATGGAGAACCCACTTTATTTGCAAGCATTTTTGAGTATGCAGATGTGAGTGTTTTCAAAACACAATTATTTTTAAAAAACAAAATCATAAAAGAAATTACTTCCAAACACCTTTTTCAAAGCATTCTCTTCAAAGCCCAGGTTCCTTCAAAAGGGGGCAGGGAGTCTTTTGTGCTTGGTAAAAATTACATCTACTCTAAGGTACAGAAAACTTTTTATTTTTTTCTAAAATATCTGCTAGGCTGCATTTCTAATAGCCGTGTGATATCACAGAAGAAGTCAGGCCAGCCACTATCCCATGTGGCTCTATTAGGCAAATTTTCTAAAGATTCCCCTTTCCACGATGCTGCTGTCTTCTGGACTTTTTTTTTTTTAATAGAGATATGCAAATCTACAAATTATGAATCATAGAAATGGTGCTTCATAAAATTGTTTAGCACATCACTATACAATTACACATGATGACCTTGAAAAGGCCAGCAAATTTATTAAAAGGAAAGTGAGTAACTTGAGTTTCACGATACTTTTAAGATTTGTACTGAGTTCAACAGTGAAACTGTGTGGTGCAAATAATGTTCACGGTTACTCCCTATTTCATTCAAATCAATGGAGAAAAGTCTATCACATTATGGGAGTCTCGTTTTTATCGAATTATCTATGTCAGTGACACCTATGACACCTTTTACATCTGGCTTCAGCTTTTTTACTGAAGTCTTACATATAAACCATGTGATAAATGCATTCTCTTCTCATTGCTTACTCTGTAATCACTGTGCTCAAATCTTTTTCTCTAAAGCAGAGAAACCTGTAGTGGTACAGTCACCCATCATGTCCATCAAATATTTTCTAATCCACAAAACTGTTTATATTAAGACTGCATCTTTTACTATAAAACTTAATAAGTTAAAATTAACAATTTTGTAAAATCGTTTACGAAAATAAGTTTTCCACCACCCGCATTATTGGAAGAGAATATAAAAAATTCTACAAACTGTGGTATATAAACTATATCCAACATAACAGCAAACCTTCTATACTATATCCATTCCAATACCTGCTTCTTAAAATCTTTAATGATATTTTCCATACCTCGTTCGAGAATACATTTTGACAAATGCATTCCAATCTACTGCCATGTCATTTTCTGTGTATGATTTCAACCAATTTTGTTGCAGTGGGAAGAAACATCCTCTAAAGTAGACAGCTTTTCTTTCACTCTTAAGGAACAAACAAACAACAACAACAAAATAAAAACAACAAAAACCTCAAAAGAGACTCCTACGTCATTATTGTTAGAATTCTGGGAAAGCTTTAAAGTACTGAGATAAATGTCAGTACAGGTAGATGGTTTAAAACTTTGTAGAAGTTTCTTTTCATGTTCTGAATGCCTTGCTTTTAAAAGTCTTGCTAGTGATAATGGCTTTATCCAGTGATTAGCTGAATTCCCCTTAGAGAGATGTGCATTTTTAAGGACAGTGGATGTAAATCTGTGTTCAAATAATCATCATTTTATTGATCATTTCAAGTTGAAAATTGTAATTCTTATCACTATTTTTACGTCAAAATATGATACAGGAATAGAACATGGTGACTAAGAAATAGCTCAGCTCTCTCATTTCCGTGCTGCTTAATTGTGTTTATACTATTAGGATTCTTTTAGTTTTTACAGTTTCTTTGCAGAAAACACTTAAAAGCAGTTGTTTTGGGAAGATTTATTCAGTGAAGCCCAGAGAACATATTTCAGTCAATCCTACAAGTGGAAACCAGTGTTATAAATTGCAACAGTTGGAAAGGAAACAGATTTCCACCAATGGAGGCACACTGCCAGCTCCGTGTGAGATGGAAACCCGTTCTCTCACCAGAGAATGTGGCTCTCTGCACATCATGAGGGACATATGGTCAGAATGAGGGCACCAGTGTCCATCTATATGGCTGAATAATTGTAATTCATAATTTCATCTCACTTTCAAAATTTAAAAATTGTATAAGTAGACATATATGTGTGTATGTGATATGCCAGCAACTTAGTTTAGAGAATGTCAAGTCTACAGGACAGAGGGATACAAAAAAATTCACAAGGATACTACACTGGGGTATGAGCACATAGCAGTACATAATCAGAGGACTAAGAGCTTAACTGTCCTTATCCCAGAATAGACAACTAAACCAACTAGTGAAACCTCCTTTATCTGCTCTGTGCATCCAAGGAGAAGCCCATCTCCATCTCTATAGTT
Organism: Ailuropoda melanoleuca; assembly: GCF_002007445.2. NCBI lineage: Eukaryota > Metazoa > Chordata > Mammalia > Carnivora > Ursidae > Ailuropoda > Ailuropoda melanoleuca. The sequence continues at coordinate 103,558,635 of NC_048227.1, read as the reverse complement.
GAGATAAACACTTCCCATACTGCCATGTGCAATGAATGGCTCTGCCATCTCCACGAATGCAAGTTCAGATTCTATAGGTTGATAACGGGGCCTGTGAGTATTCATTTCTAATAAGCTTCTAGTTAATGCTGTTGTAGCTGGTCTGTTGCCACATTTATGAATGAAAAAAGTTTAGACCAGAGGTCTGTAAACCATGCTTGTTGCTTGTGTAAATAAAGTTTTATTGGAACACAGTCAACCCATTAATTCATACATTATCTAGGGTTTCATTCCCTGCTGCAGTGGCTGAGATGAGTAGTTGCAACAGAGACCCTGTAACCTGCAAAATCTAAAATATTTATTCTCTGACCCTTATATAAAAGGTTTGCTGACCCCTTGCTTACATAATAAATATATGTTTCTTATAGAAATACACACATGGATAACCGTCCATCTAGATTCATGTGAATACTGCAAGTTCAGAGAAAGTGCAGGAGCTAATTTCATCACATCACTCAATGAGCTAAATAGTTAAGAGTATTCACTTGTGAGCAGATATGCTTTTTCAATGAAATCAGGAATTACAGAAACGACAGTAAAAATAAATTACTTAAAGAATTGCTGTTCGTATTGAAATCATACAGTTAAAAGATAGCCCACATCAAAAGTTGCATATCCAGCATTTTAAGGTCACAAAAGGTAAGGTGAAGGTGTGCAACATTTGAGTTGAATTATATTAAATACGCAAGAGTTGGGTTTAATACCTTTCTCTAGCTAAATATGCCACAGTAGAATTTTAAAATGAAACTAAGCTACAAAGTGAAACTCAGCTCATAGCAGTGGTCTGCTGGGTATTATCATAGGTTCTGAAATTTCATTTTCATGCTATATAAACTGATAGGCATACTTGACTGGTGAAATTAGTTGACAGGAAGCATCTTCACAATAATTACTACATTAGAAACATTCTAATGCACCTCAGAACATGAGCATTTTCTATCATCATTGTGCACTTCATGAAATTCTAAAATATGTTAGGTAACGTATGATACCATCAATCCATTGTGAAAAATATCCTGACCTGACACAAAATCATGAGTCAGATGCTCAATGGACTGAGCCACCAGGGCGCCCCTAAATATTAAAATTTAGTTGTATTTTTTCTTTGGATAGTTGGGTGGATGGGTAGGTGGTAGGTGGGTAGATAGATAGAATGTTAGGTGGGTAGATAGATATTATAATGCACAATTTAAAGTATTATGAATAACTACCCACAGTTATTTCATTATTCAGTCTTATTCATCAATGGTCACATAATTTTGCTTTAGTACAGAAATGAGAAAATAGCTATAACACACTTGACTTTAGTGTCTACACTTTCTCCCATAGTAAGTAAAACTTGAGAAGCCCAAGGCTGACCTTTATTTGATATAAACCCCAAATGCAGAATTCCCCTCAAACGGGGATACAGAGGAAGAGTTGACTGCAGTGGGAAGTGTGTGAGCTCATTCTGGAGAACCGCCTTTCCTGCAGGGACGCCGGAAGGAGGCTGCTGCCTTGGGAAGCCCAGTGGCTTTCCTGCCTCTCCAGAGGGAGAGAGGGCCACCCTGCCTGCCCTACTCTGAGCCCCCTCGGCCCGTGCCAGCATGCTCAGCGTGTTCGTGGACTTTAATATCAGAAACTACATCCTTTCACATAGTGAAAAAATGCCAGTCCGAGAATACAGAATACAAAATAACAAACATTAGGGGAGCAGAGGACAGTGTATAATCCTGTTCTTCTTCGTGTGACTAGAGGTGTTGAGGTGCCGCTCCAAAGCACAGGGCTAGGCGTCTTTGGTTTGGTTTTGTGTGTGTCTTATGTTTACATTTGTTGTTCCATTCTAGAATGAAGCGATTAAGAAGGCCTTCTATAGCTATTCTAGATAATGTGTTTACTGTATGGGTGACCATCTGCCCACCAACCATGTTCACGTAATTGAACAGGGAGGGTAGAGTGGGCGATTGTATGGGTTTTAGATTCCCAGCCCTGCATCCCAGCATGCCCGTACCCCCTGGCCAGCTGCCCTACTCCTCAAATCAGGAAAGAAAAACACTTAGGCCAGGTGTTCCAGAACATCTTAACTTGTGAGAAAGTGGATAAGCTGTCTCGAACAAAGGACCAATGACTTTCACATTGTCTGTTTTTAGACAATGGCCTTTCGAGTCTCAATTTCTTTATCTGTACAGAGGGATTAATATTCTTGGTCCTTCCCATGGGTCCCTCCCATGGCATTGGGAGGCCCTGCCTGCTGTATCCTGTGAGGTATCACCTTAAATTTTACTGAATCCCAGTTTTCTAGGCAACAACAAAGTGTCACTTTCCACTTTGTAACTTGTTGGTCATTACATCCTCATGGACCTTAATAAAGTTTGGCAGAGCTCTTCCCTTTTGACCTTGCCTCTTCTGTAACGTGGGAGTGACCCATATTTGCAGTTGAAATCAGGGGATCTGGGCATTTGCTAAACCGTTCCACGCTCCCTCTGGGCAGCACTGGGCAGCCTGACCTCTTCCCCTGTGTTAGGATCTCATTTTTCTGATGCTTGCAATTCACACAAATTTCCGCCTCTCTGTGCTGCCTGTTTCACCAAAAAAAAGGGGGGAAAGCCCTTCCTGCTGCTGCAAACACAGCACAGTTACCACGCAAGGCTGTATTGGATTCCGGGATCCATGTCTGTGTTCCCCGGCTGTCTGACTGCCGGTGCTCCCAGATAGGGCACTTTCAGGATACCACCTGTGCTCCCCGACATCTGTTTTCCAGCAAACTTGCTTCAAGTTCTTCCAGGAATTGTGTGGGAACTCTGATCACGGGGAAGAGGGAAGAAGATACGCAGCAGTATGGAGAAGGCCCTTCTTTCTATTCTTTTGTGTCTTAAAGGAGCAGCTTAGAGGTTCTGCTTTTACCTGAAAACATTTGTTTAAGTGTGATAGTTTAGAAATTAAAATAACAGCCACAAATAACTCATTTTCTCAAAGTTCTACTTGAAGTCATTGGTCAGGTGTTCAGTAGGGGAATGGTGGCAGAGGCTTAACAAACGTGAGCATCATGGCTAAGTCTAAAGTCTGAGGACGGTCTACGTCTGGTACTGTTTCAGAACAACTGATTCTGCCCCTTTTGTCTGCCACATGCCAGGCTGTGAGGACCCCCCACCCCTCACACTCTGACCCAGGCTGTGTGGCTGTGGCCACAGTCTTTTTGAGGACAGATATTAAGCTAGTGCTCTGGTATCCCACTTGCAGAGAAGAGTACCATGATACCAGTATCATATGGGTAAATACAATAGATTCAGAGATGTGCAAATTTCTGCTTCTATAAATTACCCATGTACTCACATTTCTGAAATGAAGACAAGCATATGTTAATAACAGGTTGAATACACTACAAAGAATATGATCTTTGACTATGAGAGAATATGAGAAAACATTATCTCTCATTGTTACAGAGCTTTACATTCATGCTTTTATACTTAAAAATATAATTTTGGAAAGATGGCCAGAAATGCTAATTTTTATAATATATCTTAGCACATGTTACCTAACAAAGAAAAACGTGTGCACCATATACATATGCCATGTGGCAGAAGGGATTTTTCTGTCATGAGAGATTTTTGCTTGGAAAATATAAAATATTGCAATGCATTGTCTATTAGCATTTTAATAGGGTATTTTAAAGATAGCTACATCTACATATAGCACCCCATGAATATGTTCTTCTAAAATTAAACACGAGAAGAGTACAAACATGATACATTTGAGTCCCAAGCTACTGTTTATACTGTATGTAGTATCAGACTCAAAGCCTCTCTCCTGAAGTACAATATATTTTGACAGAATTCCCTTTATTCCGTGCATATGCCAAAAATGTAAAAAACAGAAGAAAATGGCATGCCGTTGCTAAGTGGATATCCTGCGATTTGAAACAAAAAAGAAAAGCTTTAAAAAACACTATAATTATGTAAAATGATGTGATTTTACTTTGGTTATCTAAAATAAAAATTAGAAGGTTGAAAATGAAAATGACTTTATAATGATCATTTTCAAAGTATGTTCTCAGAGCAGCTGGTTTGTAACTTTGAGAAAGTAACTGCCTTGCCCTTTCTCAAAAACCCTCTCACACCACCGGGGCAGGAAACACCGAGCCTCAACTTCATGACAGTGTTGGAAAAACCATGCAAGATATTCCTGGCATGGCTACTTCCAGCCCCAGTATGGACGTTTGTCTGCTCAGAGTAGCGATCCAGTGCTCGTAGTATCAGTCATTCAATGTACGTCTGACTCCCTGGGGACAAGAACATTTTTTTGGTCTGTTGTAAAATAGGCCGGTTGATTAGCAGTAGTTCTGTACTTGGCCTGGCGAAGAATCGCTAGGGAGCTTTGGGTAATACAGAATCTAGAGAGAGCTCCAGTGGTATGCGTTCGGTTAGGTATGGGGTGGATTGTAGGGTTGTGTACTTTAAACATATCCCCAGGAGGAGGAGAGAAAATTTTAAGTGGAGGTGAGGACATGGAGCAATTGGAAGTCGGAGAAGTTTGGAGCTATGGGGACGTGTAAATTGATACAACAAATTTGCGTATCTATCCACCAGAGCTGAACATAAGCATACCTACCACTCTTGAGTCTCACTCATAACTATATATCCAGTAGAAATGCATCTGTGTCTTCACCAAAGATGCACAAGAATGTTCATAGCAGCACCATTGAAAATAATCAAAGAGTGCAGACTACTTAGCTATGTCTAGCAATAGGGGGATAGAAATATAAAATATAGTGTATTTATCCTTTAGTATTCTAGACAGCGAGGCCAGGTTTGTGGGTGATCTGGGAGTTGCATATGGCCCTGCTCCACAAGGGCCCTGTGCTGAGTTCAGTGCTCTGCTTTTGCCTTCTAATTTTTGAACAGGGGACCTGCATTTTCATTTTGCATAGGATCCTGCAAATTAGGGATCTCATTCTACTTAGTAAATTTCACTCAATGTTGCATGAGAAGAGTTAAACAACAACAAAAAAATAATACATACTGTATGATTTCAAAAAGAGGGGAAAATGGGAGAGCCTGGGTGGCTCAGTGGGTTAAGCGTCTGCCTTCGGCTCAGATCGTGATCTTGGGGTCCTGGGATCAAGCCCTCATCAGGCTCCCTGCTCAGTGGGGAATCTGTTTCTCCCTCTCTCTCTCTGCCCCTCCACTGTCCCCACCCCCGCTCATGCTTGCTCGCTCTCTCTCTCTCTCTCTCAAATAAATAAAAGCTATAAATAAGCAAACAAATAAATAAATAGGGAAAAATGAAACGATAGTGTTAGAAATCAGGATTGTGGTTAGCTTTGAGGAGGTGAGGGGGGTGAGGTCCATGAAAACATTTGACACTCTCCCTGGCACATTGTATACTATCAATTATTAATAGTTATTAATAATTCATTGCTTCTTTCGTACTGCCTTTTCTTCACAGGACAGAAGAATTTCTAAATAGTTGCACTGATATCTTTCCTATGCAATTAATATAAACTATTGATAGCCCTCTGATCACGAAACATTTAAAATATTCGTATTTTGGTAGAGGAGTAAATAAATCATGTTAAATTTATGCTGGTAGCTCTGATTCATGCCAACAAAAGGAAACAGTGGCATGAATAATTCTAAAAAGAGGAACATGAGATAATTATGTTAAGTGTATTTGATTTGGGAATGCATGAGATGATACTATGGCAAAATTTATCCAGCTTTGTTTGGTCTGGCCTGCTACTGAATTAGCTCACGTCTAACTGAAGATAAAGTTCAAGGACGTAAAATGCGATCACCTCCTTTTCTTTGTAAGCTGCAACACTTAGAATCCGGATCACTCATCATGGACTGGGCTGTGGTGGGCTTTCTATACCACCATTTTGTCCATGTCACTTGTCCTCCCAGTTGTATTGCGGGCACCCTGAGGACAGGCCAGTAACTTCACATTAGGATACGTTCTTTCCTTCCTCTCACCCCCATGTCATACCTGGTTGGTATTTTGTTTATATACAATAAACAATGTATATTTGTTTACTGGTTGAGTAAAGAGGGAAGAAAAAAGACAGTAAAATGGGTCTGAAGTCTTCTGAAATCAATTAATAAATGGAATTAAACCTTTACAGGTTTATCTGACTCAGTACAGCTGGGTTGTCCTGGCACATGAACCATTTGAAGGACTGCCCAAACCTCTCCCATTCATAGAAGCCTTCTTTGGAGCTCCCTGTGTGCTGGAATCATGGTCTGCCCTGAGAAGAAGACAGTAAATGCGCTGGCAGGAAAACGAGATGTGGCTGATGGCTGAGGAGCTTTCTCGATGTGGGGATCCACAGGGCGGGGAGCCTGAGCAGCAAAGCAAAGAGGGAGAAGTCAGAGTTGGGCTCAGGTGTTGCCAGAGGGTCTTCTGTAGTCCTCTGGACAGAAACAGCAAAATCTGGTTTGAAGTAGCGTTAAGAAGGCTTCTGGGTGGGGCGCCTGGGTGGCTCCGCCGGTGGTGTCTGCCTTCGCCTCAGGTCATCATCCCAGGGTCCTGGGATCGAGCCCCGCATCGGGCTCCCTGCTCGGCGGGAAGCCTGCTTCTCCCTCTCACACTCCCCTTGTTTGTGTTCCCTCTCTCGCTGTCTCTCTCTGTCAAATAAATTTAAAAAATAATAAAAATAAAAAGAAGGCTTCTGGGTGGCACATCTAGTTCTGGGTATGTTCAAGTTAAACTGATCAACGTTATTAAGGAATATATTGTTCAGGGGCTAACTTATCCTGGGCTTCATTGTCATCAATAGATATGGCACAGGTGCTCTTAGGAACATGAATATATGTTGGCCATAAACCCTTCCCTTTATTTTTCAAAAATATTTTCTGTTTTGTTGCAAGTTCTGCTTTAGAAAAGTGTAAAAATGTGGTTCAGTCCCACAGTGAACTCCACATTATTATTTATAGATCATTTATTATGCCATTTATAGGGTATGTGAATCCTGGACAATAAAATTTTTAGAAAATGTAATTGTAATTATATTACACTATAAAGTACAGCACATCAGCCATGAAAGTCTAAATCAGTAGGACTCTGGTACCTGCTACAGGGCCCAACCCTGCCAAATGCTTTTGAGGACAGCAAGAGGTAGGCTATATGCATGCAAATATTTTTTTTTCTCCTTGTAATTGGACTTCTCTGCTGAATAATTTATATTCTACTTTGATTTTATATTTCTTAGCTTTTTCAAAATGTATGCTTATTGATGATATGCTATAAATCATTGGCGGTCTTAAAGGTTGTGCTTTTCTGCAAATGCCCTGTGCTTGAAGGTAGATTAGAGAAAAGTATTCATTGTCAATTATGGTAATCACCTCCTATTTTAAGAGCTTACCTCTTATAATTGTATGTGATTGAAGTAAAACAATAAACAGGAAGTGAGTTATACAAAGGAAAAGCAAAAAGCCATAAACATAAGGATGAAATAATCTTCATGGTAAAAACAATCTTAGAAATATTATAAGCCATTTCCATTTGCAACAGAAAATGGAATTGAAGAAATTTTAGTATTTTCTCCAAGACTACTAGTAGGTTACAGATAAACTGACACTGGAACCTAGTTCTCCTGGCTCTAATTTGTACCTCTCATTGCAGTTCCAGACAACTTACAATGCCAACCGTTTTTCTGTTTCTGTAATTAAGCTAAATAGACATCCTCGTCACCACCTTTTTCTTTTATTCACATCATAATCTTTACACTCATTTAAAGATTAACTTTCCCATGACTTTGACTTTGTTATAGATAGAAGTTGGTACCTTATGGTCTTAACTGTTTTTGTAAAGTCCATGCGATTTTACGTATGTAAAAACAAATGAAACATGATATGATATTATATGAAATTAAATTTTCAGTGCCCATAAATCTTTGATAGACTACAACCACCCCCATCTGTTTATGGATTGCCAATGGCTGCTTTGAGCTACAATAGTAACATTGAGTAGTTGCAACAGGGAAACTGTATGGCCCTCAGACCTTAAGATATTTACTGTCTGGTTCTTTCAAGACATTTTACAGAAAAAAAAAATGAAAATACTACATCAGGATAAAAAAACAGATGTTTTCAAGGTTTTACAATCTCAGTATGAAAGATGAAGAATCATCCCACAGTGGAGAACAGATGCATATTTTAAAAATATACGGACTAATGAATAGAAACTTGTATGCCTTGTTCAGATAATGAATAATACATGATGGTTCAGAGCCTGGATCAAATTCAAGACCCACCACCACAGCTGTCCAGCACCGGCTGTGGACAGGTCAGCACCAGGAATGGCGCTGTAGTCAGCCAGGGTTCTAGTCCAGATGGGAATCTGTTCATCAGTCTTTCCTTCTTACCCTGCCCTCCACTCAAGCCAGAGCAAGCTCTGGAAGCAAAACTAAGGCTTTTCCCAGAATCTGAGTTATTTCTAAAGGTTTAGGTCCAGTAGCTGCCCCCACTCTTACCTGACACCCACCGCATACCCAATCATAGCAATCATATTAGAAACTGTGAACCTTAAAGTATTCAAACTGTGCACAAGCATCCCCAGCATAGTCTACCACCCTGTGGCTTTCCAGTTGGGAGGTAGAGATGAGGGCGCTGAGGATTTCCACTGTTACTCCTGGAAAATACCAGATTCTATCTAACATTGGGAATCCACCTAGGTAAATATCTTCCTGGTAGGATGCTGTTACATAACACATCCATAGGAAAAGAAAGACATACTTATTAAACACAAATTATTTTCTAGATTTTTTCATCAAATTAATTCATGTTTGGGAGTTCTGAGCAGATTGTTAATATAAAAACTTATGGACAGCAATGCAGAGCTTTTTCCTGTTAAAAACAAACAATAAACAATAATGAGAAACAGGAAAGTAGGAGAACTCTATATCAAAGAAATATAAATTTTTTTAATCTTGTGGAATACTCTTTTATATTCTTCCGTCTTAAAAATCGAAATGTGCTTTTGGGATAAAGGTGTTCTATAAAAGAACATCACAAAAACAGATGGAATAATTGCAAGTAAACCATTTTCAATGTACATTTTCCAGTGTTTATTTTGATGTTTTGCTTACTTTTGGACATTTTGCTGATAATGTTAGCACAGAACATTTGTTTGATTCTTTCTGACCTTTGTGTCGAAGTCAAAGTTCATCTCGTGTTGGAAAATGTTCCATCAGGTGCACGTGTTACTGTTTGATGTGTGTGTCTCACGTGACTATTGCTGTGTGATCATGTGTCCTTGTGCTACTGACTGTCATACGCTTTCTCTAAGGAAAACAGAAGTGAGGAAATGGCTCTTATGTCTGAACGTTTCAGAAATACATCACTCTTAGTTGCTTTTGTGTCACTTTGGCTATCACAGTCATCCACCTTCTGACATGTGAACAGAAGGGAAGTCACTGCCCAATTCCCATTCTAAGCGACAAGCCTCCCCTTTGTAGTCCGACCTCATAGCCACGCCGTTGCACTCCCCTCTCCTCCAATTCAAGACTGACCATTGTTTGTGGGATAGAGCTCAGCTGACCAATCAATCTTTTCTCCCCGCTGCCTGGAGCTGGGCAGCTTTAGAGGAGTGTATAGGGATTTGCACTCTTGAGATCTCCATGGTCTATAGTTGATTAATTAGTTGCTTATTTATTCATTTCCATACCAACCGCCCCTTTGCTTAACGCTGCCAGTGCTGTAGTGAGTAAAGTTGCAGGAGAGAGAGAAACTGCTTTTACCACCTGTCCTGTCTTCTCTGCTCCCATGATAGCTGTCATGCCCTGCACACCCTCAGAATGTCCCTAACAGAGGGTCATTGTGAACTGTGCTGTGCTGCACGAGTGTGGCCCCAACAAACCGGACTCAAAACAAGGCTTGACTGAGATTTTTGAAACTCTAACAACCTTCTAGAACTCCTTCTAATGGTACTATTTGGGCTACATCCCCTACCCAGCTCCCCATTGCAAGATGGCAACTGGAAGTAAAAGGAAAATTGTGAGAAGCAGGGTGATAAGTCAGCATTGCTGCAACTTTCATTCACTACCATGAGAGGCCTCGTCTTGTTTTATGATGTCCCACACAAGCCCGCACAGCCAGCCTGAGGTCTGAGACCCAGTCAGGTGGGGTAACATTCTCCCCACCTTGACTCTTATGTTCAGGAGCCTGTGAGCAGCTCCAGGGCTGGGAGGCCTGTGTGTCGTGGAGGAGCTCATTCACTGGACTGGGTTGAATGGCGGCCTCCAAAATGATATGTTCATGCCCTAACCCCCAGGACCTGTGAATGTGACTTTATTTGGAAGAGGGTCTTTGCAGATTTAACTAAGTTAAGGATCTTGAGATGAGAAGAGCATCCTGGATTATCTGGTGGGCCCTAAATCTAAAGACAAGTGTCCCAATAGGAGACACACAGAGCAGAAGGAGATGTGAACAGAGAGGCAGAGATTAGAGAGATACGGCCAGATTCTAGGAATGCCGGGATAGCCACCAGAAGCCGGAGAAGGCAAAACACAGGTTGTCCACTAGAGTCTTCAGAGGTGACACAGCCCCGCAGGATTTCAGATTTCTGGCCTCCAGAACCGTGTGGGGATAAACTTCTGTTGTTTTAAGCCACCAAACCCATGGTGGGTTGTTTTGTTTTGTTTTGTTTTGTTTTGTTTTGTTTGTGGCAGTCATAGGAAACTAATAGTCACCCTGCCTCCATGACAGCTCAAGTGGGAGCTCTTGGAGCTTCTTATAATTAATATCAGTTCTTGGAAAGATACATGACGTTTATATCTCACCTGAAAAGAAAATTTAGATTGTGACATATCCCAAAAAGAATCAATAGGCTTAGGGGATTGTCTACATGTGGGAAGCGGGAAGAGGAAGCTGTCAAAGGTAAAACACAGTTGGACATTCAATCAAGTGGTGAGGACAGGCTTCATTCAGCATCCACGCACAGTGGGAAAGAGCTGAGGTCTGTTCTGATTTGTGCAGACGTTAGTGGGCAATTTAGGATGAGTGGAAAGGAGGGGAGAGCTGGGCTCAGTGAGTCCAGTCTCAGTGAGAATGAGCCAGTACAAAGGGTTGATCTGATCGGTGTGAATACCTGTGGGCCTGCTGTGTCTGCTAGTTGGCAGTTATTAAGGAGGGATTCCATCCCGCCACAGGGATGCCACAAGGACAGGGACACAGAGGCCACATCCTTCCTGATGAGTGCATTTCAAAGGAGTGGCTTTCAGATACTTGAGAAGGACATGTCTCAGTTATGAGAGGTACATATTCAGTCATAAGCCGTTCTTCATAAATGCTGTCAGAAAGTTCTCCTGACAGCCTTGAGCTTTCTCAGGCAGGCATGTTAACCAGGGGGCTGGGGTCATCCTCAGGACAGGACCTCATGCCACTGGAAGAGTGCTGGAATTTGGTCATTCTCTCAGTGCAGGGGGCTGTGGGTTCATGTGGTGAATTCTGTGGTTCTCAGGGTGTCCATGACTCTGGGTTTTGAGATGGGAAGATGATGGTGATCATACTAGAAAGAGGGAGTTCTGTGGAGGAGGGGTAAGAGGGCAGAGGGACCCAACGAGTCATTTCAGAGAAAGTAGACTTGAGATGGCAAAGATTATACTGAAAAGGAGTTTAAAACGGTATATTAGGGGCGCCTGGGTGGCACAGCGGTTAAGCATCTGCCTTCAGCTCAGGGCGTGATCCTGGCGTTCTGGGATCGAGCCCCACATCAGGCTCTTCCGCTATGAGCCTGCTTCTTCCTCTCCCACTCCCCCTGCTTGTGTTCCCTCTCTCGCTGGCTGTCTCTATCTCTGTCAAATAAATAAATAAAATCTTAAAAAATAAATAAATAAATAAATAAATAAATAAATAAATAAAACGGTATATTAATTTATTCTCAAGCCCCTTCCAAGCACCTGCGGGACATAGACTTTCCACGTGCGGGTATGCATGGGTTGCCTTTGCTCAGACTTGCCCGTGCACATATCCAGAGAAGTGTTCTACTCCGGAGAAGAACTTCCCAAATCTTCTGTCAAAAGTAGACACTCAACAAGTATTAGTTTAATGAAGAAAGAAATTAAAACATAATTACAGTGAAAGTCCTTTTCTTTATCACAGCATCTACCTTTTCCCTTCCATTTAGTACATTTTTTCATTTGCAATGAATATTTTCTTAATGAGAGATTTTAAAACTGTAAACTTGCTGGGGAACCTGTGGCTCAGTCAGTGGAGCGTCCGACTCTTGGTTTCAGCTCAGGTCATGATCTCACGGTTGTGGGATCGAGCCCTGTGTTGGGCTCTGTGCTCAGTGCAGAGCCTGCTTCAGATTCTCTCCCTCTGTCTCTCTCTCTCTCTCTCAAATAAATAAATAAAATCTTAAAAAGAGAAATAACCTGTAAACTTGCCATTATACACTAATACACAAGATTTTAACTTTTGGAATTGAAGCCATGGTAATTTTGAAGTGTCAAAAAAAAACCTCACAAGAGTAAGTTCTAGGGGTGCCTGGATGGCTCAGTTGGTTAAGTGTCCACCTTCAGCTCAGGTCATGATCCCGGGGTCCTGGGATCGGCCCCACATCAGGCTCCCTGGTCTGGGGAGTCTGCTTCTCCCTCTGCCTCTCCCCCAGGCTCATGCTGTTGCACTCTCTCTCTCTCTCTCTCTCTCTCAAATGACTAAAATACATAAATAAATAAATTTAAAAGTAGATTCTACATTTAACAAGATAACAGGGAGCATTTAATGCAAAGTTTATAGTTCTGCTATAGAGTATTTTAAAATTAATCAAGTTCATTTTCTTTTTTTTCTCAGGGGGATTATACCATAGAGATATTATTGCCATCATCACTGTTTCACATATTAATATTAGCAACATTTTTCTTGATACACATTCATTTTTTAGGTACGGTAGAACACTGAAATCATCTGTATAAGCTAAACCACATATCTTAAGATCTGACCATCAGGTAAGAAGTAGGAGTGTTTTTGTTAATTCTTAGAAACACCAGAAATGTGCAGCTTTTCATTTTTAATGAACTGGAATATGAAAAGAGAGAGAGATGCAATTCATTCACACAGCCCATTTGACTGTGCCCCCACATAATCCCAGCTTTTTGGCAGATGCATGAAGACACTGTTCAGTTTCATAAAGGCAACTTTAAACGGAAGCCTCCCTGTGTCTGAATAATCTCGAAGCACAGCTGTGATATAGGTAATTGAAAGGCACAACCAAGCAATTACCCGTTCCATACAGAGCTGCCTCCATGCCACCAGCCCTCACGCTATGATCCCTGAGATAAACGCGGTGTTCTTGCTCCTCAGTGGGGAGCAGGGATTAGAATAAGGAAGAAGGAGTCTCCCCGCCAAGAGAGCGAGAACATTTCACCCAAGAGAATGCTGTTTCAGGCTCACTTTAGAACAGTATGTTCATGGGTTCCATTAGCACTATAAAGGGAGTAGGCAAAGGGGCATTTTCAGCTGGCAGAAGTCTCTAGACCACTCTGGACTTTACTGTCTTGACAGCTAGAATTTTGGCCAGCACATCAGAGTTTCTCCAAGCCACGTGGCATACCCAGTTTTCACACAATGTGGTGATGTCCTACTGATGTCTAAATCTGTAGAGTTATTGACCATAATTTCAAATGAGTACTATCTGATTCTCAGCCTATAAATATAGAGCCAATGTTAAATATTAGAAGGAATCATGTTTCGATCCTACAACGTAAGAGCCAGTGCCTACACAACCAGAAATTTAATGATAAAAGATTATCAAAAGGCCTCAACTACTTTGTCAAGTATCTTTTGAAATGACAACCCCTTTGTTATTTTGTTCCATTATTAGTAACTGCTGGCCTCTAAGGTACCCCTGAGAAGGAATAATGGCAAATATATCCTTAACACTCAATTTATGGGTTTCAGATTCTGGGTCACTTGTTACATGCGGTCTACTGAGTGACTTTTTACCAATTTGATAATTGGACGCCACAGCAAAACTCGCCTAACTGATACCAGGTGGCTATTTAACACTTCTTTGATGAGGAGGTCATGAATGATTTGCTCCTCCGTGAAGTTGTATCTTCGCCTGTATAACTTCACACCTTGGCAATAGACTTGAGTTCACTTGAAGTGATCATTACCTGAAGTCACACTTGGATTACTGTTAATGAACCTGACAGGAGAGACCACGCTAGGTGTAGAAATGGCAGCATTAATAACACACCAGTGTTGTTATTTTTCAAACTGAGTCTGCCAGAGCTACCTTCAACTGATATTCTGCTTAGTGAGCTGTATTTTAAAATGTTGAAATCAAATTGATGTGTTAAATCAGTACGGACATAACGTCACACACTCACACACACACCTAGCTAAGTTGAAAATGTGTGCCATTTGAAAAAATATCTATTCACTTGAAAAAAGTAAAGAAACCTGTTCATGCTCATGTAAGTCCTCCTTTCAAAATAGGGCACGATTGTTCATCAACAGGTAAACCACACTGAAGGCAGTGCTTGGCCAAATAGGATCCACGTGCCAAATCCAGCCCAAAACCTGTTTTTGTAAATCAAATTTTTTTGGAATACAATCAAACTCCTTCATCTATGTGGGGACCACGCTTGCTTTCATGTTACAGTGAAAGGATTAAGTAGTTCTTGGACACCAGGGTGGCTCAGTAGGTTAAGTGTCTGCCTTCGGCTCAGGTCATGATCCCCAGGGTCCTGCGATTGGCCCGCATCAGGCTCCCTGCTCAGTGGGGAACCTCTGCCTGCCACACCCCCTCCTTTGCATGCTCGCTCTCTCTCTCTCTCCCTCTGACAAATAAATAAATCTTAAAAAAGAAAGAATTAAGTAGTTCTTGAGAGAAAGCATATGGTACACAAAGCCAAAACGTTGACTCTTTGATCCTTTACAGAAAAATGTGTCAACCCCTGATCTAAGCAAATGCACATTAGCATTATTAGCAGTGACCCTGAAGACTGTCTGACCTTCAGGAAGAAATTGTTTCTAAATGTATATAAACTCTGCTGCCTTAGTTCTTGGGACCTATTATTTTAGATTGTTGAGCTGGGGAGAAGAAAGCAAGGAGAAACAGATGGATAAGTTTGGTGTGCCAGAGCATCTCAAAAGAAACCAACAAATAGTCAAGAATATTAGGGCAGGACTAATTCTTGAATTGTAGAGTCAGAAAAAAAAAAAAAAAAACAAACCTAGAGATCACTCTGTACTACGATTATGCCCTGGGGAGAGGGGGTTGTGTATTTCTAAAAATATCTTGAATGTCCTATCTCGTCAGTTCTGGTCACTGTCTATTATAAGAAGTACCATACACGCACAAAAAGAAGAAAGTCCTTCAAATGTGTATCTTCCAATAGAGCCTGATATGTTTGATATTTTATATAGAAGATTTAATTGAGTTTTAATTTATATAGGAGATTTAATTGAGTCAAATCACAGAAAGAATATGCCAGCACCTGTTCTGATGAAGTTGTGTAGAATGTAGTCCATGTTCTATCTTAATCCGGAGAATATTGCCCAGAAAGATCTGTTTGAGAAAGCTGATTTGTGCATTGTGGGGAAAGCAGGGAGACGGAGTGGGTAGGGGCCGTAGACATGGTGGTTGTCATTAAACTTTTAAGCTTATTACAAAAAGGAATGCACTTAACAATGTAAGGAATGTCTATTATCATCTCATCTCATTTATCAGTGATGTAAAGGAGTTTCAGAGAAGCCACGTGATGTGACCGGCCCCCTCATCCTGCTGGTGGGGGAGCCAGTAAAACCCAGACACCGGACTTCTAGTCCAGCACACCTTTCATGTGGCTGCTGCTAAATTTATAAGAATTTATAAAAACTCTGAAGCATCATTGGATAACATGTGATTTATACTCATTATGTGAGAAAATTGAGAAAACTAGCTAGAAAATATTCCTGTGTGTAAACCCTTACACAGAAAGTCACGTTAAGTTTATGGATCATTTTGGGAAAAGCTGAACCTATGTGATGGTAGGTGTTCCATGACTGGATGGAGTATATCTCTACATTTAATCTACTTAAATCCACTTCAAGGTTCTTTAATGAATTCTATAATTTTTTGATAAATTCTCAATGATTCTTTTAGGATGGTATGTAAATGAACTTGTCATCTTCAAGTAACATTTTTTCTTGTTTCTATTCCGTGATAATCTTTATACCTTTTATTTCTAATTCTTTCCTTATTGTATTGTCCAGGGTATTGTTAAAACAGTAGGAGTAATAGGAAGCATTCCTGCTTTGTTCCTGACTTGCAGGAAATGGGTCTAAAGTTTCTTCATTAAATGCAATATATACTTCTAAAAGGAAGAGGATTAGTTGTGATAGATACGTTTTGTCATGTTAAAGAAGTTCCTTTTTCGCCTTGTTTTGTGTCAGCTTCATTTGCCTGTATCCCTCTGTCTACCAACACACACACACACACACACACACAGACACTATACTCTATATATTACAATTAATATTAATGATGCTTTGTCAGCACATTTCAAGGTACCATGAAAACTTTCTCCTCCAGTCTGTTAATTTTTTTTTAAAGATTTTATTTATTTATTTGAGAGTGAGCAAACACAAGCAGGAGGGAAGGGGTAGAGGGAGAATCAGACTCCCCACCGAGCAGGGAGCCTGATGTGGGACTCAATCCCAGGACCCTCAGATCATGGTCTGAGCCAAAGGCAGACACTTAACTGACTGAGCCACCCAGGTACCCCTCTAGTCTGTTAATTTGACAAATGACATAAACAGATTTTCTGATGTTAAGCTATTATTGCACCCTTGGATATACCCTTTTTTTTTTTTTAAGATTTTATTTATTTATTCGACAGAGATGGAGACAGCCAGCGAGAGAGTGAACACAAGCAGGGGGAGTGGGAGAGGAAGAAGCAGGCTCATAGCGGAGGAGCCTGAAGTGAGACTCAATCCCATAACGTCCGGATCACGCCCTGAGCCTAAGGCAAACGCTTAACCGCTGTGCCACCCAAGCGCCCCTGGATATACCCTTCTTGATTCTGTTTTTTTCTCTTTATGTACACTTTATTCAGATAGGTAATATTTCTTCAGGATTTTCAGTCTATATTCTTATATGAAATTGCCCTGTGATTTCCTTATATTGTTCTTAGTTCTATTAGTATCGAGGTTATATAAGTCTCATAAATAAGTTAGGTTGTTTTCATTATTTGAAACAAGTTATATAAAATAAGGATTATCTGTTAAATATTGTTGTAACGGGAAACAGACCAATAAAGAACAGAGTCAAAAAAAGGGAAAAGGAAATTATATTTGAGTTTACCCTGAAGCACAAAGTTATTGTCACTATGAAAAGGAACAGTTAAAAAAATATGACTCAATCAACAGGTGGGGATTTGGCAGGCTGAGTCTGGAGTACTTTTCTAAATCCTGGAATGTGAGATATAAGTGTGTGTGCAATAAATATATGTATCAGTGGTTTTAGACATATTAAATCAACTTTAATACTGTTACGATTCCTATACAAATTCTGAACAAACAAGAAAGTTATAAGAATGAGGATTTGAGAATGAATGAAATAAGGATAGATCAGATATCTGATATAAGATGTTTCAAATTTACTCCTTATAAACCCTTGTTTCTTAGCTCAGGTGGCATGTTGGAATCACTTGAGAAGGTCTTACAAGTATTAATGTTCAGGCCCCACCCCAGTCCATTGCAGAAAGAATTTCTTCTGGGAGTGAAAAAGGAGCATCAGTATTTTTTAATAAAGCTTCCCAGATGGTACTGATGCATGGGAAGGGGTGGCAATCTGTTTCTAGATTTAATGATAGGACACTGGTGTTGTTTCAAGAAGAATGGGTATGAGGACCCAGAGGAAGCTCACGGAGTAAATTAGTCCTGACATTGTGACTTCCTTTTAGAAGACTGTCCATGATGGGAGTTTTCCACTTGACTTTTTACTATTCTGAAGAAACCTTAGCCTAAATTTGTAAGTAGATAAATTCATCTACCAATTTAGTGAAGGTAATCATGTGATCATTGTGGATTGTACTGATAAAAAAAAATGTTCTCAACTTGTCATTTTTGGTTTTCGTCCCTCATGCTCCTTCTGACTAACATTTCATTACATATGCATCAGTGGGACTTCGCCTTTTCAGTCAGTTGTTAATGTTTAAAATTTTCTCTTCTTTTGGTTTCACTGTCACAGGGCTATCTCATTGCCTTGACACGTGAAACGGTGTCATTGCTTTTGCACTGAGCAGGCATAATGGGATTAATAACGTTTAACGTTTGCGGGGGGGGGGGGGGGCCCTGGGTGGCACAGCGGTTAAGCATCTGCCTTCAGCTCAGGGCGTGATCCCGGCGTTATGGGATCGAGCCCCACATCAGGCTCCTCCGCTATGAGCCTGCTTCTTCCTCTCACACTTCCTGCTTGTGTTCCCTCTCTCGCTGGCTGTCTCTATCTCTGTCGAATAAATAAATAAAATCTTTAAAAAAAAATAATAATGTTTGCGGAAAATTCCTTGAGCTGAGGATAAAAACCTGCCAACATTTTGTGGCTTGACCAACAGCTCAATGCCTTCACTCATTGCCTTCTTTATGAAATAATGAAGTGCATGTGATAGGAATGTTTTGGACTAAAGGATACCTCACATAATGAAATGATATTTGGAAAGCTGTGAGGACCATAAATTTTAAAGGAAGTCATTTCAGTTTTCAGGAAAGAAGTCTAAGTAAGTTGGCCTTTGTAAACTGGCAGTATTCCTAGCTCTGTGAAATAGAACCATATTACATACTGCAGTTTCAATTAGTGCTCGACCTAAGTCTCTAAAATATACTTGAGATAAAAGCAAAAAACTTGCATCCTATATAGTTTAAAAGTGAGTATTGACTTTGAAAAAAAAAATGTTCAAATGCGTCATTATCCAAACGTATTGGAAAACTTTCTTTTGTCTCCTTATAATCTCTCAAAACTTACCTAACAATAGTATCACACTATTGCATCTGTAGACACAATAGTCCCTGAGTGTCTATCTCTAAGCAATCATTCGAATAAAATAAAATGTATTCAGAAAAATACATTTCCTAAAAGATATTAATGTAAAACCAGGGTCAAATCACTGAGAAAGTAAAACTGTTTTCAGTGAAAGCTTACATTATATCAGAGTTCATAAATCTCACTTCATATTGCCATATTAATACAAAATTTATAACTCCCACCTGCTATCTTCTGATTTTCAATTCTTAAATTCTCCCAGCAATATGATAAAGTTATTCTGCTCCTGAAACAGGCAGCACTTTTCCATCAAATATATATTGTTTCAGGAAAGCACCAGTTTCCCTTAAAACTGACATAAAACATAAAAGTAGGCCATGATGTGTGTGTCTTCTCTTATCCTGAATGTCACTTGGCTGCACCTTTCATCCCTCATCTCCTGCCTCTCTCTGTGTTCTGACCTCTGATACCCACTCAGTGCTCACTCTGAATCCTGTTAACTGCACTTAACCAACAACCAAAACAATTCTAAGTTTTTCAAGTAGGTGTTTCTAGTTGAATTCAGAGCTGCTTCTGTTTTGGGTTTTTTCATTGGGTTTTTTCATTGTTTCATTGTTTTCATTGTTGTATTTTTTAAGATTTTATTTATTTGAGAGAGAGAGAGAGAGATAGAGCATGAGCAGTGGGGGAGAGGCAGAGGGAGAGGCAGAAACAGACTCCCGCTGAACAGGGAGCCTGATGATGCAGGGCTCCATCCCAGGACCCCGGGGTCATGACCTGAGCTGGAGGCAGACACTTAACTGACTGAGCCACCCAGGCATCCTTAGGTTTTTTCTTTTTATTCCATACCACTTTAGGAGGCATTTTGTCATATGCTGATACACACATTCAAAGATTTTTTGTCTGTATTTAATATTTCTCCAGAAAAATCTAAATTATTTTAGGGCAAAAGACTCATATTACTTTAATTTTGTATTCACTGTAATACCCAATAGATTGCAAGTCCTCTTGTAAATACTCACTTAATATACCTTGACTTGAGGGGTGCCTGGGTGGTTCAGTCATTAAGCGTTTGCCTTAGGCTCAGGGAGTGATCCCGGGGCGGGCGTTCTGGGATCAAGCCCCACCCACATCAGGCTCCTCTGCTGGAAGCCTGCTTCTTCCTCTCCCACTCCCCCTGCTTGTGTTCCCTCTCTTGCTTGCTGTCTCTCTCTCTGTCAAATAAATAAATAAAATCTTTAAAACATATATATGTATGTATGTATATATATGTATGTGTGTGTATACACACACACACACACCTTGACTTGAGTGTTGATCTTCCACCCTGAAGTTTCAGCATTCTGCTTTCTGCTTTTCTCTGGTCTTCTTGATTGACACTTTGGGACTGTTTTTCACTTCTCCTTAGTCCTCCTGCTCTGATTGTAATTGTCTGTTTTTTAAATTCCCTCTGTGGTTATCATGTCTGCCACAGTAGGAATTAAAAGCATATTGTTTGTGCAGAATGTAATACAGATATAATTTTTGAAAAGTTTCTGAAGCATAGTTTGGTAACGTCATTATTTGTAGATGTTGGGGCATTGAAAGTTCAAATGTGTTTTCCTATGATTTCATAGAAAATCCATGGCATAATCTCAGTTATCTTTAGAATCACCCATATGTGGAGGAGACTGGGGAGTGGGTAGGCAAGGAGATAATAAGAAGAGTGGTTATGGGGCGCCCAAGTGGCCTAGTCGGTTAAGCGTCTGACTCTTGGTTTCGGCTCAGGTCTTGATCCTGAGGTCTTGAGATCAAGTCCTGCGTCTGGCTCCCTGCTCAGCAGAGAGTCAGCTTGGGTTTCTCTCACCCTTGCCCTCCACCACCCCCCTCACTTGCACTCTCTCTCTCACATAAATAAATAAATCTTTAAAATAAAAGAAAAAGAGTGGTTTTAATATTGAGGCAACAGTAGTTTATCATTCCAGAACTCATTCAACCACAAATTAGCATGACTGTTACTAATCTGGAGTGTTGATGCTAACCAGTCATCCATTTGCATACAAATGGGGTGAGATGTCAGAAATTCAGAATGAAAAAATTTTACTAGATTTGTACTGAGCTTTCAAAATTTCCTGACATTGTCTCAAGTTTTGTTCCATTGGAAGGGAAATAATTATCTGGTAGAAAGTATTTCTGTATAAAGATACACAAGAGGAATTTTTGGATCGTTCTGTTTTGTTGAAAGCTACTTAACCTTTCTTTTATTTTCAACTAGTTGACTAAATATATCTTTAAAAGAGTTTAGAGAGAGAGCTTGTGTACGTGAGCAGGGGAAGGGGCAGAGGGAGAGGGAGAGAGAGAATCTCAAACAGATTCTGGGCCGAGTGAGGAGCCCTATGAGGGGCTCGATCCCATGACCCTGAGATCAGTACCTGAGCCAAAATCAAGAGTCAGAAGCTTAACTGACTGAGCCATCCAGTTGCCCCTCTACTAGTTGATTAAATATTGAGGACTCATCCCACAAGAGCAAACTTAATGGGAAAAAATATAGATAATAAATATCCACTCATGGCTACTGTCAGTAGTCCATTTTATATGTGTTCACCCATCTGGAGGAAGGACTGGAACAACCCATGGACTTCTGTCTCTGAGCAAGTTTCTAGGAAGTCATCAAGTCCAAGATCTATCCCTGTCAAACTAGTACTATTTAATCAAGTATTCTAATTTAAGAAAAATGCTAGTCATAGAGATTTTACCACTTTCCGTGTTTACCACCTGTGATGCCTTAACTGTGTAGTCAAGTTGGCTTCTTATAGTTCCTATCATGAAGATAGATGATTGTTGACATCTTCTTCATATTTCAGTGTATGTGCCCTGGCTGTATGCTTGATGCTTAGGACTGTGCTGGGTGTGGGTTTTAGAATAGTACCAAGAGCTAATGACCATGTAATTCTTTGTCTAGGCCAGGATACTTTTGAGAGTAACAGGAGTGCTATTAATAATTATATTAGACCAATCGACATAAATCTGGACTGTTCTAAGCACGTTCGGGCTTATAGAGTTTCTCATTCAACCCGGCTTTGTCTTTTTCAAATCAAGTTGTCCTCTGTTTCTTCATAGTCTTTCTTAAATTCTGAGGCTAAATGTGAGGACAGTGCTAACTGAAGTCTACTCGGTATCAAAGACAAAATGCACCAGACAACATCTGATAAGGAGAGGATTTCATTCAAGTCATTACGGTAGAGAGAGTGTTCATGAGTGAGGAAAATCTCCAATAAAAGGAAGGGGACCTGGGTTTTTATAAAGGTAGGTAAACAAGTGGAGTCATTCATAAGCCTCATGGGAATTAAAGGAGGGACAGAGTTGGGTCTTACCTAAATTTGTGAGGGCAAGGTGAGGTTCAGGGAACACAAAAGACTTAAACTGAAGACAGAAATTGATTTTTTAAAAATATTTAAGTAGTACAAAAAATAAAAATATAAATGACAAAGTAGATGCAATTAATTTAAGTTATAGAGATCAGATACTTGCAAGTAGAAATGAACAGGAAACATTTCATAACCCATCAACACCCACTGCGACAGAAAGGCATTCTAAACCAGTGTGGAAATGTTGATAGGTACAAGAAAATGTGTGTGTAATAAAACCGTGGCTGCCATGGACTTGACACCTCTGAGGGAGTACCATTCGTGAACACGAGGAGGTGCCCGTTGGGCTTGGTCAGTATGGAGACCCTGAGAAACAAACTAGCAAATGAAATACAGAAAGGGAAGAAAAGAAGGAGGTAGAGAAGCTGAGAAACTAAGCACAAACAGACCAGTATGCTAAAACACTTTTAGTCCTCTAGGCTGGCAACCCGAATCTAGTCTAGTACCTTGTCTGGGGCAGGAGTTCCTGGGGAGTCATTTTCCTTTGGGAGCTGGGATACAGCTCTGTCAGAGATAAGTCCCTGCCCTTTAGAAGCACCTGCAGTCACTAAGGACTATCAGATAAGCGGGCTCCTGGGTCTCGCCTGTGCCCGACCAGCTCCACTAAATACACCAAAAGCAAAAATGCAATGCTTTAAATTCCAATTAATTTTCAATTCCCATTTCTCTCTGTAACATCTTCAGTTTAGCTTACATATATCACATATCCTCTATGGTCTGAAAAATTCAGAAACACCAAAACCATCAAAAGAGAGACCTATTTATGAATAATTTATTATAGTTCTTTTGCTTTGAAAACCTCTTGGCTTCTATTAGCATAATCAGGGGCTAGTTCATATCCCCCAGGGAGGTGCTACTGGAATTTTTTTATTATGCATTAGATGTAAGACATATCCATTTGGGAAAAACGGAGACATATTTCTGAAAGACATACATATAGATGGAGTTGATTTTATCAAGCAAAATCAGATAAGGTAAGAAGGAAATGTTTGACTGTGATCTATATATCATCCAGGTTCAAATCATAAAATTCAAAAAACAAAAAGGAATTAGACATATTTTGATTTCCCTTTGATGGTAAAGGAATGCCTTAAATGACAATATATGAAGTTAGAGAAAGCCTTTTTTTTAAATGTTATCACAGTTTATCCAGATATTTATGACCATCAAGCCATATAAATTATTGAAAATGTAGAATTAATATTTCAGTGAGAATTAATCCTACACAAATGGGGGGAAATACCTGAGAACATGAATTTAATACAAAGCAATAATTCAAAAAGAAAACTACAATTTATAAAAAGAAAAAGAACAAAATAAGGCCAAATATGCTCTTCTATCCTGACCTGCATCAATGCCAGCATTAGCAGTCCTGCGAAGGCAGAACTGGAGATCCAAGGGATCAAAGACTGTCGCTAGCCTGAGGGACCTCACAGAACAAACTCTGTCTCCTTGGTGTTAGTGTCCCCACTTGTAAAAGTGAGACCTAAATCTTCCCTACATGTCTACTAGGGGGGCCACCAAGAGTTCCACGGCCCAGTGTGCCTCTCCTACACTTTCAGGGCAGAGCACTGGACATCCTCTAGCCGAGGGCACAATTTTTATGTTCTGGGCAGAGTTTCTATCCTGAATTCCTTCATCTTTCCCAGCTGCTGTGGAAGAGGCTAAAAGTCCAAGGAGAGAGGAACTTGTGCCCAGTTGTATCTCCAGAGTTTACGACATAACCTGGCATATGACCGGCGTTCAAGGGATATTTGTTGAATCAATTAGCAGCTACTTTTGGAAATCTTTAACTTTTCTAAGTGATGCACAGAATTCATTTTTTAGGATTCTCGTTTTTCCCTAAAAAGGCACATTCTAAGGTATTTCTAAATGGGGGGGAAAAAAGAAAGGAATTCACCCAGCCCAGAATCAGCAACCAAATCTTGGATGACTGAATTGTCTCTCTCTGGGAAGGTGAATGATTTAGCTACAAACCTAGCTACTCTTCAAAAGACTTAGACACCCTGGCATCACATACATAATCTACTCAAGGAACACCAGTATAACCACCATCCCTACTTGGGTTAAGCACCCCGGGTGTAAGAAGGTGAAGAATCTAAAATGGATGGATCCTCTGGAAGGATACCAATTATTATAACCAATTACATCAACACAAAAACAATCACATTTAGGAATTTTCTTTTTCCAAATGAAGAATGGATGTAAAGTGGTACCAAAATCTGTGAGGCACAAGACCGGAGCCAAAAAAAAAAAAAAAAAAAAAAAAATTTTTTATTCATTCAGGTATCACTTTTTAAAAAGCATTAGCATAACGTGAACATACATTAATAGAATAATTTTATAAAAGAGCTGTGATGTAATCCTTTGCATACATTTTCCTCCCTGCTGATAGTGTTGAGTTTAGCCTAAAGCCCTATGCTGCTCCTCAGAACAGCAGTGGGTAAGAAATGCCCCCTGCTGTTAAGCAGGTGTTCAGTAAATATTTGTTGAATGAATGAATGAGTGAATGAATCTGCTGAATAAAGAGAATAACCATCTCTCAAGGGTTTGGGGAAAACTATAAACTACTCTATGTCAAACACCATATGCCAGGAAAATGTATTATAGTTGCTATTCTTCCTGTTAATAACCCTCGAGGAAAAGTTCTCACAAACTTATATGCAAACAGGGCTTTGTGGCTGTAATAACAGTAAGGGTGAGAAATTGGGAGAAATTTGCTTCTGTATTGCAATCCAGGATTAGTTATCATACATATAAAGCTTTTGTGTACACAGAATGGGTATTAAGCATGAAGTAGATGGGCACCTGGGTGGCTCAGTCGGTTAAGCCTCTGCCTTCAGCTCAGGTCGGGATCCCAGTGTCCTGGGATCGAGTCCCACTCTGGGCTCCCCGCTCACTAGGGAGTCTACTTCTCCCTCTTCCTTGTGCCCCCTTCCCCCTGCTTGTGCTTTCTCTCTCACTCTTTCTCAAATGAGTAAATAAATAAATAAATAATCTTTAAAAAAAAAAAAAAAGAATTGAGGGGAAAATAATGATCTACCCCCTCTCACATTTTAACCCTGGAATAACAATCTTTTTTTTTTTTTTTTTTTTTTGTATTATGTTAGTCACCATACAGTACATCCCTAGTTTTTGATGTAAAGTTCCATGATTCATTACTTCCATCTAACACCCAGTGCACCATGCAATGCGTGCCCTCCTTAATACCCATCACCAGCCTATCCCATTCCCCCACTCCCTCCCCTCTGAAGCCCTCAGTTTATTTCCCAGAGTCCATAGTCTCTCATGGTTCATTCCCCCTTCTGTTTAGCCCCCCTTTCTTCTTCGCTACCTTCTCCTACCGATCTTCCTACTTCTTATGTTCCATAAATGAGTGAAACCATATGATAATTGTCTTTCTCTGCTTGACTTACTTCGCTTAGCCTAATCTCCTCCAGTTCCGTCCATGTTGCTGCAAATATTGAGAAATCATTCTTTTCGATAGCTGAGTAATATTCCATTGTATATATGGACCACATCTTCTTAATCCAGTCATCTGTTGAAGGGCATCTCGGCTCCTTCCACGATTTAGCTATTGTGGACAATGCTGCTATGAACATTGGGGTGCATAAGGCCCTTCTCTTCACTACGTCTGTATCGTTGTGGTAAATACCCAGTAGTGCAATGGCTAGATCATAGGATAGCTCAATTTTTAACTTTTTGAGAGACCTCCACACTGTTTTCCAGAGTGGCTGTACCAATTTGCATTCCCACCAACAGTGTAAGAGGGATCCCCTTTCTCCACATCCTCTCCAACAATTGTTGTTTCCTGCCTTCTCAATTTTTGCCGTTCTAACTGGCGTAAGGTGGTATCTCAGTGTGGTTTTGATTTGAATTTCTCTGATGGCTAATGATTTTGAACATTTTTACGTGTGTCTGTTAGCCATTTGTATGTCTTCATTAGAAAAGTGTCTGTTCATATCTTCTGCCCATTTGATGATTTGTTTATTTGTTTCTTGTGTATTGAGTTTGAGAAGTTCTTTGTAGATCTTGGATACCAGTCTTTTATCTGTAGTGTCATTCGCAAATATCATCTCCCATTCTGTGGGCTGCCTCTTAGTTTTTTTGACTGTTTCCTGTGCGGAAGCTTTTTATCTTGATGAAGTCCCACACGTTCATTTTTTCTTTTGTTTCTCTTGCCTTTGGACATGTGTCATGAAAAAAGTTGCTGTGGCCAATGTCAAAGAGGTTGCAGCCTATGTTCTCCTCTGTGATTTTGATAGATTCCTGTCTCACATCGAGGTCTTTCATCCATTTGGATTTTATCTTTGTGTATGATGTGAGAGAGTGGTCAAGTTTCATTCTTTTGCATGTAGCTGTCCAATTTTCCCAGCACCATTTATTGAAGAGACTGTCTTTTTTCCACTAGATGCTTTTTCCTGCTTTGTCAAAGATTCGTTGCCCAAAGAGCCATGTAACCCTGGAATAACAATCTTGAAGCCTATTTTTTCTTCTCCTTGGATGGGGAAGATTGGAGCCATCTTTAGTAAGATTTCATTTCTCCTCTCTTCTCCCTCCAGTCAGTGTTAATAATCTAATATGAAGTCTGCACACGCAGACAACTTGGGATCCTCCTAGTGTCAGGATTGACAAAATCCTTGGTGGGTAGAAGAGGCAACATGCTCAGTGAACAGGAGAGCAGCGGCTGTGATAGGCGAGAGTCAGTGCTGGGGCCTGTTACACACGTGTCCCTTGTCCTCACGGAACTAGACAGGGGAGTGGTGTGGAGACACCTGGTTTGACCAGTGTGTCTGAGAGTGAGGGTGATACAAAGTTTGTTTGCTGAGATGTATATTTCTGTAATGATATCAAGAAAGCTAATCCCCAGTGACTCCTGGGGCCTTGCTTGACTCATTTAGGATTTTTTAACCATCACTCGCTATGTAAATGTCAGGGTGATTTCTGACTTTGCCTTATTTATAATGTCTTTTCCTGCAGACTAGATTTTAAAATCTCACGGCACTTGAGAAAATCTCCCTGCCTCCAGTACTATTCATGGACCGAGGCAAAGGATGTGCCGGAATCCTTGCTGACACATTTATTTTTAACTTTTGAGGGATAGTCCCATGTGGCTTTTCTCAAAATGTTGTTCAGAGCCTCTCATTTTTGCCTCAGAGCACACAGAGAAAAGCGATGATAGTTGTAGGCCTCACCGGGGTGGAAAGAAAATGCTGCTTCCAGACAGAGGCCGCCAACCTGGGGTCTCTAGGCTCCAGGCACTCTGGCCCTTCTGGAAGCCCGTGTAGCATGAAGTCTCAGGGAATTAAGGGCTTGGTCCAGTGGTAGAGCAGCTCGGCCATAGCCCATTTGAAATGTTTCATGCTTAAAAGCTTATTGATTTTGAGTCAGAGAGGAGTTGGTTCAAGGCTTGAGTCTACCATTGTTAAGCTTGGGACTCTGGCTGAGTTATTTCCATTTTCTGGGCCCTCCCTTTCCTTGTTCACATAAAGCCACCCCACAGGTTTGTGCTATGTGAAGTGCTTCTCCTTAGTAAACTCTGCAAAAGTTAGTCCTCGTTATCATTGTTATGATTCCCGACGTTATTAGACTCATCCACCTATTAGGTTTTCTATAAAAGCCGCACGACGATCTCATACCTCTGAGGGACATTCCACCCTGAGAAGCAAGCCGCCTTCACACCTGGTTATCGTGCTTCTGAGAGAGCTGCTTCTGTCGCCTCACGCATCCTTGTGTTTGCATTTCCTCAGCTTCTGACCCTGTGAGCGAGCATCAGTGGAAGTTTCAGCATCATGCTCTCTTTATCCCGTGTTGTCCAATGTAGCTTCGAGCTACTATGGTGATTTAACTTAATGTTGATAGTAATTCAGTAAAATTAAAAATCAGCTTCTCAGTTGTACTAGGCACCTTTCCCACCTGGCTGGTGGCTGTGCACAGTCCGGGCAGACACAGAACATTCCCATTGAAGCAGAAAGTTCCACTGATCAGCTCTGTGACAAGGACCTGACCATGGCTGTCCGGCCTCCGCACCTTGGTCCAACCCTCACAGGCAATGTTGACTGTCTAACAAACTGGATAATTATTTTCCTTAGGTGTAAAATATTCTGCAGACCTTGACTTTCGCTTCCCCTGTGACTTTATGATCTCTTTCAACTCGGTAACAAAGGGAATAGTTTTTGCCACTGTTATAAGCAAGGAATAAATTTTTGAAAGATCCCTTTTGCTCTTTAAGGCTTTAATATTTCTTTTTTCCTTTTGCTCCATGTTTATTAAAGGCGATGGGGCAGAAACTGTGGGCTGAGCAGTCTTCTTATGTTGCCTCCAAGTAACTGAAAACTCATGTTCATTACCTCCACTCCTCACCATTCTTCCTCTGTATCATCACCTGCACACAAAACCGTTAAAGCAGAAGTCATCCCGAGAGTGGGGACAGCGCCTTGAGCCTCCCAGGCTAATGGCATCTGCACAGCTGCTAACCAGGATTGCGCAGGGGTTGGGGGGCAGTGGGGAGATTCGCCCTAGATGCGAACTCCATTCAAACTGGCGTTGACATGCTCACACTCTCCTTGGTATAGCTTACATATCCCAGATGGTACATGGATTTAGAGAAGGAGAGATGAGAGGGAGAATTTTTTCTCCATTGTCCCGGTGAGAATAAAAATAAAGTGAAAAGAAGAAAACAGTTGCATAAACTACTAGTGACTAAAAACCTAACAACTGATAGCTGATTGACTGTCTGATAAGATGGAGAAGCAAGCAGAAGGTATCTTTCATGCTTTCCTGACTCTGAGATCGGGTAGCTGCAAGAACAATGGAGCTCTGAATTCGAACAAAGGAAAGTCATGAGTCTAGCTGGCTTTAGGCGTATAATGTCCAGTCTGGTTTTGGACTTTCATGGGCCGCTTAAATTATGCAATCCTTTTAAGCTTTTCTGAGTATAAATTATTAACCCTTTTTGGCCTTATCTTTGTATTTACTTATCTGGGTAAAGCCAATTTAAACGTGGTAGCAGACTGCCCCTCAGACTTCTTTTCTCCAAGGATCTCCTGTCATGAACAGCACTCCTCAGTAGATTAAAGATGAAAGTGCATTTTACTAAAGGAAATCGCTGACAAGATACCGAACCCATTTTGGCAGAAAACTTAACATTCAGCCTCAATCCGCTGGAACTGTCAGATGAGACTGCACATCATCATGAAGAATAAAGAGGAGAAGAAGGGGGAGGAGGAGGAGGGGCCCGCGGTGGGCCAGAGGAGAGATCAGCAAGGCAGGCCTTGATCCTGGCTCCTGTTTTTAATTTGGATTACCTAGCAGGTGCTTTTCTCTTGTTTGCTTTGTATTCTCATACTTGAAATGGGAACTTTAGCTCAAATAAATTCACAAAGCCATTTAATATGTGCAACGTAAGCACATCTAAGATATGTCCCCTATATCTTGCTGTAAGGGATAAGGGGAGGAACCTCCTCGGGTTGCAAGCGATTAAAATGCGCATATTTCCTCTTAATCTCCCGGGGCTATTGCAGTGACCTTTCACTGCACTTCATGACGCCTTCGGTTTTGTTAGTGGGTTTTATTAAGAAAAATGGGCCTCTCCACCTGGGATGTTGGGGCTGTCCCAGGTCGCTTTCCCAGCTCCTGGCTGTCTAGGGTAGGCTGCTCTCGGGATAATCAGATAGATGTGCTTTGGCTGGTGGTTCCAGTTGTTCAATAATGTGCTACCTTGTGAGTCTCCTGAAACAGCCCGCTTATTAACTGTGGTGCCCCAGAGCTCCCCACCCTCTCTAATTACACTGTCTGCACTTTCCGCTTGATTGCCTGCCTCCCTAGCCAGGGGGTTTCTTTTGAGATAAACTTGCTACAGAGGAAGAGGTAGCAAACCATGAAGGTCTTTACATGCGGTGGGGGCGGGGGGAGGTGGTGTTGAACCCTCCTTTGCTCTTTAGCAGATAGGAGAGAGATTTCCACGTTGGCTCTTCCAGCTGCGGGCACATAATGCCTGGCACCTGAGAGGCGGGCCTGACGATCTCTGAAGGCTTCTTTTGTATGTCATCGGATGACTTGATAGACATAAAATTGAATCTGCCAGATGTTGATGCTGGAGTTTGAAATATTGCTAAAGCCCCCTTAAAACTGTCACTGCTATTGAAATTATATAAGACACATTTGGTCTACTTGCACACGAGTATATACCTTCTGGTTCCCTCATCAGACTTTCTGTCTGTGTCCCTGAGGAGCTGGGGGTGGTGCTAACTGAACGTGCTCCGGCTTCATATCCACTTTGCATCCGCATCCACATGGCCTCCCCTGCACCAGGAAGGCTTTCAAGCATTCAAGTTAAGTTCTAAAGTCAGTGGATGCCCGAGGCATATGACCTGGAGCAGCGGAAGGGGGTTGGTTAGAAGTCTACCTTGACTGCAGGCCTCATTTTTTTAAACCACACTGCCTCCTGATAAATAAGGTGCCCCTCTGTTAGACTACAGGTCAAGCTGAGTTTTCAGAAAGGCCCTGGTCTTAGAAGACTCTAAAGTAAAGTTTAAGAGTCCAGGCCCTGATTTTGGACAAGTTACTTAACTCTGTAGTGAGGATTGTCATACTACGTAAATCATGGCACGCTTTCAAGCATTAAATGAGTCCATGTATCTAAAGCCATAAAAGCAATGCCGGGCATGGAGTAAGGACTCCACAACATTTTAGCGTTGCAACAGTCACAGAGCAGCAGCACCACCCCAACGGGAATGACTGACAACCAAGATGCAGGCCCCTGCCTCTGTCACATTCGTCCTGGGCGAGGGAGGTGGGTCTGAAAAGGAGAAGCATGCAGACCTCCCCTTCTTCTAATGATGTCAGGTGTAGCTGTCACTGCTGTGATCAGGGTCTCAGAAATCACAGAGAGAGCCCTGCTTCCTCACCCGGCATCCCCTAGTGCTTTTATACAATACAGATTACAGATGCCACCTGGAAGGCAGAGCTCCTTTCTTCGACTTACTTACCAAATGGACCGGTGGAAGTCTACCGGCTTCACCAAGCATTCTGGGAAGGGTCCCCGTTTCTCGTGTAAGCCATAACCCGTCGTTCAAGGACCCAGAACGTGAGCTGCCAGCCACTCTTCCCTCTCCATCTACTCAACATTTCAGACTTGGTTTTCTTTTATTTTTTTTTTTAAATCAGGCACCCAGGAAGTTAAGAAATTTATCAATTGGAATCCTACAGCAGTCTAATGCTGAGGCTGTGAATGAGGTTCACAGGACTAAAGACTTAATTACATGAGTCAAAGTTTGATTTAAATTGTAAATTCTCTGTTGATACCTAATTTCAATCTCAGTTTTAGTGAACTGAATTTTAAAGAACACGCACATGCAGGACACTTGCGGACAGGAGCCCCATCTAGGGGTAGGATTGCATGGTTTTCCTTCTTGCTCTGATTTTTTTTTTTTTTTCCTCTGCAATGTTTATTCACACCATCCCATTAGTGGGAGGAAGGGAACATTCACAGATTTGCAGTCAAGAGAATTTTTTGTCAGTCTGTCTGGGAAGCTGAAGGCTGTTTTCAGGAGGGGTGGACGTCTGTGAGGGAGCACCGTGAGAGCCCACGCTGCAAGGCAGAGCCCACTCAATTGCTTTGGGAGCGTGAGCTGCCCGACACCAGGACCTTGGGAGGGGAGTGAGATGAGAGGCATAAAAATCCCACTCTTGGAAGGTGAGCCAGATGGAAAATAATGCCTCATCAGCTTTGCAGGTGCTGTCACTGGCATTCATCCTAAACCTGGGCACCCCACCCCTTATGCTTTATGACCTGGGCTCAGGAGCGGTGAAGGCCCAGAGCCTGCGGGTCGGGGGCCCTCCCCTGGCTCCAAGAACACCTCTGCAGAAGAGGGGGCACCTGGCAGGAACAGGGAGGGGCTTCCAGCCTGGCATCTGGACGGGACCGGGAATTGTTTCTTCCTAGTTCCCATCTTCCCTTTTGATGAACTTACTCTGAGTTTTGGCTCTGTGGAGAAATCCTGGAGAGGTGTACGATAATTATAATTGTCTCTGGATTACACTTAGAAAATCACAATTTAGAATAACGAGGAGGTTTAAAAAGCATCTGTTTATTAAAGAGGACCCTGTTTCATCTCCATCCAAGTTCACCGAACTCTTGTTCACGCTTTGCTTAGGATGAGGTGATAAAATTGGAAATTGATTGCATGTAGAAGGCCAGATTTAATCCAAGCCACTCAAGCTGACAATTTTAACTGAATTATGTATGGCAATTTCCCCCTCATCCGGAGCAAGTGATCCTGAGTGGAAGGCATAACCAGATTAGGGGGCTCACTGAGACCATTTGCATACCAGTGCCAGTGTGTGCTACTGGAATAAGTAGCCAGCATACTGGGACTCCTGGGATCCTGTGTGGGAATTAAAGGGAAAGAGAGAGAATAACACTCACTCAGATCCGAAACACTGGGGCTTGAAGTAGGACTGCACGGGTGCAGCACGGCTGAAACTGGTGCTGGAAGGAAAGCCATCTTCAACATGATCAACCCGGGCCGGCTTAGAGCCTCTTCAGAAAGGAAGCCATGTATGAGGTAGTTACTACCCCGCCTCCCCTTTGAAGACAAAAGCCTGTCATCTTTGTGGCAAAAAGGCATTAAAAACACCAAGAGACTCGCTTATTGGTAAAAGGCCAAATTTAAGACTACTGGAAATGTGTCTGTGTGGGTGGCTTAAAATCTATATATATTGTAAGCTGCACGCCCTCTCTGTGAACTATAATGAAAACTCCCACCATCCGTTAGTGTATCAGCAAAACCTCCAGACTCAGAAAGACAGAGGTCACCCACGCCCAGGAAAAATCAAATAAAAAAGACTTTTGTATGGTAAGCTTAAAAGCTTGTTCTGCCAGCTGATATAAACAGAAACGTTCTGTTGCATTCCAAGGCGGAATGTTAAATTTCTGCCCGAGCCCCTCCCGGATCCCTGAACCGGTGTTAATAATTAGTGGGAGCCCAGAGCCCCCATCCCCGCAGAGCGCTGTGCACGTGAGGGTGCGTGGCAGCCACGCAGGGTGGGGAAAGCATTTTGCTGCTGCCAGTGCGCCGGGCCTTACATCACTGTCGTATTAGCCTAAGCAGAATAGAGCAGATTGCTTATTTTGCTTTAGCTCCACTTCGGGCTGTAGCATCAGCTGTAACTCCTAGAGTGACAAATTCCAAAGGCAATGTCACACAGTAAACAAGGGGAGGAGGATCCCCGGCAGTGTATTTACTCACAGCAGGGGAGTGGGGAAGTGGGGGTTCTGTCACGATCAGTGTACACAATTAGTCCTGATCCAGGCGGCCCCTCGTTCTCAAGGAGAATCATTTCCCTTCTATCCACATTGAGTGGTGGTATTCATAGTTTCCTATGTGTTAAAAAAGCCAGGTCTTTAATTTCTTTGAAAATACTAATTTGAGATGATTCCTCCCTTTTCCTTGGAGCATATTTAACTTTTTTCATATTTCACACTTTAAAGAATTTGCAGAGAAATGTTCTATATCCTGAAACTCCAGGAGTGAGGTAGAATTAATGTGAATTTGGAAGTGGCAGACTTGTGCTGGAGTGCCTTGACCGCGGGGCTCTAGGGATGCCAAGTGTGGGCCAAGCCCCTGTCCTCTGAGGTGGGGGCACGCCCATGTTCCTTTGCTGCATGTTTACCTGCCACATAACTATGCAGGGGGACTAGATCCTGCAGCCTCACTGCAAATCCTGGGGCCGGCCGTGGTGGTTGGCACCCTGCTCAGAGTCAGCTTGGAAATCCTGGATGGTCGCCCTCGTCCCGGTGGGCCCACCTCTGTCTGTGAGCCCATGAGCCAGGGTGGTATCAGCCCTACTGCCTCATCCGAAACCCTCAAACTGTTCGGCAAGAGTGTGTCACTCTCCTAATCGCACACAGGGCTCCCTCTACCCCATTGTACAATGTGATTTGGGGAATGCAGGTACAAGGTAATAATCTCAAGTTTCGAGCCAGCTTGTTCCTTTTCCTCGGGTGGAAGAGTAATTATAAAGAATCGTATCTCACTGAAGTTCTTATTCAAGCTGAGCTTCGGTTTATTGCATTTGCCCAAACAAGTTACTGGTGAGAGGTGCTCAAGAGGAATAGCCTGATTTCTACGGGCTGTTTTGGAAATGGGAAGAAGGTTGTTTTCCCATCAGCTAGATGTGGTCTATCCTGAAGCTTTAGATGGTCTCATCCATTGGTTTTCTTTTCTTTTCTTTTCTTTTTTTTTTTTCAAGGTTTTATTTATTTATTTGAGGAAAAGTGAGAACATGAACAGGGGGAAGGGGTAGAGGGAGAGAGAGAAGCAGACACCACACTGAACAGGGAGCCCACCGTGGGGCTCAATCCCAGGACCCCAGGATCATGACCTGAGCCAAAAGCAGACACTTCACCGACGGAGCCACCCAGGCGCCCCCCTCATCAGTTGGTTTTCATGTGAGAACGTGTCCCAGCTTCCCAGCATCAAACAAGGAAGGAGGGTCTCCTCTCTGGCCCTGGAGGCATGTTATCTGGCTGTGCCAATCCGCTGGGAGAGAGGTGCCCTGAAGAACACATCGCATTGATCTGGCACGCTCCTCTGCTCCCACATCAGTGCCGGGACATGGACGGGTGCCAGAGAAGGCTTCCCTCCACCGCCGGGGAATGCCACTGCTCTGATGGAGAGGATGGGGCCGCTGAGAGGAAGCCCTCAACCCTGCACCTGAGACTCCGCTCTCCCACCGCTGCTCCTACACATCGTGTACCCCAGCTCTCTTGGGCTGGGACATTTTTTAACCACAGTGTTTTTGTTTTTTGTTTCTCCCCCACCACCTTTCAGTGTTTGATCCTTTTACAAGTCCAGAGTAGCATGTTTTCAAATGAATTGCTTTCCCACGGATTCAGAACCGTGCTGTAAACACAGCTTCAAAAATACACGATGAATTACGAATTCCTTGAAGTGGTTCGGGTAGCTGTAAAGTACATTTCTAACATAATTCTATGTGAGATTCTACTAGGAGTCCGAAGTGCTCCCTAATAGCTGGATGGACCAAAACTGAGCTGTCTCCCTCTTTCCAGGGCACCGCGCACCTTATATCCATGGGCTCAGCAGGTATGCCCGGCCATCAGGGTGGCCACCAGCCTTGAACTCAGCTGCTCAGTTATCCATAAAATGGGTCAGATGCCGCAGATTCACCTCATTTCTCCACAATCCTGTAGCCAAGCCCCTACCCTGAATTGCTCAATCTGTCCGCACCTAGCCACCCAGAAATCACGGGAAGAGTTCTCGTGGTATTAGGACCAATGAAGGTGGAGAAGAAAATGTCAGGACTGAGCTGAAGAAGAGCTAATGAACCTAGAGTAGCTCTGGGTCATAGTTTAGAGGTTCAGTCAAAACCTTCTTTGCGTTTTTCTAGGGTAGGGATTAGCACCTTGCATTAATAAGCAGCCTAACTAATCTCAATACAGACTCAATCTGTTTTTCAAATGAGTCTTTCTGAAGATATTAAGCATATGGATTAGGAAGTAACTCAGCCTTCAGGGCAAATACCTCAGTACAAGGAAAGTCATTCGGCCACACAGGCGGCTGTTCACAGTGCCCTCTGGAGACTCCTGAAGTTGGGGACCCCTGGGGCAGGAGTGCTGTCCCCCCCTGTCATTTTTGACACCCCTGGCTTGAAAGTCATTCCTGCTGGGTCAGTCAGAAAGGGAGGAGGCCTGAGTTAGGGTGGACAGGAGCTCTCATCCTACAACCCCTGCACGCGAAGCCTCACTGGCAGTCGGTGGTTGTCTAGAATGGGCTGATTCTTACACACTGTGCTGTGCGACCTTGGGCAAGCGTGCTCATTTCATGACCTTGTGTTTGATTTCCTATCTGTAAAGCGGGGTCATAATAATACCTCTTTCTGGTGTCGTTCTAGAACAGTGGTTCTTATAGGGGCATGGGGAAAGGGCTAGAGGATTCTGCATCCTGTGGTCTATCTCCCCCTCCCTGCCCCAAGCAAGACATTTGGCACCGTGCCTCTGGTTGTCACAACTGAGAAAGGGTACTGTTGGGATCTAGCTTGTCAAGGCCAGGGATGCTGCTAACATCCTGCAAGGCCCAGGATAGCCCTACAACAGGGAATGATCTATCCAGCCCCAAATCCCAACAGTGCAGAGGCTGAGAACCCCGTGCTAGGATGACACACGTTAATCTAGACACACACACTTCGAATGTAAAGCTCCCCCTAAGAAACCTTTAGAAATCTGCCTCTATGTTACAGCTTCTCAAGAATACCCGATAGGG
This sequence comes from Ailuropoda melanoleuca, assembly GCF_002007445.2. NCBI lineage: Eukaryota > Metazoa > Chordata > Mammalia > Carnivora > Ursidae > Ailuropoda > Ailuropoda melanoleuca. The sequence continues at coordinate 103,521,956 of NC_048227.1, read as the reverse complement.
TCTCTCAGGGTCTGAGAAGCAGGGCCATTATTCTCATAACATACTTCTATCAATAAAGTATTAGGATATCTAAAAACTGTATGTTTCTGTGGGACCGCATAAGGCTATTTCAGTTTTGAAAAATTCAGTCATCCCTAATCAACATTTGCATCTTTCTTCAGCTTGCTCCTTTGCAAAAGTGGTTGCCAACTGAAAAGTGTCAGGACTAAATAATGGGGTACAAATAACTTGAAAAGGAAGAAATGTGTGAATCCATGACCTAGCACTTTCTCAGGTAGTCCTCGTTGGTAACAAATGTTGTGACCGACTGGTAAATAGGAGGGCAAGGAAATTCTACATCAGAGAAACTTCCAAATGGGGATGCCAAGGTGGCCATGCCAGACCAGCTGTTGGATCCCAGGATCTGGGGGACATTCTAAGAGAGACACCTGGGACCTTCTTGGCCCTCTGGCAGGCCCTTTGTGGCTGTGGCCCACAGCTGCCACCGCTATCACCAGAAGCCTTCCCTGAGGGATGAGGGACAATTCCAGACCGCCTCACCTGTGGTGGAAGAGGGCTGTGGCAAACCGCTCTCCCTGGTCTCCCCCTCCCCATCTCTCTCCCACCTGCCTCCTCCCGTTTCCCACCCACCTGTCTTCCTCCATCTCCACCCCCCCCACTCCTCCCCATGTGTCTCCCTCCCTTAGCCTCTGTTGCTTGGGGCTCTGAGTGGGGTCCCAAGCCAGCTGACACTTACCTATACACCATGATTATTAAAAAAATCTAATCCCGATTAGATTTCATTGCCACTTAAATTTGCCATTTATAAACCTGAACAATAAGAGTCCCCTGAATGAAAGAGAAGAAAAGAATATTCGTGCTTCTCATGTAGCCAGTCCTCCCTCTTCAAGCCCTGGAGTTGAGAGTTGATTATTTTGAGATGCATTTCCTTGAAACGCACGGCTGATGTTGTGAAAATCAGGAGCCTCGATGGAGGCCTGGGATTTTTCTACTGTCAGTTGACATGTCAAGGTGGTTTTGTGAGCAGAATGCAGGACACTGGTATTCGTTCCTTTCTGTCACTTCATGTTGATTTTGAGCGGGATATGTGAGGGGGAAACAGATGATCTGTAAGCAGCTGACGTGTCACATGTACTTAGAAATACATCTGGACAAATAACAGCTTCACATCCAATAAACATCACTCTGGCCATAGAGGCCAGTTCTTAATACAAAGCTTTTATTTTTATTTCATTGTGTTTTGTTTTACGAATGCTGTAAGTGGGAGCTACGGAGTACCTAGTTACCTGAATCTCTTGGTTAAAACCTAGGTGCTAATGAGGCTATGTGGACTCACTCTCCTTAAGGGCCAGTTAGCTTCTCTTTCTTTGGATCATATTTCCATCCTCAGGACAAGGTGTGCTGTTGATCAAGAGGGATCCAGGTGCAAATGAGATAAACCAGAACCCGGACAATGGGCCAACCTGCGTTTGCTCCCGTGGCCCGTGCATGCGCTCAGTCTGATAAGCCACGGTCTGGACACTGAGTCACAGGAGAGGGAGGCTCCGGCCGCCTTGTGTCAGGAATCAGCCAGGCTGCTTTTCCTCGTTCTCCTTAATGAGCTGACCACTATTAGGAGACTGCAGGCAAGGCAAACAGAACCTCATGCTAAGAAATTTATATTTATTTTGCAGGCAGCAGAGAGACATTTAAGATTGAGAATGCCTTGCATCAAGTGACAGCATCCCCAGGAAACGTTGCCGTTCGTGATGCACAGAGGGCAAGTGTCAGACTAGGTGGCAGGGCAGTGGTTCCAGGGAAGACTGAGGACAAATCCTAGCATTTCTTAAGTGAGGGGCATGATTTGGAGCAAATTGATTTTACCGTGTCGAGACTTACTTACCTCTTCCTAAAATAATGGGGAAAAAATGGGATAACCAAGTGTAACCTGTCAGATCACTGTGAGAAATGAATAAGGATTGGTGGTAGGGACAAGGTAGCTAATAGAACCACAGCAGGACTCCAGCACATTCTCAAGCTTCTGAGCAAGGAGAGGTATGAGGAGCGCCCCCCCCCAGCTGTATGCAAATCGGGGGGGTTAAACTTGCTGTGTAAGCTGTTCCCATCCTGGGTCCTTGTATCAGCATGCACTGGCATTTCATCCTAAGTGCCGCCCCCAAACCAGGTCCTGGAAGCTTTGATGACCCCTCCCTCCAACAGCTTCCTGGGCTCCAGGCGCTGCAGGACTGGGAGGAGAGCCAGCCACGGGCAGCCTGTGTGCAAAGCTTTGTGTGCCCAGAGGCTGCTATCCTGAGGTCCGCTTTCAGGGCCCCAGGATCTCCAGGGAAGCAGACAGTGTTTCCCGCAGGGCCCCTTTGGCCGGAGCAACCTCAGGAAATCAGCTCCAATTCCAGTTAGTCCCGGGATAAATCCCACTTGTCTGATTGTCAGACGGTTGGGAGGGCAGAGAGCCCAAAGATAAGTGAAAACTGCCAGAAGCCTCGCCTTGTAAACGTGTCTCTGAGGGAAAAGGAAACTGTGACAGGAATCAGTGCCACCAGTGCCACTTGCTCCGAGGAGGGCCCTGCGGAATCCGCTTAGCCACTGAGCTCCCCTGTGGAAGAATTTCCACTTCAGTCCAGCTTCTTACTGTGCTGTTGTCCCGCACCTCCTCCCAGGGCCCGCTCCCAGCCAAGCAGAGTTAGAAGCAGCCCCAAGGTAGGACGAGAGGGGATGGCGGGGAACGCGTGGCTGTTGTAAGGAGGAGAGGGACAGCCGAGCAGAGGAGGCAGGACAGCTCAGCAATCGGCCCCTGACACAGAGCCATAGCGACGCGGGGCCTGTGGACGCCCAGACAGAAGCACCCACCCGGCTGCTCCCATGAGCCCGGGTGGGCTCCAGCCCATCGCTGTTCATCGTGAGGCCCCTGGACCACACAGCGGTGCTTGGGATGCTCTCGAGAACAGGGAGTCATGTCAAAGACGGATCCTAAAATAAATAAGGTTAAGATGTTTGGGTGCTTACATGTCCTTGATGTAGGATCCTTCATTTTCTGAAAATAGCAGAAAAATGAGAAACTATTACGCAAAATCATTCTTAGCTTTATTGTGAATTACTTGATGAAATTTTAAATAATTTGAGGAGAGGAAAACAGCATCTGATGGTTTTCTTGTGCTCACAGTATTTTGCGGGTTACTCAGAGTTGTGTGGGAAACAGGACTTGACTGAAAATACTCTCCTATTGCAGATCCCCGCTCTGAAAACACACAGTAAGAGGTGATTTCTTTATTTCTTTTTTTAAAGACTTTATTTATTTGAGAGCCGGAGAGAGCACAAGCAGGGGGAGGGGCAGAGGGAGAGGGAGAAGCAGACTCCCTGCTGAGCAGGGAGCCCCACATGGGACTCCATCCCAGAACCCTGGGATCAGACCCCCAGCCAGAGGCAGATGCTTAACCGACTGAGCCCCCCAGGCACCCCAAGGTGATTTCTTTATCCCTTAAGGTCTCAAGCTTGTCCTTTTGTTCCATGGGGACATACCACGGGGACAAAAACTGTAGCACAATTTCATATGAGCAAAACAATGGCATTCTACAAAAGGACAAGGAAGTGAATAAACTTGCTAGGAATCAATAAACCTGGTAAATAATCAGGAAATAAACTTGGTCAGAAATAGAGTTCTGTTGTCCTTTACTGATTTGAGCAAATGCACTACCATTTAAAATGGCCCATCCATTTAGGTGAATCTAAGATCGAGTCCTAATTTCTTGTCCAAATTGACTATATATATATATTTTTTTTAATTCAATGACACAGTTATACGGACACGTTTATTCTCTGAATACCCACCTGCCCTGATAATTTGCTCAAGGTCTGAAAAACATGTCTTTCTACATGCTTCTGGTGATGACATTAAAACACCAAGTGGAGAAGCCTGGTTCCTTGGAGTATCTGTGACCCGAGAGGAAAGTGTCATTTGAGAAAGGCCTTGTCTGCAGGCCCCGCAGATTAGCCACCCCCCTTTGATGACCGGCACTCACGGTGATGAAACACCAGTGAGAACAACTGGGACGTTATGTATCCCCTTGTTTTAGACACAGAAAGATGTGTTCATTATGAAAACTGCTTGGCCACAGAATCTGTGTGTTAGGCAGAGTTCCGTGGCTTCTTTATAAATGTGGTTGTCCTCCAAGCACATTGCACACCCACAATTCACTCTCCTCACAGGAGCGCTCCGGCAGCGCCCACCTGGAGGCAGTACTAGGGCCATCTTGTTGAGTTATATGCCTACACTCCAAATGCAAATCAAAATTACACACTCTGAGGGATTTATATTTCCACGAGAGAGAGAAACATAAGTCTTCCTGTTTGGGGAGGCCTATTTCAATCATGTATTTTTGCCTTATTTTCTCCTCTAAAACTTGGCTCCGTGTGTCCGTTCCTACATGCTCCCGTGTTTAATTGGTGCTGTCAGCAAGGCCACCAAGCGAATGTATTTAGTGTCTTTGGGAAGAGAAGTTATGGGTTAAGTCTTCTGCCAGATTCAATCTTTGTTTTGGCATGATTTGAGAATGTGTGTTGTGGCCATCTGTCTGGAGCTGACCGAGTGGCACAGACAAAGGCGCCCTGCTTCTGAGACAGGAGTGGTCACCACTTTTCACGGGAGAAAAATGACGGCGAATCAGACATGGTTGCAGACATACACAAATTGAAGCGTTCGGAACCTTCACTTTTGCATTGGCCTAGTAATAGGTTTTCTGCAAGGATGAGCAGAAATGCTTTATTGCTACTTCCAGAGGATGTGTGTGTCTGTGTGTATAAGTGTATGCACCTGTTGTCCCTCTATCCCAGCTCACCCAAACTTGGCCTTATCAAAATGTGAAAATGTGGTCTATTTTTATACTTTCATTCCCCAAGTTAATAATTTAATATGATATTATTTTAAAAATCTATCTTAAGTGTGATTTTTTTCTACCTTTTAACTGAATTTCACTCCTTTTTATTCCTCATTTTGGATTTCAGAGCAGTAACAAAAGGTCATCTGATACTGGCATTTTTTGATATGGATAATCCTGGGGGTGACAAGAGCTGACAGTAATGAGTGCTTCCGACATGGTAGCTGCCAGAACTTTTCTTTCTTTTTTTTTTAATTTTTTGCCGGAGTCTTCTACAGACCAGAGTCTGAGGCAGTCATTCACTCCTTTATTTGGGAAGTGAAAGCTCAGGATGGCTAGGGTAGTGAATAGAGGGCAGTTATGGAGGGGAAGGTGCTAACCCAGCCAATGCCTTCGTGTCCCTACAACTTCACAGCCCCCGATGGTCTCTTGACAGGTGTGTTTGTTTGGCACAGAGGACTTTGGGGGGAAATTTGCAAGGAAAAATTCACAATTTGGATATCCCTCATAAGACAGGAAGGAGGGGAGATTTACCTGCCCAGCTTCCTCCTATTTCCCATCAACTTTGCTCGAGGTGGGCCCCATGCCAAGCTGGCACCATGGCATTTCCACTTTTTTTTTAATAACATTCATTTTGTTATATTAGTCACCATACCGTACATCCCCAGTTCTTGATGCAATGTTCCATGATTCATTACTTGCATATAACACCCAGTGCACCATGCAATATGTACCCTCCTTAAGACCCATCACTGGCCTATCCCAATCCCCCACGCCCTCCCCTCTGAAGCCCTCAGTTTGTTTCCCAGAGTCCACAATCTCTCATGGTTCATTCACCCTTCTTTTTACCCCCCCTTCATTCTTCCCTTCCTTCTCCTACCAACCTTCCTACTTCTTATGTTCCATAAATGAGTGAAACCGTATGATAATTGTCTTTCTCTACTTGACTTATTTCACTTAGCATAATCTCCTCCAGTCCCGTCCATGTTGCTGCAGATGTTGTGTAATCGTTCTTTCTGATGGCTGAGTAATATTCCATTGTATATATGGACCACATCTTCTTAATCCAGTCATCTGTTGAAGGGCATCTCGGCTCCTTCCATGATTTAGCTATTGTGGACAATGCTGCTATGAACATTGGGGTGCATATGGCCCTTCTCTTCACTACGTCCGTATCTTTGGGGTAAATACCCAGTAGTGCAATGGGTGGGTCATAGGGTAGCTCAATTTTTAACTTTCTAAGGGACCTCCACACTGTTTTCTAAAGTGGCTGTACCAACTTGCATTCCCACCAGCAGTGTAAGAGGGATCCCCTTTCTCCACATCCTCTCCAACATTTGTTGTTTCCTGCCTTGTCCATTTTTGCCATTCTAACTGGTGTAAGGTGGTATCTCAGTGTGGTTTTGATTTGAATTTCCCTGATGGCTAATGATTTTGAACATTTTTTCATGTGTCTGTTAGCCATTTCTATGTATTGGGAAAGTGTCTGTTCATATCTTCTGCCCATTTATTGATTTGATTATTTGTTTCTTGTGTATTGAGTTTGAGAAGTTCTTTGTAGATCTTGGATACCAGTCTTTTATCTGTAGTGTCATTTGCAAATATCTTCTCCCATTCCGTGGGCTGCCTCTTAGTTTTTTTGACTGTTTCCTGTGCAGAAGCTTTTTATCTTGATGAAGTCCCACACAA
>NC_048227.1:103377359-103515336 GCF_002007445.2 Ailuropoda melanoleuca | reverse complement strand
GTTGCTGTGGCCAATGTCAAAGAGGTTGCAGCCTATGTTCTCTTCTAGGATTTTGATGGATTCCTGTCTCACATCGAGGTCTTTCAACCATTTGGAATTTATCTTTGTGTATGGTGTGAGAGAGTGGTCAAGTTTCATTCTTCTGCATGTAGCTGTCCAATTTTCCCAGCACCATTTATTGAAGAGACTGTCTTTTTTCCACTGGATGTTTTTTCCTGCTTTGTCAAAGATTAGTTGCCCAAAGAGCCAAGGGTCCATTTCTGGGTTCTCTATTCTGTTTCATTGGTCTATGTGTCTGTTTTTGTGCCAGTACCATGCTGTCTTTGTGATTGCAGCTTTATTGTATAGCTTGAAGTCCGGCAACGTGATGCCCTCAGCTTTGTTTTTCCTTTTCAACAATTCCTTGGAGGTTCTGGGTCTTTGTGGTTCCACACAAATTTAAGGGCTGTTTGTTCCAGTTCTTTGAAAAATGTCATTGGTAGTTTGATTGGGATGGCATTGAAAGTGTAGATTGCTCTGGGTAGCATAGACATTTTAACTATATTGATTCTTCCGATCCATGAGCATAGAATATTTTTCCATCTTTTTGTGTCTTCTTCAATGTCTTTCAAGAGTGATTTGTATTTTCTAGAATATAGATCCTTTACGTCTCTGGTTAAGTTAATTTCGAGATAACGTATGATTTTTGTTGCTATTGTAAATGGAAAGGATTCCCTAATTTCTCTTTCTTCTCTCATTGTTCGTGTATAGAAATGCAACTGATTTCTGAGCATTGATTTTGTATCCCGCCACATTACTGAATTGTTCCTTAAGTTCTAGTAGTTTGGGGGTGTTGTCTTTTGGGTTTTCTATATAGAGTATCACGTCATCTATCACCTAATTGCTTTGCGAAATCCAATGCCCAGGAAGTTATGACATTTCATTCAACCCAGAGAAGCTCCTTGATGAAAGGGCTCCTTGTGTCAGGCTCGGAGTCATGTAAAGCTGAGACTTCATGTTATATTAAAGTTAGATCTCAGAGTTTGACAAGGACACTCTCTGCAAAGTGGCCATGGCCATGAGCTGTCTAACTGGAGGTGTTCAGGGAAGACAGGTAGCCAGTGAAGCAAGACCTGCAAAGACCCGCAGCAGAGACAGAGTCAGGTTCTGAGATCTGAGACAACACCATTTGGGGGTCCCTTTTTAAGAAAAAGAATACGAAATTATTACTATGATGGCGAAAAAAAACAAATCACAATAGATTACATGGATCTTAAAAAGCCAGAAGATGCCATGAAAATGACACTTCTAGAAGCGAAACATGTATATTTAGCGACCAACCACATGACACTCCTCTGTAATACTTTTTTCCTGCATTTTTTGGCCGCACAGGCTTTGATGGCCTTTTCACAAGGCAAGGATTTTTGTAGTGCCATTTTCTATAGAAAGAATAGAAAGATAATTTAGTCTTTCCCTTAGCAGGGTTTGTTAAAATTTATTTTTTATTATGGATGGTTTTGGAAGTAACTAGCAATTTTACAACTTCTTTTTAGAATATTATAAACAATTTTAGGCTTGTTTTTAAATTTGAAGAAACCTCTACTAGTTTTCCTTCATATAAAGTCTGTGAGACTTCAGTGCACTTCAAGTTTACTGGCATAGTGGTACTCTTCAATACTCAATAAATTGACCGAACTTCTGAGTGAATTTCGGTGTGTTACTCATATTGACATATTCTGAAGTCGATGTTGTTTTCGTCAATGTTAGTGTATCATGTCAAATCAGCAAAACATTTAAGTCTTTTTCCTATATGACCCTGTGATTATTCCTCTTCATTAATTATCAGATAATCGAAAGGCCTGTTTTGCTACATAGAGTTATTTATTGATGACTAGTCTAGGAATTCAGTCACTGGAATAGAGCACTTCTTTAGGCATTTTGCTAAGCTGTGGCAGTTTCTGTGGTACTTGGTCTGAAGTCCAGATTTCCTCTGGTTAAGACGTCAGATGCAGTAAGACGTGAGCCGATACACGAGAGTATGTCAAAGGCACAACTTCACAACTTCGCTGTGGAATTGCTATAGGTTTTTGCTTCTCAAGCACGGGAATACTACTAAATTCTATTTCAGGTTATTTCCTTTGAAAAAGAAAAGTGCATACGTTGTGTTTATGCTTGTGTCAGCTGCATTGGATAAGGTACTGATGGGAATCAATCTTCCACTTGTCATCTTACACATCTGATGAGTATGAGAAATATCTACAGATGACCTTCTGGCTCCCTAAATTCCAAACCCTGTGTGTTTCCTCCATCCACATATTTCTGATGCTTGTGCCAAGTAATCTGTCATACCCCTGATCTGACCATCAGCCGCGGCACTGGGGGAGCGTGTCGACAAACTCCGTGCCAGGAGGATCCTGGAAGGTGTTCCTATGCCAGAATACTTGGCAGGAAGGTAATTCATTGCAGAACTAACTGTAAACCCCATACATACATCTAACTAAATGGCAAAATGTACATTCAGCTCAAATTCCCCTTTGTTAGATACCCAAAATGCCCAGGACAACTTTAATACCGTCTAGCCCAGGAGAGTTCTACCTAGAATTCTACCAAAGAGGGGACACTGGAGTGGAAAGATGTACCTCTCCTAACCAACTGCTGTGAAAATACCTTTTCAAATTTCCAGAAATACTTGTCCACGTAAGCACATTGCTAGATCCCCACTAGAGCCAGGAAGGGGCCCGTGCAAGGAAAGAACCTTAAAGTTTCAATTTCTGTAGCTACACAGAAACTCTGCTTAAGTAATGTGCTAGGTTTGTGTACTGACAGAGTGTGCTTTTCAGTGTTTGTATCTGCAGGAAAGGCATGTGACTTACCAAATGTAGTTTTACTGCAGTACCCTAAGAGTTAAAAGGATTGTGATTTTGAGATAATTTTCCGTTAAAGCAAAGCTGTAATACTATCCTGGTAGCCAATAGAAGCAAGAAGTTTGGGTTTTGGGTTTTTTTTTTTTCCTTTATTGAGAATGAGAAAAATATCTTCATCTCCTTGGATAACTCTAATACCAAATATCTCATATACATAGAGACAGAAGGTTTGGGAAAGTTTATTATTATTATTATTATTATTATTATTATTATTATTTGGATTCCTCATGGTTTCTTCAGTGCACCTTCCCCTCACACACCCCCAAGCATTGCCTTTGGGTAAGCATTGCAGATAAATGAATTATTAAGCTGATGTATAAATGGATGAATAAAAGAATTTTTTGTAATTTGTCTCATAATTTTCTGTCAGCAGACAGAGGATATTCTATCCATATTTTACAAAGAACTTCACATCAATACGAAAAAAAAAATTGGAAAAGATTATTTTATCCGTTAAGATTAAGGTTAAATTGCAGGTGATGGGAGGTCCGTAAAAGAAAAGGCTTAAACAGACAAACATTTATTTCTCATTTAAACAGTGTCTTGAAATAAATGGTCCAGGATTGGTAAAATGTTTTTTTAATCATTATCATGGATTGAAACCCTTCTATTTTGTTGTCCCAACATCCATAATATCTGTCTTTTATTCATGGTCCAAGATGAATGCTTAAGTTCCCCTGTCATATCCAAATTCCAACTTAGTACATGCACTTTTCCTTTAAAAACACTCTCTAGAAGTGGCAAGCTTTCCTTTTTTCTTACATCCCATTGGGTAGTATGTAGCTACATGACTATCCCTCCATTTAAAGGAGGCTGAGAAATGTAGTCTCCATCCCGTATGGCCATGTAGCCTATTAAAAACTGAGATGTTCTTACTAAGGAAGGCAGAGGGTATGAAATATTAGGAATCAGTGAATGGTCTCAGCTCGAGATACAATAGAAATATAAATGACCAAACAACTTTAAACGTGAACTCACTTATCGTTTCTAAAAGAAGGTTAAAATAAGATATTTCTCAATTGATAAAAATGAAACAGAAAATGTTCAGTCAAGGCTGTAGGGACATAGGTTCTCTCGTGGACAGTTTTCGAGGGTGTGAAGTTGTAGGGCCAGTTGGGAGGACGACTTGATAGTATCTGTGAAAAGGACAATTCCTTCTCCCCAGAATTACACTTCCATGTATGTTTTTTAAAGAAAGAGTTCAGACAGGAATGCACTAAGCTGTTCAATGCAACATTATTTGAAAGAGTGAAAAGTCTGGATAAAAAAATAAATGTTTTACACAAGAAAAAACAGGTGTTGGCGAGGATGTGGAGAAAGGGGAACCCTCTTGCACTGTTGGTGGGAATGCAGACTGGCGTAGCCACTCTGGATAACTGTATGGAGGTTCCCCCAAAAGTTAAAAATAGAAGTACCCTATGATCCAATAATTGCACTACTGGGTATTTACCCCTAAACATAAAAACACTAATTCAGAAGGACATGTGCTCCTCTATGTTTATAGCAGCATTATTTGCAATAGCCAAATAATGGAAGCAGCCCAAGTGTCCATCAGTAGATGAATGGATAAAGAAGATGTGGTGTGTGATATATATATAATGGAATATCATTCAACCAAAAAAAAAAAAAAAAAGAACAAAGTCTTGCCACTTGCAGTGCCATGGGTGGAGCTAGGCACTAAGTGAAAAAAAAAGTCAGTTAAAGAAAAACAAATACCATATGATCTCACTCATATGTAGAATTTAAGAAACAAAACAAACAAGCAAAGGGAAAAAAAAAAAAAAAAAGAGAGAGAGACAAGCCAAGAAACAGACTTTTAACTGTAGAGAACAAACTGATGGTTACCAGAGGAGAGGTGGGTGGGCAGATGGGGGAAATAGGGGGTGGAGACTAAAGATTACACTTATCGTGATTTTAAAAAAATAAAATAAAATGACCAAAAAATTATCTGTAAGTTCCAAAAATAAATTCCAAGAATAAATAAATGTGTTATCTTGGGATGGATTTAATAAGTTTCCACATAGCTATGGAATTCTAACCAAATATTAGTAAGAATGAAGACTATATACTGACTTGAGAAGATCTCCAAGATATACACTGTATATACATATACATGTGTGTGTGTAATCTGTATATATATACAAGACATACAGCATAATTCTACTTTTCAAAGCTATGTATTTACATTCTTCACCTCAGACTAATGTCAGTGGGTACGTTGGTGGAGGGTATAGAGAGGTGAGTAGCTTATTGGGGATTTTGATAATTGGGGAGTTTTACTTTTTGTTTTATATAATCTAATTATTTTTTATAAGAATATGTTTTCTCTTTAAAATTTAAAAAATGAAAATATATCATTTCTACCCCCACTACTCATTCACTGCTATTAGTATTTTGGAGGTTTTTTCGGTCCGTATTTTTTTCACCTGCACAAATGTGTATGTGTGTATGTGTCTGTGTTTGTGTATTGTTAGATTAGCAAGATAGAATTATGTCCTATAGTTTAGTATTTTGATTTTGATTTTATTACATAGCAACGGGTTGGGAGACTTTTCTTAAGTCATGTCCATTTCAAAATGTTTGTTTTCATGTTCTTCTAGGGCATATTTTATTTAAATTACAAGTACTACATTGTATTTAATCACTTTCAACTCGTGGGAATTTAAATTATTTGCAATTTTAAAAATTATTTCTAAATAAGGCTGCAGCAAACATCTTTGTAGGCAGTCTTTGTCCTGATCTCAGTCATTGTCGTAGGAGAGATTGCTGGAAGTAGAGTTGTTGTGCTCAGAGTTACAAACTTGTTTAAAACTTGTGATACGGGGCGCCTGGTCAGTGCAGTCGGTTAAGCATCCGACTCTTGGTTTCGGCTCAGGTCGTGATCTCAGGGTCGAGAGATCAAGCCCCGCGTCAGACTCCATGCTTGGTGTAGAGTCTGCTTGAGATTCTTTGTCCCTCTCCCTCTGCCCCTCCCGCTCCTGCTCTCTGTCTTTAAAGTAAATAAATAAATCTTAACAAAACCACCACAACAACTTGTGATACAGACCATAATACTCATTTGTCTTTCTAAAAATTTCACCAGTTAACCCTCCCATCAGGAGTGGGAGTAACAAAACTATCCACCACTGAACAGAAGAGCTTGTAAATTTGATAGGCAAAATAATATCTTATTGTTTAATAAGTTTAAATTACTGATAATAATGAGGTTAAGCGGTTTTGAGTATTTACTGGGAAAGCTGTGTTTGTGTCACTGTGGCCATATAGTAGCATTTTTTACTATTTACATTGGCAGTTTTTGATAAATCACTTCTGTTTTTTATTTGAAAAGTATTTCCTGCTCACATGCAGTATGTCTATATATGTGCTTGGTGATTGTATGTCAGTGGTAAATAAATATCTATCTTTTCTTTGAAATTCATTTTAAAGTATGATGTGCCTTCATCTCAGAACAGTGGCGTTTAAGTTCAGAACAAATGCATTTTTAAAGCTGTCATACGGACATCGTCGGAGTAGAGTTGAATTTCTGTTATAAGCTAAGCATGTATTTTTATAAAACTAAATTTATTTTATTTCTATTTAATTAATTATATTAATGTTAATATTACTAATATTTAACTTGGGAGTTTTATCAGGGGTAGCACCTATTAGGATACAAGAAATATCCGTAAGAAATCTTCACATAATTCTGTCTCATTCCTTTTATGCGTTTATTTGCTGTTATTTTTCAAGTGCGTTACATTTGTCTTCATACAGCGTCTTTATCCCCTTTATTTTTTATGGTCTGAGTAGATAATCAAGGACTCTATGAAAAATGAAATCTCCATTTCTGATATTGTTTGCTTGGTACGTAGTTTGAACTATAATATTTGAATGAAATGTACGTTTTCAAGAACAAACCCCAGTCAGTTGCGGGTTCTGAGGCATTCATAAACTTAGATGCTCTGCATTGATTGTCTCTGTGCCTAAGCAGAGGGTAAGACAAGACCATGGAACCCATACACCTGACTTCTATTGTCTCTCAGTTCCTGCCTATAGAACTGCAGGACCTCACCCAGCACAGCCCCCCCATCGTTAACCACGGGTCTTCTCCAGTGGTTTGCGACTCCAAGGTGTCGGCAGAAACAAGTGTACTCAGTTCCAAACCTCTGCTTTTGGAAGTCAACTTCCTTCTCATTATTTGAGGGAAATATCATCCCATTGTAGCAGTGTTCATGCCTTCTCTGAAAATGGCTTTCCTTGCTGTCAGTTAACTGCTCCACTTGCTGAATTCAGCTTCAGAGTGAATAGGATACCCAGTCTTCCTCACTTTGCTTGACTTTTGTCAGCATGACCCCAGTATTGTACTTTCTCTGATCTAAGCCTCCCAAGGACCTCCCAATCAAAATATGATCCCTAGGCTCCCATCTACACACACTTTATTTATGGCAACCCAGACCCGGTCACTCAGGAGGGTTCAGGAACACCACTGGACAGTTGTCCAATCTCTTTTCACCCTGTTAGGTACATCCACACCTAATACTCCTCTGTGGCTGGACGCCGTCACACTAATAAAAGTGTATGTCTATGTTATGGTCTAAGTTTAGCCTTCATGGTCACCATGCAGCCCCTTTTCTAGGAGACTTTCAAAGGAATATTAGTTAGCTTATCAGAGTTCCACATCCCCAGGTGTTCAGTGTTCTCCTTCGAGCAACAATGTGAGCTGATTTGCTTGATTCCTTGTTTGTTTGTTTTTTCCCAAGAGCTTGGTGGCTCAAGCTATTTCTGGAGATATTGCACTGAGGAAATTAAAGATGAGATTTCTTACCCTGTAAATACAGCATTGTCACTTGTGACCATGTGTGATTATGTTTAAACTTATTTGTATTTGTTATAATTAAGCCTATGTAAACCAGAATCAAAAAGTGCATAAGTTTTTTATATGCCTGAAAACTCTTGACAAAGCCAGGACTTTGGACTTTCATTAACCAATTAATATGCATTTTAAAAAAAAAGAGAGAAAAGAGATAGAGTGATATAGAATCACAGTATTTTATTTTACAGATGAAAATATTTAAAAACACAATACCAAAAGTGTCTACTCTCAATATCATCTAATAAAAAGAAGGCATTTAAACATGTCAAATAGGAAATATATGGTCTCCAAATAAAGGAGTTTCTTTTAATTAGAATAAATTGGCTTTATCACTAGTAGGTGAAAACCACATACCAGGTCTCGAGCCCTGCTACTGGACATCGGGAAGCACACATTGCCCTGTTTATTCCATCAATGGAAAGGGCCACTTAGCTCTAGTGGTGAGACTCAAGACTACCACCACTCAGAGCCTCTTAAAATTGGGCAGTATTGGTGTCCAGAATGTATTGAAGTCCATGAATGAACAAAACACATTGATTGATTGATTGAACTTTCTATTATTTCCTTCAGAAGCAATAGTGATGGGGTATCAGGAGTTGTTTGTTTTTTTTTTAATGTGATTCCAGATTAATTATCTTCCAATTCCCTGGGAACACATTTCCAAAAAGTGGAATTGATCAAATCCTTTGGCCCAGTCTCTTTCCCTGGGAAAATGGAAACAAAAATTACAATATCAAAGAGAACAACTATAGATAGATAGATTTGTGTGTGTGTGTGTATATATATATATATATATATATATATATATATATATACATATACACACATATGCATGTGGTATGTGTGTGTATTTATATATGAAGTAATTAAAGCCCAAAGAAAGACCTTACCTGATTTCTTCAGTTTCCTTTTGCTGGAAGAACTGATCTGTGTGTCCCATTTGGGAGGACAGGAATCAAGGCGTACACCAGATTATCACAACTCCGTTTTCTTTGTGAAAAACCCTGTTGCCTTTTGGAACATCTGAAATGGAGCATGCTTTCAAATGAAGCATAGTGACAGTTCTTTTCTATATTGCTCAGTAACAACAGTGGGATTAAGAAAGCAGCCATGTGCAGAAAAGATTCTGCTTACTGACTCCATCCAACTAGATTATGAGAAGGTAGTCATGTCTGAAAAATCTTTTGCTGAAGAAAGCATTTCACTCTTAATTCTCTTTTCTGCTCATTAAATTTTTCATTGAGGCAAAATCGACATAGAATAAAACACACGTATTGAAAGTGTGTAGTTTGATTAGTCAGGACACAAATACACACCTGCAAAACCACTGGCACAATCAAGATCAGGATCATCTCCATCATCCCCAAAACACTGCTTGTGTTTCTTTGTATTTTCTCCCTCTCACCCCCCTCCGTCCCCACTTCCTATCCCCGGTAAACTACTGACCTTCTGTGTGCTATGGTGGACTGTTTCCATTGTTTAGAATCTTGTACAAATGAAATCGTACCGTATAAGTTTTGTATGGCTTCTTTCACTCAGCATAATTATTTTGAGATTCGTCCATGTTGTTGCATGGATCCTCCGTCCATTCCTTTTTATTGCCAAGGAGTCGAGCACCGTATGGATAGACCACAGTTTGTTTCTCCGCACACCAGCTGAAGAACATTCAGCTGTCCCCAGTCTTGGGCCATCACAAATAGCGCTGCCATGAATTGTCACATAACAGCTTCTGCATCAACACATGCTTTCCTTCTATCAGTTACATGTCTAGGAGAGCGATGGCGGGTCTCAGGTAGGAATGCGTTGAAGAAACCGCCAAGCCAGCTTGCCAGGCGGGTGCACAGTTTTATGTTTGCATGCGCATCTGGATGCTTGAGGGGAAGGCCCTGTGCGGTCATCTGATGGACAGCCCCCTCTCCTTTTCAGTCTCCAGAACTTTTGCTGCCTTGTCCCCGTGAGGCCCAAATTTATCTCTCTGACTCTGCAAGTCTGCTGGGCTTTCCTTGGCTCTCTGGCCCTCATGCAGGGCCTGGAAACTCCCTACAACAGAAAGCTGAGGCCGACATAGGACTTACCTCATTCATATCCTGCCTCCGGTGAAATATTCGCCTTCATTGCCTGATGTCCAGGGCCTTGAAAACCATTGTTTCAAATATTTTGTCCAGGTGATCAGGTTGTCTAAAGCAGGAAGAGAAACCCAGTGCTGGTTAATCTATCTCGGCCAAAAGTGGGATTCTGAGAAGGAAGTTTTGGAAGTTGACTAAGTAGTTAATTGGATACTAAGAGCTGAAAATTTAATCACCAGGAAGTAGAGTCGTCTGTTAGATAACCCATCACCAGTCCATAAAAGAATGGTAACTTTTCTTTGTATAGGAGACTCAAGTTGATATTATTAGATAAACATATAGTACTTTTAATTCAGAGTATAATACCTCAAATTGTATAAAGCTAGGTAGAAAATGTATATTATCATTCCCTTTATACACGAAAATTGGTGTCCAGAGAGTCAGTGCGACTGTCCTGGAATCACGTGGAGGAAGGGCTGTCATTCACAGTTACGCAAGTCCTAGCTTTGAGAATAAATTGGGGCTGGGAGCCAGCTCACACTGCCCACTAAACTTAGTGTCCTGGAAAGTGGTTGCATCCACCTAAAGAGATTTTTTTCATTTCCGCAACAGCACCTTGTAGACCCCTACATGACGTCAGTCTCAGATAAGAAATGGTATGTGTTTGTCAGAAACCTGTTAGCTCGTAGCCTACTTGCCTTCCGAGAGCAACGCCTCCAGCAGCACAGTTGTGTTGGTCTGGGCATGAATGTTTGCTCTGTGTGGCTGTGACGGAGACTTAACAGGGGTGGAAAATAGCACCAGATGAATTCATTCATAGGATAATGATGGTAATAAGAGGAGCCAGCCTTGCTCATGGCCCGTGAAGACGGGCAGTTCTTGCTCCTTAAATGTTGGCTCTCACTTTCTGTCAGCAAGTTTCTAAGCATGAGATAAAAGGGTTCTCTTCTAGTTGGATATATCTGCTCTACCACTATCCATTTTATCTGTTCGAGACTCTTAATTCAGGTCTGAGCAGGAAACAGAAATGCAAATTCTGTGGTCAATGCAAATAACTGTGGATAGCTGAATGAAGAGATGTGTTTGCAGGAACGGGGAGGCCCCCAGGAAGGGCAGTTCCCTCCCCGCATGGGGTCTGGAAGGAGCAAAGTAGTAGTTAGCATTGCCGGAGCCCTGTGAGTGGTGGCGCAGGGGGAGAGGATGGCCAGCAGGACCTACAGTTATAGAAGCATGAAGCTACTTTCAGAAAATATGGTCAGAGCTAGCAGGTAGCTGGCATCCAGAGAGGAGGGGAGGCCCAAGTCCTGAGCATTTGACTTCCTGGGCCACAGAGCACTCCTAGAAGGGCAGAACATCATTATGATGAGGTGATATGCCGTGGGGACCATGGGGGCAAAGAGAAAGTAGCCACTGTGATCTTCAAATGCATTTCTTGCACAAGTGTATGAATCTACTCTGCAGAGTATAGCAGGTCACATAGGTATTTTTTCCCCTTCAATAGGAGAGGTAGGAGAGAAGGAGGAGGAAACTCAACAGCCATGAGTACCATCTATGTCCCAGACATCTGCTAGAAGCTTCCCACGGATTACCCTGCTGCCGTTCCACAACCCTATGCAGCTGGACACATTATTCTCATTTGATGGATGAGGAATCTGAGACTAGACATTGAGGAAAGGGAGACCGTAACATGTACAGGCACGCACTTCAGATTCAAAATCACGACAAAAAGTTCATATCCTTTCCACTATGTTTCCACCTATAGCTAAGCATGTCCTTTAGGGAAAAAAGATCATAATATGAAATTGTCTCCATGTAAATTGAAATCTGATCCATCCACAAAGGTTACGCATCTAGTCTCCCTCCTACCAGTCTCACATCCCCTAGGGTCCACGCTCCACATCTCGTTTCCCTTCCTAAGAATGGATTTTGCTACTTCCCGCCTCAAATCTTGCTTTGGCTTTATGTATTGTTCAGGTTAAGTCTTAATCCTTTAATCATTTTTGGCTGTTATAAATAATGCTGCTATGAACATTTGTGTAAATGATGTAAACACATGGTTTCAGTTCTCTTGGGTGGAGACAGAAGGGCAGACATGTGTCACATGTCTTACTCACATTTTCAAGAAGCTAGCAGACTGTTTTCAAAGTAGGTGTACCATTTCAAATCCCCACAATAATACTGGAGGGTTTCAGTTTCGCCACATTTTTGGCAACACTTGGTATTGTCAGTCTTTCTAATTTAGCCCTTTTAGTAAATGCGTAGTGCTATCTTACTTTGTTTTATTTATTTTTTATTTTTTTAAGATTGTATTTATTTATCAGAGAAGACAAGCAGGGGGAGCAGCAGGCAGAGGGAGCAGCAGGCTCCCCACTGAGCAGGGAGCCCAACTCAGGGCTCAGTCCTAGGACACTAAGAGCATGAGCTGAGCTGAAGGCAGACTCTTAACTGACTGAGCCACCCAGCTACCCCTCTTACATTGTTTTAATTTGCTTTTTCCTAATGTCAAATGATGTTCAGCTTCTTTTCACATGTGTATCTGCCAAATTTCTTGTCTATTTTTTATTGAGTCATTTGTTTTCTTAATACTGAGTTGTGAGAGTTCTTTATATGTATATACATATATATATATATATATCATTCCCAAAGCAAGTCCTTTAGCAGGTAGATGATTTGCATATTTCTTCTCCCAGTTTGTTGCTTGCCTTTTCATTTTCTTAAGGATGCCTTTTGACATCACTTTAATTTTAATTTTTATAAAGTCCAATTTTTTTTATTTTTTATTTTTACTTTTATTGTTCATTTTTGCGTATCCAGAAATCTGCCTCACCGAAGGTCACAAAGAAGTTTCTCCTTCTTTCCTTCTAAAAGTTTTGGGGCACCTGGGTGGTGCAGTCATTAAGCATCTGCCTTCGGTTCAGGGTGTGATCCCAGCGTTCTGGGATTGAGCCCCACATCAGGCTCCTCCGCTAGGAGCCTGCTTCTTCTTCTCACACTCCCCCTGCTGTGTTCCCTCTCTCACTGGCTGTCTCTCTGTCAAATAAATAAAATCTTTAAAAAAAAAAAAAAAGTTTATAGTGTCAGCACTTTCATTTAGGTCTCTGATCCATCTCTTGTTAATTTCTGTTTGGTGCGATGTTCGGGATGCAGTTTTGTTGTTATTGTGGTGGTTGCACGTGTTTGTCCAGTTGCCCCTGCACCACAGGTGAAATGACCATCTTTCTCCATGGAATTACACTGGCACCTTTGCTGGATTCTGTTCTCTTCCACTGATCTATTTATCTATCCTTTCTCCAGTGCCACAATATCTTGATTACTGTAGCTTTATGTGATATCTGAAACATTGTTTCATTTGGCAGGTTAACTAGAATTTATATAAGATTTTTGAGCAATTACAGTGCAATTATTACTTGGAAATGTTTTTTAAAATCCCAGTGAAGCTTTCTTCCTAAGCCATAGATTGGCCTTCTTTAGAGTTTGTTATACTGTGTTCTGGGTTATAGTAAGTCCTGAAATCAGGAAGTATAATTCTCCCATTTGTTCTTTTCAGAATTTTTGGGCTGGTTCGGTGATTTTATTTCCATATAAATTTTAAAATGAGTTTTTAAATTTCTACAAAACTTCCTAATATTTCAAAAAAAGACTGTTTTGAATCTACAGATCAGTTTGAGGAGAATTACCATTTTAATAGATGCTGCTCTCTCTGCCAGGAGGACCCTTTCTCCCTCCACCCTATGAGGGAGACTCCCGCTCATCCCTAAAGACCTAGTTCAAATGTACCCCATGTGGGAAGCCTTCCTCAGCTCCCTCCATAAAGTTAGACACGGATTTAGATGTATTTGTGTCTCTACTACAGCACATATATTAATTACAATTAAAATCTTAAGGGTAATGATTACATTTTAGTCTTTGACTTTACAATGCCTAGTTTATGATATGTATTATGTACTTAAAAAATATTAGCCAAAGAAGTAAGAAAAGAGTAGATGAATGTTGTATATAATCCATTTTAGCATATGTATTTTATTTTATTTTTTTAAAGATTTCATTTATTTATTTGAGAGAGAGAATATAAGCAGGGGGCAGGAGCAGAGGGAGAAACAGACTCCCCACTGAGCAGGGAGCCTGATGCAATGGGGGCTTAACCCCAGGACCCCCACAGTCACATGCTGAGGTATGGGGGAGGAGGGTTAGGGCTTCCAACATATGAATTTGGGGGCACATAATTTAGCCCATAACAATATGTATGTATACATATATGTATTTTTTAAATTTATTTTTTTTTATTAAACACGTTTCCTAAGTTTATTGTTCAACACTGTTTTTAATAGTTTCCTAAGGTATTTGAGGCATTCACACTACTTTAGGATAGGAACAGACTCACCATTTTGATTGACTTTAATTATTTGAAGTCGGTTTTAAACATTGAAATGCAGAGTCCCAGCTGGTG
Organism: Ailuropoda melanoleuca; assembly: GCF_002007445.2. Classification (NCBI taxonomy): domain Eukaryota; kingdom Metazoa; phylum Chordata; class Mammalia; order Carnivora; family Ursidae; genus Ailuropoda; species Ailuropoda melanoleuca. The sequence goes on along the minus strand of NC_048227.1, from coordinate 103,501,068 downwards.
ACCTTCATCCACCTATATTCCTTGTTCTGCTGATTATATATTACACATCTTCTGTATTTGTTCAGTGTGAATGATGCCCTAAGTGCATTTATCAAGGTAAAATCCATATATGATCAATATAGAATGATCTCTGTTTTTAGTTTCAGAAAAAAAACTGATAAATGAATAACAAGACTATTACATACTAAATAACGTTAAGTCTAAAAAGTAAGTATTTTCCTTAAGAAGAAACTTTGCTACTCAGGGCCATGAGCTGATAAGCACCCAGAGTATCTGGTCTGCTTTTTGTCACTTTATTTCCAGAGCACAGATGGCACCAGTGATTCCAAAATCTATATATCTTGACCCAATTCCTCCCTCAAATTCTATTCTTACCATTGTATCGGACTCCTTGGTGTTGTACTTTAGATTCATCGCCCATGAGCACAAGTCCAGAATGTACCTCACCACCTTCCTTTATGATCAGCTGCCTGACCCTTCCTTGCCTCTGTGCTTCATGGGCACCTGGAACTTCTGAGTCCTCTCTGGTTCCTCTTATTCCCCTGAGGATCGTCAAAACGGGAAGGGGCATGCCCAATATGGTATTTGTAACTAAGGGAATACTTTCTATCCAGGTAGTACTTTGAACTTTTCAAGTTATGTGAATATGGTCTTTATACTCACTTTGATAAACAAAGTTTAATTCTTTTCATTTGTCTTCTGGTCATGACACCTTTTGAAGTCTTCCCCCCAAAACAAGTTAACATGGTTTGAAAATTGGACAATATATTTTATTGTTTATTAATTATATCCATGTCAATAGAATTTAAAAATTCATTTTAGTCTTCCTATTTTGAAATAATTTCAAATTTCTAGAAAAGATGCAAAAATAATGTTTAGAAAAACTTTCTACTCTCTAACAAGGTTCACCTATTGTTGACATATCACGTTTCTTCCTGCTGCTTTTTCTCTCTGAACACACACACACACACACACACACACACACACACACACACTTGTTTATTCATCATGATTTTCTGAAGTGTTTGAGAGGAAGTTGCAAACATCATGGCCCTTTACTGATAAACAGTGTTTAGTTAAGTCATTTGTTTTCTCTTCCATGAAGACAGTACTGTCATTCACGTAAGTTCAACATTAATACTGTGCTTCTGTTTATATTACCAGCTGCTCTTCAGCTTTCTCAGTTGACCCAGTGATGTCCTCTACAAAATAAAAATTATATTTAAAATTTAAAATCTAAATATCTTAGAAGAGTATTATGTGTTAATTTAAATAATTAAAACATAGGGTCTCTAAAGAAAATATTAATAATCTTCCTTTTCCTATAACTTATCCTATCCCTCTTGCTATCTGATGGTAAAAGTTAGTTATGCCCTCTTCTATATCTTGGAAATGAATGTATTTATGGTCCCAGAAAATTGAAGATCATATATAAAATTTAAATGACATGTCACATTCAGCACAACTAGTTAAAAACCAAATCAAAGTTATAATTCTGTGTGTGTGTGTGTGTGTGTGTGTGTGTGTGTGTGTGTGTTTCTGTGTAGCTTTGGGTTGAACTGTGTTCCCAAAAATATATGTTGAAGTCCTAGCCCCCAGTATTTGTGAGTGTGATCTTACTTGGAAATAGAGTCTTTGAGGACGTAACTGAGACATGAGTAAGGTGGGCCCTTAGTCCAACGTGACTAGTGTCCTCAGAAGAAGAGGAGAGACAGAGGCTGACACGCACAGAGGGGAGACAACACGAGGCCAGAGGCAAAGTGGAGGGAAGCCTCTGCAAACCCAGGAACACCAAGGATTTCTGGCAACTCCAAAAGCTAGGGGGAGGCAAGGAAGCACCCTCAGGGGATGTGTTAGCCCTGTAGGTCCCTGAATTTTGGATTTTAACCTCCAGAACTGCGAGACAACAAATACGTGTTGGTTTAAACTACCCTGTTTGTGGTCCCTTGTTATGGCAGGCTTAGAGAGGTAGGGTGTGTGTGAGCCCGTGTGCACAGGTGTGAGTGCCAGCCCCCAGTCCCGCACGCTTCCCTGTCGTCTGCATCACCCTTTCCTGAGATCTCTGCAAAGTGGTCTGCTAACTTAAGGATTCACAGTAACATGGAACATAGCTTGTTCTCATATTCTCATTGGGCCATGGGATTCATTGAACATAATCCTCATGAAATTGTACTGAGAAAAACATGAGATAATTATGAGTCCCCTTTTCTGCTGAAGATTAGATTATTTTTACTGTTTAAATAACACTTATCAGGCATATCAAAGTAATGAAGAAGACCACCTTGGAAATCTGTAACTACCGTCCTCGTTACGTTCAGATGAGGCTTACAAAGGAAACTGGCCAGGTTCTTTTACAGATTCTGTTCCAAAGACTTTTTTTTACGTTGGTGAAAATGTTCAAATATTCTCAGTTGATCCTGTGTGATTCTCTCTGTAGTTCAATATCAAGTATCTTTCAAGCTCGATTATGATCTCCTGAAGAGGGTCTGTGTTTCCTATTTTTCTGTAAAATCCCCCTGGGCCTCCCCCATACCTTCCAGTGGCTGGTAGATGCTCACCAAAGTTTAATTTGACATTTCGGCAAAAGCTTAGTGGTTAATCTTGCCTTGCATCCTGTGTGGAACCCTTTGTCTTCTAGAAGGAGGAGTGTGGAGAGCATCCTGGGTCAGTGATATACTCGCTGTCCAGCAGATGGTCACAGGTGGCATGGGCTCTTACGTTGTAGAAAGAGAATTGACTGGAAAAGGTTTAGTGTCAGCGTACATTTGGGAGAGGAGAAATGGCATAGGTCTTTTTGGGTTAAAAGGTGGCCTACTCTGTCTCTTCTGTATCAGAGAAGCCAAGACTTGGAGTATTGTGACAAGCGTGGATCACGGCTCACCAGCGCAGTGGGCAAGGGCTGCCCGGGGGTCAGCTGCTGCACATGGGGCGGGCGGCCCCCACTTCATGAGGAGGGCCTGGGGCCGGATCACATTGCCCAGGCGTGTGGGCACTGGTGTTGACAGCCTGGGTGACCAGGCCACTCTTTATCTCTCTATACCTTGTGTTAGAAGCAAGCAAAAAAGGAAATCTCCAATATTTATTATTGAATTTATCTTTCAATCTGCTTCTGGGCACCAGTTCATCTGGGAAGGGATTACAGCTTGAGATTGTAGCTGCTCTGGGGGTAGAACTCTTCTATGCTTAGGACAGGCAGAACCTTCCGCTTGGTCTAACGAGCCAGGTAGAGCTGCCAACAAGCAGAAGCATCACAGACAGAAGCGGGCCTTGCTCCTTCAGTGTCCTGGCACATGTGTGCTTGGGGGCAAAGATGAGAGAAATCAGTGTCTATTTTGGGTGAACTGAAATACAGCGTTACCCCTTCTTCAGGTAACAGCCGCTGCTTCTCAAATAAAGAACCTTTAGGCACATCCAGTGGTATTCTTTCCTGTGTTCTGGAAAAGCCTTGCCTCATTGTAGAGGGAATGGGGCTGGAAAAGAGAAGAGAATAGACCCACAGGAGGGGCTCAGGGTGACTGGCTGCCATCGGGGGCCCTTGGCAAGCGGGCCCTAGACCAGACTCAGTAGAGCAACAAGGCGTGCAGAGAAGGGATCCAGCCCTCAGACCATGAGCACTCAGACAGGAGGCTCTGGACGTGTGTCTCGGCACACTGGGGGAGGCCACGGGAGGACAGGAGGCCGTGCAGAACAATGCTTGATCTGATCAAGGTGCGAGGTCCGTGAGCATGGATAATGCAAAAGGCATCTCTTCTACCATCAGATACTGAAATAAACATAGGGTGAATGTTAAGACAAGGTTGCCACGAGGGAGGGGATTTATCTTCTCGGGGAAGATGATTTTAACATACCAGCTGTGTAGTGAGACACATTGCTTCTTCAGTAACCCAGGCAGACAATTCATGACTGTTTATAGCTGCCTTCCACTGTGAAATTTCCTCAATTTATATTCTTTTGTAGTGGGCGGTAAGTGGAAATGTGGTTAAGTGGGCAATAGGATATCCTAGATTCTCACAATCTGTGAGCTGAGACGGATAGTCGGATTGATGCCAAACCACTGTGTCACCTTTGACAAGTTATTAACCTCAATTAGTAGCCTAACTTTCTTACCTGCGAAGGTAAGAATTCATGAAGTCCTGTTTACACATGTGGAAAATATCGGGCTTCGAAGGTTGAGTAATGGATCTGGCCCTTCTGCTATAGAAGAGCAAAGAAACAGCAATTGTTTGGGGAGATTGAATCTAGAAATTTCCTCCCAAATGATGGAAGATGCTTGAAACTGTACGCAGTGGTTTTGTTGTTGTTGCAAAAATCCAAAACCCAGTGTGGTACCGGGGCAGGGCCCAGCCCCAACAGAGCACACTCACAAGAACTGTCGCTAAATGGTGCTGAAATATACATACAAGTTATTTTCTGTCAATTTTCTGTCAGCCTCATCCCCAAATAGCTTCAACAGGATTTGCTCAGTCCTTCCAACTTTCTGCCTTCTCCTTCTCCTTGTGGGTCCAATCTCACCAATGGGGAAAGGAAAGGGGACAGAAAGGGGCTCAGAGACATATTTCAGCTGTCCTTGCACTTCTGGGGCAGAAGGTCACCAGTCTGTCAAAGGGGCATGTCCTCAGAGTCACCCCAGAGCATTCTGTGCTGAAACCTGACAATGCAACGGCAGCACACGCACAGCACGGTCTCCAGACTGTCACCAGGCTGTCACAGGTCAAGTTTGCTGGCTCCTCTGCCCAGATGCACCATCCCCTCTCCAGTCTCCCTACAAACCCTTAGGTGGCTCAGTCTACTGGGAGAGGGGCAGGTACCCAGGGCCCCCTGTTAGTCTCCTGAGCCTCTGCATTGCTCAACCAGTAACTACTTGGTTGAAATCAAACATCCCCCCTTCCAGCGGTTTCCTGTGGAGCAGCTGTGGGTCCCAGGGGAGCACCCTTCTGAAGCATGGCATGAATCTTTCAACAGGCCGCCCCTGACCTCTGTGCGAGCACCACACCCACTCCTCTTTCCGGTTCAGCTTTCTTTCCTTCCTTTTAGTGAAATGGACTGGGACAAAGCCCTGCTATTTAGGGTGGGGAACTGGCAATCTGACCTGAGTCTTTGTTGCATTTAGTAAACAGGTTTATATGAAGCAGCTGCTATGTACCAGGCGTTGAGACATGACAGTGAGCAGACGAGATCTCTGACCTAATAGATTTACGTTCTAGTGATAAGAGGCAGACAACAAACAAAATGTATAATAAATGATGAAAATGTACGGAAGGGCAGGGTCAGCTAGAGCTAATGGACAACCATGGAATCTCCATGACACATGACAGTAAGTAGTGTTTCTCACTCACCCCTCCGAGCTTCACCTGGGTTTGGCTGCTTGTGGTCGGGCTTAGCTTAGCTCTGCTTTGGGCAGTGGATGTTTCCAGTCAGTTCTGTGGGTCATCAGCCTCGATCCAGTAGCTACCCCAGGGAAGTCCTTCTGCTTGGGAAAGGCAGGAGTGCAAGAGGGCAAACCTGAGTGCACAGCGCTTCTCAAGTGCTTAATCGCCTCACATCCGCTCCCATCCTCTTGGCTAAATGAAGCCATGTGGCTCACTCCATTGTCAGTGGGATGTGGAAATATACTCCGCTTCTAATGTGAGGAAGGGCAAAGTCACCTGGTGAAAGGTGTGGGTTCAGGGAAGGATGAAGCATTGGGAATAATAGTGCAAATCTGCAGAAGGTAGAAAAAATAAAATGGGGTGAGGGGTTTGGGGATGCGAAGTGGGGGGTTAACTAGTTTTATGTAGGGTGGTCTGGGAGTGGCTTACTGGAAGGAGACATTTGGAGAAAGAATTGGAGGAGGTCAGGATGTGAGCCATGTGAATATCTGGGGGAAAGCATTCATGAAAAAGGAGGAACCAGTGCAAAGGTCCTGAGGCAGAGAAGGTCAGGCAGGTTTGAGGCATAGCACAGAGCTCACTGGGCCAGACCACAGGGAGCAGAAGAGAAGGAGATGAGGGCCCCAAAGGGGTGGTTTGGCAGCATTGGAGGACTGAGCAAGGCCATTGTAAGGACTTGGCCTTTTTTCTGAATAATGTGGGGAGCTGTTGCAGGGATTGAGTGGGGGAGGGAGATGATCTAACTTTGATTTTAAAGCCATCACCCTGGTTTTTGTTTGGAAAATAAGACTCTTCCTCCCAAGAGCTTTCCATGCCATCTAGACCGGGTTAGGCAAGCTTGCTCCCTACTCCCCTGCCCACTTTGCAACTGCTGTTGCCATTTTCCTTCTGAATCCGTGAATTCAGTGTGAGACAAACCTCTGTCTTGTGCATCGTTTAACCCTTGAACCAACCATTTGCTTGCACGCGAGCAGATTTCAGCAGAAATCAAGAAAAAGAAGATCCCTCCCTAACATCCGTTGTCCCTCAGAAACTTCACTGACCAAATCTGCACATGCCCAGTGTGAGCAGGCCTTCCCTACTGTGTGAGCAATTCTTCCCTACTGTGAGTGGCACCCAGAGCAGCTGAGACTCCTCTCTGGGCCTCACAGGGGCAAGAGCTGAGTGCAAGCTGGGAGGGAAGCTCAAGACGGGCTGCTCTAAGGCTCAATGGGCAGCATTTGATTACTTTAATAACTGAAAGTGACCGGGAGTCATGGACTCTGGATGTTGCTGGAAGCCCACTGCTCCACAGGTGTGTTTGCCAGAACACAGGAGTGTCAGTTACTGGAGACCAAGTCCAACTGTTTCATGTCTGTAGCTCAGGAAATGAAAACCTCATCAAGCCAATGACGCTGTAATGTCAGTGTTCTCCAGGGGCTCTTCCGGACCCCCTCCTCTCCTCGTTTGACGCCGTCCACAGATGACCTCAGCTGCTCCCAGGGCTAGAATTATCCTCTCTTGGCTGATGGGTCTCCAGAGCACTTTCCAGTTCCAGGCTTCCTCCGGAGTTGAAGGAGCGGAGCACATACTGAACTGATCGCTGCACGTGTTCCCGCAACATCCCAGAGACATCTCAGATTCAGTGAGTCTAGAACTGAAGGAAATCTTCTGCCTGTATTTCCAGTCCTGCTGTTCCTCTGGTTGTTTTTGTCCCGCATCAGCAAATGTCGCGGGTCTCCGGGCCAGCCCTAGGCGGACTCATGCGGTGTTGAGGAACAAGAGTGGGGCTGGGGCAAATCACTTCTGGTGCCTCCTCTGTCACTCCCCGGCTCTGGGTCCCAGAGGTCTTACAGCTCTCCGCCCCTGCGCCCTCACCTGCTCCCCCAACGGCAGGACATCTCACTGTCCTTGTTGTCATGGCAAGGACGGGACGGGGAGATGTCCATCCAGCTTTCAACAAATATGTTTGAACTCCTTCGCATACGAGGCCCCGTGTTAGGTAGTGAGATCACAGGAGAGAAGACACAGAAGGGGCCCTGCCCTCCCAGGGCTTTTATAGTCCCCTGGATTAAATAAATAATGCAGAGAAAGCACTTAGCAGGGAACCCGGCCCGTTAGAAGCATCCAATAAATGCTTAAAAAGAGAAGCTGGACGTCATGCCTGACTCTTCTTCCTGCCTCAGGTTAATTAACCTCTGAATCTTGTCAGTTTTGCTTCCTAAATATGTCTGATATCTCCAGGGTCCGCGCCCCGTTTGAAGATCCTGTCTCCCAGAGCCTTCCTGACTTGGGCACCCCTGGCCAGCCCACAGTGGGCTTCCAGTGAACCTTTGGCTCCTTGTTCTGGGCCCCACGCCATGCCCAGCACCTGGCACCTTATAGGAGATCAGTAAAGACTCTTTGGACAAGTCCCTGCATTGAAGTTTAACATGTTTATTAATGTACTGTTTTTAGGGTGTTTTTAGATTCATTATCTTTTAATGTAGGCCCCAGGCAAATATTTTGAGTTAAATTTATATGGAAACCACTGGAAAGTTTGCATTTTTTTTTTATATAAAGTACTTCGAAAGGTGTTAATTTTCTAACAATGGTCCCTTGGATTTGGGGGCATGCTCTTGAGATTTCCTAAAAAGTGGAGAAAGCTACAAAAGTTAGTAGAAATGCTAAAGAACTCAGTAGGAGACAAGCAAATGTTCTGTTGTCCCAAACATATTGTCCACCTGTCCATGTCTCTCTGGCTCCCCTGCTTGGTCCAAACCAGCATCTTCTCTCCCGGGAGGATTTCTCAACATCCACGGGACTCCCTCCCTTTCTTGCCACACGATAGTCCGCGCATTGCACAAAGTTAGAGTGATTTTCTTAAACATAAATGATGTCATGTTGCTTAAAATGTTGTATTGAATTCTTAATGCCTAAGAGTCAAATTCCTGATTCTTTAGACAAAGACTTCACGTTGCTCTTCACATCCACTTGAACTTCATCTTGTTCCACACACCCCCTTTCTTCTCATCATGTCCCTGTCATACTGACTTTGCTTTTCATCTTCAAGCATGGGATGCCTGGGTGGCTGAGTTGGTTAAGCATCTGCCTTCAGCTCAGGTCATGATCCCAGGGTCCTGGGATCGAGTCCCACGTCGGGCCCCTTGCTCAGTTGGGAGTCTGCTTCTCCCTCTGCCTGCGTTCCCCCCTGCTTGTGCTCTCTCTCTCTCTCTCTCTCCCTCTGACAAATAAATAAATAAAATCTTAAAAAAAAAAAATTCTTCGAGCATGCCAGGTGCTGCCATCCAAAGGGAGTTTTCCCTAGCTGTTCCTTCCCGCAGAGCCCTCTTGCATGGAATCTGTGCACCACATGCCATTTGGGGATCAGTGTAAGTGTGCTTGCCTCAGGCCTTCCCTGACACGGATCTGACACTCCATACTATTGTCTTGCTCTCACGTTTCATGAGCTAAGCAAAGTCCACTTCCCTTTTCCTTTCTATCATGTCGGAGTGGCCAGCTTTGTACACTCTGGTTGAGATCAGATCAGCTTAATCAAAAGAAACGTCCTGAATGAAGGGAGATGATGTTTGTAGCCTTGAAAAGCAGCATTGATGGCTTAGCTCAAAACCAGTAACCTGCACACCTCTCAACCTGCAAAAGTTGTTGATCTCTGGCTCTCTGGCACTCCTCCTGTTTGCCTTCCTTTGTGTCCCTCTTCATTTACACTCATTCATTCAGCCAAACAGTCAGTCGGCAGACCATTTAGAACATAAGCATTTACCAAACAGCAGTCACAGGCCAGGCACTCAGATAACAAGAGCCAGCCCTTGGGTTTATGGAGTTAAGAGCTGGAGCAGGAAACCTTTCCTGGAAAGCCTTTCTGGTCCATAGAGTCCCTGTCACAACCACCCAGCTCTGCCTTTATAGACAAAAGCAGCCATAGCCAGTATGTAAAAATGGCTGTGTTTCCATAAAACTTTATTTACAAAAGCGGGCTATGGGCCAGATTGAGCCCCCAGCTGGAGTTTGCTAGCTTCTGATCTAGAAAGAACATAGACAATTAAACAAGTAACTGACTCTTCACTGTGATGGGAGGCTGAGCGGGGGAGGGTCCATGGGAGCACAAAGCACTGCAGAGGGCACCTCATCCCTGGCTCTAATCACTGGCTGACTCCAATCACCAGCTGACCTTACTGGGGAAAAAAAAAAGAGAGAGAGAAAGAAAAGAAAGAGAGGGTTTAAAATTAAATTAGCTTTTAGTTGTTGAGAGTTATAGAAAATATTTTGTTGCTTTTTTTGTTTGTTTTTGTTTTTTTGTTTTTTAATACTGAGCTATGTCTTCTGATTTCCTTTCAGTATGCTGGCTCAGGGCCTCCCTCCCAACATGTCTTCCCAAAAGTAAAGTCTCTAGAAATCCCCAGACTCTTAGCCTGGCAAGCAACATGCATGCTGGTTCAAGAGGTGACCGTAGAGCTGGAATCATAAATAGGACTTGTCTTTTGCACCTGATTCCAAGTCAGGTTTGAGTTCTACAAACTTTTAGTGAGGAAGAAATGTTGTGATCACACACATTGGAGGCTATAGAATCTTGGTATCCAAAAGGTCTTTAGAGATCGCCAGGTCTAACCTGCCATTCCACAGGTCGCTTTCACAAGAGCTGCGTTCTGAAGCCTGCTCCTGGCACAGCCCTCTCAGCCCGAGGCCTCCCGAACCTCCCCTCCAGCCTCCAGTGTCTTGGGATGTGCAGCACGCGCCGTTGAGTCTTTGCATGAATTCCCTTAGCTTGGTGTGATCTGTGAATTCATTTGGCTCTGTATCATTACAACATGTTGATTTTTACTACTTTTAGGGAAGTATTTTGGCATGCTACAGACAGCTTTTCTGGCTATCTGTAAAACAAAAGACTGAATTAGGACAATAATTTTATCAGCTACACTCTACGCATTCTTAAATGATGTTAATACTTTCGTGCTGAATCCATCTAACCATACCTCAGAAATGTCACAGCACCTCCTCATTTTTGAGACATTTTTGTTGTAGAACTGTTTTCAGATGCCTACAATCCTTCAGGCAGTTTCCTCAGCCCAAACTACTGACCTTCAGAGGACCTGATTCTTAACATTTCTCTGATAAGAGGAATAAAAGACCTGGCATTCTAGTCGCCTTCATTCATTCACTTTAAGAATGAATGAAAGACCAGCGGGAAGTCCTCTGTGCCAGGTTTTTGTGAGCTGGCAGCAAAAGACACACCCTTTTTAAACCACTCTGTTTTGTAATAATTTCTTATGTTAAATAGCTCTGAACAGTCACAGCCACTGGACTGATTCCTAGCACAGTAATATTTCCTGTCATGAGATTTGGGGACACACGAGAACAATTTATTTCACAGTGGGGTTCTCCTCTACACAAGATCTGTCTTCATATCCTTCTCCGTTTAGCAGAATTCTGCGGCCGTGGATCCAGGCATTTCTGTGCCTCTAGCCGCTGCTCACAACAGCCGTCTCCAACGGCTGACTCGTTAGTGGTGTCACACAGGAGCTCTGTGCAGGTGATGGGACCCCAAAAGTGTGCTATGTTAGAGGGGGTCTCAGCTTCTCTCACTGGACACACTGACAGTCTGAACAGAGCATGCTCTGAGATGATAAGTCGGATGTACTCAGACTCTGACAAACATAACATTCAGCACTTGGCCTTTTATAAATATAATTCTGAGAACGGAAACTGTGAGTTGGGGGATAGGAACGCATAATGTGATAGATTATTTTTCACGAAATGCATTTCCTCCCGTGGGCCAGATACCCCTTGGGATTTTTAATTTTATTGTGTTACATGCAACAGTTATTTCATTATGATTTACCCACTATTTACAATTATTTATCAGCATCTGTTTGCTAATATAAATGCTGTAGCAAGAAAAGTTGGGATTGTTGCCAGTAAACTAAATCATTGTAATGAATTACTACAAAAAGGGGTTGACCTCTTTCCTTCTAAAACTTTAACTTTTCAAAAAGAAAGAGTCTATTTTTTAACTCTAATAGACTTTGTTATAATGTTTACAATCTAGCACTTCTAGAATGTACTGGTTTATGTTTAGACTCAACCTGTCAACAGTAATTATATTTAGAAATATCATATATAAGCTATACTAAGATCAAGTAATTATTTTCAAAGATTGATACCATCTGGAGGAAATTAATAATCCATTAATTCCCTCTTGTAACCATGGCTTCATATTTCTATTTTGCGTTGCCTGTTTATCATTAATGATTCAAAATGTTATAAATAATAGAACCTAATTCAGCTACACTTCAGGGGTTACATAGACCTAAAACACGGGCTTGCATATGTGGCTTGTGGAAGCAGCATCATTGTGCTTCAGGTTTATTTTTAATTTCTGGAGGAATTCAGAACTTCGATACATGCCGAAGAGATAAAATGGAGATGTATCATACGGCTTCCTAACCTAACCTAATTTTATGCCATTTTAAATGTTTTCCCATGTTTTCCTCACTTTCCTCTAGTTTCTTGGTCAGGCTAATTCCTTCTTGCCTTTTGGGTCTTAGTTTATGTTTTGTTTTGTTTCATTCGGAAGCATTCTCTGTCTGACCAACATTGGATTAAGTTTTGCCCAAAGACTTCGTTATCTCACCATTAGACAGAATTCCTTGAGGACAAGAACTGTGTGTCCCATCCCCACGTCAAGCAAGGGAAGCAGCACGTAGTAGCCTCCCAATTACTGTGCTCAATTTGAGCTCATAAAGTAGGTAGACAACAATACAGTGACAGGTACTAACACACTCAGTTGAACAGAAAAGTACTACTTTGTAAACACAGCATTATAGGAAATTGGAAAGTGAGTGGGAGAATCAGTGTTAGCTGGAGTTTTATTCAAACAGCTTCCTGAAAGAGGAAAATGAAGGTAAATAGGAAGAATCTTGCACAGAGGGATAAGAGCATAAGGGGAAAGGAGGTTCAATTCTGAAGCTGTGAAGAGAATGACCTGGGAAGGATTTGGGAATAGCATTTTGTGGGGCAAGGAGCCTTATGGAGGGCTCTGAAAAACAGAAGGAAAACCTGGGGTCTTAATACATTGACTTTGGGTAACTAGTTCATGGTTTTGGCCAAGACCTCCCATGATGAAAGCTACTTTAGAATAACATTACTGAGGTGGGGCCGATTGAGGTTGGGTTGCGGGTGGTGAATGTGGGAGGAAGAAATGGTGTGGGGGCTCATTTAGGTTTCCTCCAGATTGATGCTAATGGGTTTCGAATTCGGACTGTCCCAACACTTGAAGACCTAATCCATTTGCTCTAGAGGACCCTATACTTTTGCTACTCTGTATCTTTACACAACTATTTTTATAGCTTCTACTTTGTAGGCTCTCAAAATGAGTAAGTGTATATGGAAAATAAATAGGGCAGAAACAGAAAAAGTGGCTGCTACTTGAAATTTTCTTTTTCTGCAATGTGACGGTAAATAGAACAGGTTAACATATCAGTGGGCATACCATTGACTTGACGGGGAGCTGTTACATTTTTTAAAAAGGCCCCAGAACCTACAACAAGGTGCCTTGCACATAGTAGTTGCCCACAACACATATGAGGTCAAGGCTTAGTCCCACTGCAGAAAATATATCCGTGGAATCTCAGGTATTACATCCTGAGTGCATATGAGAATTTAGAATATTTTGGTGAATGTCATAACCACGGGATACATAAAACCAGGTGGTTTTCTGGGAATAAAACTGTGCATTCATGACAAGAGATTTTGAACAGTCATGGTCAGTGGGATCAAGCTTGGGAACAAATGCTGAGGTTAGAGTTCTCTTGAGTTCAGTTAACATTTAATGTCACAGATGGGATATGGAATTACTGAATGAGTAAAAAAGAGCAGAAGGGAATTTTGTCAATTAGGAAATGAAACAGAATATATATTTTCTTCTCATTTTATTTGTAATGTATTTACTGTATTTTATATAATACTTTATTTAAAGCCTTTTATAAACAAGGGAAGCCATTTAGTTTGTTCAATATCTTCTCTTTATGTGGATTGAATGCATGGAGACATGAACTGCCTTGAGACCCCTTACCCTGACCCCAAAGACTGCGTTAGATGGTCTCTAAATTCATCCTTTTGGTAGCTCTTACTACACCCTGAGATAATGACTTGTTTGTCTTTAACCTTATAGGACTATGACCTCCTGAGGCAAAGGTCCATGTCTTGTTCACTTTGATATGACACCCACGGGACAGTGCCCAGAATGTTCAAGAGAATTAGCAGAATGGTTTGATGACAGGGATTCAAAAATGTAGGCTTTAATAAAGAGTCTTTACCTTGGTGATGTTGTTTATGCTGAAATATTGGGACTTGTACAAGCAAGCTCACAGAGCCAAAGTCACCCCTTTTTGTGAAACAGAGTGGACAGAATAAGGTAGCAAGAACATGAGCAGAAGGAGCAAGAAGAGATTGGGAGTGGTGGTAAATGAGCTTGTTTGGGATCTGCCAGTGCCCTAATAGGGTTCTGATTCCAAACAGACTAATGGATAAAGGAACTTACTTCAGGATCTTAAACTTGGCTGCTGGATGGAATTTTAAAGATCATTCAACTGTCGAAGCTTATTTTAATTTCTAAACATTGAGTCTATCAATTAGCATCTTGGATCAGGGGCCTCTCCAGTGATAGGGATTGCTCACTTGGCTAACTCAGATAATGAACTTGTATGACTTACATGGGCTAAAATGTTATCTCTGGCATTTCTGTGGGCAGACGCCATGTTGGATACTGCTTTGTCATTGGTACATTTGGGCAGTTAGCAAGTGATAGATTAAATGAAAATGCATTTGGTTTCTGAGATTGTAGTCATTTATCTATTTATTGTTTATCTAACTAAAAGATATTTGAAGTGACAGTTGTTAGGAAGATAGAGTCAGGTTCCTTAATGGCAAAGCTTTCCTCCTCTAATTATTTTTATCTAATCTAATGCTTTATTAAACTCCCAGGAGTCAAAGTTGTTCATGTACTAAGGGTTTGTAGAGAGCTTTGAAAGATTGCTAACTGGGGCATAACGTCTGTGTTACTGTTGCACAAATGAAATATTGTAAAAACAACATGTGAGTTTTCAAGGGTCAAGTGTTAGCTAAATTCAAGGACTAACTTTCTCCGTGCAGTGAGCAAATTTTATTTTTATCTCCTCAATGATTTTCACTTAATATTTTTATTCTAACTTTCACTGCTTTTCATTGCATTTCAGATGATTCTACTCTCCCTAAATATATATTTCTATATAATTTTGCTTTTCATTGGGGTGAATGGAGAAACCAGCTGTGCTAGACAGCTCAGCATTCTCCTCCCATGCTCTGTACTTTTGCAATTCCAGTCTCTTCTGTTGGCCTGGAAGGTTTTTTCTGTCTTGATGCCCTGGAAACCTGATCCTCCTTTTTTTTTTTTTTTTTAGGATTTTATTTATTTATTTGTCAGAGAGAGAGAGAGAGCACAAGCAGGGGGAGCTTCAGGCAGAGGGAGAAGCAGGCTCCCCACTGAGCAGGGAGCCTGATGCAGGATTTGATCCCAGGACCCTGGGATCATGACCTGAGCCAAAGGCAGACGCTCAAACGACTGAGTCACCCAGGCATCCCACCTGATCCTTCTTCAAATGCCACTACCTGCATGAATTCTTTTCTGATTTCTTTTCTGGTCTGCTATCTAAATGTGATTTCTTCCTCCTCTGAGCCTGTATTAGTTAGATATTGATGCATAAAAAGAAAAAAATTACCCCCAAACTTAGTGGCTTAAAACAAAAACAAATGTTGTCTTGCACAGTTTCTGTAGGTCGGGAATTGGGGCATAGTTTGGCTGGATGGTTCTTGCGTGGGGTATCTCACGCAGTTGTAGTCAGGGTGTCGGCCAGGGCCGTAGTAGCCTGAGGGCTTGCTTGTGCTGGATGGTCTTCTTCACACACGAGTGATGACCTCAGGTGGCCGACAAGCCAGTGCTGGCTGTTGGAAGAGGCCCCATTTCCTTGCCAAGGAAGCTTCTCCATTAGACCACTTGAGTGTCCTCACAACATGGCCATCACTTTCCTCAGAGCAGGTGACCCAGGAAAGAGCATAGAGAAGCCATAGTGTCTTGTCTGATCTAGTCCTGGAAATCACTCATTGTCATTTCCGCACATCCCCTGTAGATTGCTCAGCTCAGTCCATTGATAGGTGGGAGGTGGGGATCACTAGCGAATATCTGGAGGCCGCCACCACAGAGCCTGCCAATATCTCCTACATCTCTAACGTAATTTAAAATGTTCTGCCCTGTATTATAATTATGTGTGTCCCTTTCCTACCCACTTCATTAGATTTTTTTTCCTTTAGAGTTTAGACTTGCTTCCTTATCTTTACATATCTTAAAATTCCTGCAACATTGCAGTCAATATATGTCACATTCTGTTGAGAGGTTGGAACCACAGCCTCTTAATGGGTATAAATGAAGATACACCTGTGGTAAAGAAGTAGACAGAGACAGAGAAATAGATTTTGGCAGAGAGCGTGCGCGCATGCACACAAATGAGGTGGAGAGCAGAGTAAACATTTGATCAGGTAAATATGAAAATATGATGCTGTTTTGTAGATACTAGAGAGCTAATTTTATGGGAGCTTAAATGTTTGGACTACTTACTGTGTAACAATATTCTGCTTTGTGTGATGTATGTGAGTGGTTTGCCATACTTTTTACTAAGATTCCTTCAATTATGCCTCATATTTTGTGAACAAAGGGCTTTTGGATCACTCCTTTAATAAAAGCAGGGAAGTCATTGCTTACTGACAAGTAACTCTTCAAAATCATGCCTTCAACCCACACTGTGTCTCACCGTGCCGCCCGCTTTGGACCTCTGTTCTCACCTTGGCCCAAAAGGGACACAACTGTACCTGCCCCACCCCCTGCACCTGCCCCAGCTCCTGCAAATGCAGAGAGTGCCATTGTCCCTCCTGCAAGAAGAGCCACCACTCCTGCTGCCCGTGGGTGGAGTCGGGTGCCCAGGGCTGCATGTGCAGAAATGCTTTGGACAAGGGCAGCTGCTGTGCCTGATGTCTGTTCCAGATGTAACCAGAGCAACATGTATAGACCTGCAGTTTTAAAACATTTTTTCAGGGGCACCTGGGTGGCGCAGTCGTTAAGCGTCTGCCTTCGGCTCAGGGTGTGATCCCGGCATTCTGGGATCGAGCCCCACATCAGGCTTCTCCGCTGGGAGCCTGCTTCTTCCTCTCCCACTCCCCCTGCTTGTGTTCCCTCTCTCGCTGGCTGTCTCTCTCTGTCAAATAAATAAATAAAATCTTTAAAAAAATAAATAAAAAATAAATAAAACATTTTGTCATATTACCCTGTTTGCTACCTGTTTCTGTGAAATACATGAATCATAATAAAAGTTGTTGACTTTAAAAAATAATAACTCTTCAGAATGTCAAGTGCATCATTTGTAATTCATTTTCCATATGATTGAGAACTTTATTTAACCTTTGATGAACTGCTGTGTAGCCTGGCCCATTGAGGTAAAACCGTCTTCTAGACTAGTCAATTAACATTTATATATAATTTGAGCAAAGGGCACAGAGGAATGATGGGAGGAATGAAGACCCAAGAGAAGAGGAGTCCTGGCAGGTTTTCCTCAGAAATGTCACTCCTTGTCCATTTCTAGAACCGCCTGCACACCACAGTCTGCTTCCTTAGTAACTCATGCCTGAGTTATTAAAATGACCTTCAAATAGTTCTCACTCCTTCCAGTTTGTTCTCCTCCACCCGTCCCTCAGAATTAAACTTCCTAAAACATCACTCCCTGCCCATCCTGAGAAGCCTCAGTGAATCCCATGACCTACAGGCCCGTCCCTCGCATCCCCCTGCCACCGTCCCCAAACCTTTTCATCGCTTTTCTCTTTTCCTGATACATCCTCTCAGTCAGCCCAACTGAGAGCTTTTCTGTTCCAAGAATTCTTTCTCACGTCTGTGTTTCCTGCCCTGCCCAGAAACCGCATTTGTCTCCAGGGACCCTGTGTGGATCCTCTGTTCCCTTAAGTTCAGCTCAGGTTCCTCGCCCTGACGCTTCCTTCTCTGCTGTCCCAACCTCTGTGCCACCGGAGTCTGATGACCACACAGAGCTCCTGTTAGTACCAGTTCCACCCGCATGTGGTGTCCCTAGAGTATGGCCTCTGACGGTGCTTACAGCACTTACAAGGTGTTGATTCACTCACTCACTGCTCTCGTCCACGCGTGTTGATTAAGTGCCTGCTTTAGCCCAAGTGGATGCTCAGTGAGTAACTGAGTAAAAAATACTAAGGCTGGGAGCAGAGAAATTATGAAATAAGAACATTTTGTTCCTTGATGCTGGTGTGGCCAGTAACTGTTGATTACGTAATTGTCATGCGCTCACCGCCGAATCTGGTGAGACATGGGTCATGAAAGTGTTAATCGAGTATCACCTCTATCACTTCAGGACTCTTCATGTTGATGCTGACAGCTCTGACAGCCATTTATGAGACGCTTGGAACAGAAGTGAAGGCAGTGTCTGAAGCACATTAGGATAGACCGTGTGGATGAGGAGGTAAAGGAAGAGAGAAAAACCAGGGAGAGTTGAGCTCCAGACCAAGTTACTCAGAGGTCTTGTCTTGAACTGAACCCAGAAATTTGGAATCTTGATTTGAATGTGAAGGCTGGTGTGATAGGGAAGAGTGGGTGACGAAGAGTTTGAGCCCAGGAGTTAAAGACGCAGAAACCAGCCGGAGGCAGAGAGAGGAACAGGAGGTGGGCAGAGTGCGGCACTTAGTTTAGGAGGCTGCGTGGAAGAACCTATGTGAAGCTTCTAGCAAGGTGCCCGACCCAGAGCAGCGATCATAAATCCTAGTGTTTCCCGCCTTCTTCTTACCTAGGGCTTAGGAAGTTAATTATGTGGTCCCTCCAGCCATGAAATGATTCTCACTCATTTTCTCAGATGATTCAGATGATTAATCCAATAATGTTTCTATGGCTGTCATGCCTATCCCTCGCCTAACTTTCTTCTAAATACTACAAATGTTCTTAATAAGAGGTGAGCTATCTTACCTCAGAACTGCTTCAAGAAATCCAACGGACTGATGGTTCTATGTGCATATATGCATATGCTGTCCACATCCATGTCTGCAGCATATCCGTGTGTCCATCAACGTATCTTTTCTACATGTTTATCTTATCTCTCTCCATATCTCAGTCTGTGTGGGTATATTTAAAGTCACTGCATATGGATAGTGATGGATGGTGAGAACTCCCCAGTGACTTATCTATACTTGCACCTCCCTGCAAAGCTTGTACGCTTCTTTGTTTTCCGTAGCGGACATGTAAAAACCGCGCATGTGGGTTCTCCTGTCACTGACACTCTAGCTTCTCCTGGCTGCACTCCGCACCCTGTGTCTAGGAGGGAGCCCTCCTTTAGGGGCTTATGTGATCTTCTGTCCTCACTTCCAGTGCTGAACACATTGTTATCTCTCGGGCCCTGTGCCCTTCACTTCTCGCTGTTTGGTAAACTGCTGTTACCTGCTGTTCATTTCACCTACTTTTTATTCCAGGTAAACATTCCCTAAAGCCCTTTCTGATGTCTAGTATTTTTTTGTAATAATAAGGGTTATTGATGTTAGCTGCTGCAACGGGTAAATCAACAGGGCTCTCAGGTCCTGGTCACCAGGCACTTCTCAATGCTGCCTTCACAGCTGCCTTGTCCGTTTGCAGTTAAAATTCCAGAGGAGAGTCTCAGGAGATGTCCCAGTGGACCAGCCAGATAGCACGTGAATTCTCCCCGCTTCCACGTGCCACAGCAGCTCTTGCCATCCTGCGGATTATGATCAGCTAGTCCTGTCAGCTTGGCCTTCCCACCTACATCAAAGTTCAAGGAGGTGGAAGTGAACTGGTGAGGTTGCAGCTAAATGATCAGTAGGGCTCCTCCTGTGTCCCCACGAGGATGTGCTCCATTCTGTGGGAACCAGAGCCTGTGTTTCCACAGGGCCTGTGATCGCCTCATGCTGCTCTATCTTTAGCTGTGTGTGTGTGTGTGTGTGTGTGTGTGTGTGTGTGTGTGTGATACAGGGACAGGCAGATAGACTGCTGTGTCCTTTAGTTTGTTGAGTGTGTCCCTCTGTGCCCCAAACATTGGGCCTCTCAAACCTTTCCTAATGTGATGGGCCGCTGGGTCTGCATAAGCTTTCCCTCACACGGTGGCCACTCGCATAATTACCATTTCTTTCTAATCTGTTCTAAAGAGTAGGATGCCATCTGTAGAGTAGAACAATTGATGTTCTGTGGGTTGTCTCCATGGTCTAAGGTTCTTCTGGACCATATTTTAACTGAAGGGCAAAACCATAAATGTGTAGTGTTGTCCATACATGAAAGAGAACTCTTTCCATTTTTTTCTTAAGAAGGATGGGAAAGAACACGCTTGCTGGGCCAATGGCTATGCACACCACATACCTTCATGTCTCTCTGGGACTCTGTGGCAGTAGTTCATGGGCTGACTGCTTTGGTTTTATACGTTTTCTTTTTATTTCTTCTGCAAGGTAATTGCTAAGCTTTCTTTTTAACCTTGTTATATATAAGCACATTTTTATAAATGTTCTAATATTTTCTCCAGTGTTTCCCTCTGTCTATAGCAGATTAGGGATCTCTAAAGGCTTAGTCAACCATGTTGCTAAGACCAGAATGGAGAATATTTTTTACAGAACTTAGCTATGAGGAGAAGATAGAATACGGCAGCTCCGTAGGGTCACCCAGAGTGAATAAGGTATGTGTGCCCTTGTGCCTGTGTGTGTGTGTGACTCGCAATAGAAATGGGACAGTGTTATATTTTATCGTCTTCAAGCAGAATGTTATTAGAAGGGAAGGGGTTGAAAGTTCAGAACACAGTCAATACCTAATTGAAAAAGGCTCTGGAAATGGGAATGATGGCCCTGAAAGGACTTCAGTGGGTTCAGAGATGAGAAATAGAAGCACATAAAAATATTTAGGGACACTCTTTCTCAGCTTAAGTTGACCATTGCCCTATAGACCCATGTCATTAAAATACTGAGTTATTTTGTTTTGTTTTGTTTTTGTATTAGATATTGCTTTGAAATAAGTGGGGAAGCAGAATTTTGAAAACCTTTTAATTGTTAAGAAGTTATGTTCTACTAATGTTTAATATCAATTTCCCCCCCCCCCCGGGAGATGGCTTTTGCAGAGCTCTTCTATCTTAAGAATCATATATGAAATAAAAAAAGTATTTTGTATTTTGTGGTCATTATATAGAAAATAGGTTTATTTAGATAAGCTCCAATGATTTTCTTACTATTAAAATGGCCTTGGGGCTGATGTGAAATTAATATATTCAATTTGTCTCTTTTTTTGGTCATAAAATCATGTGGTTCATTTGCTAGCAAAAATACATGGTTATTTGGGGGATTTTTTTTTCCTATACAGCATTTTAAGGGAATACAAAATTTTTAGAACTTATATATATCAATTTATTAGTGAACACCTAACCTTATTTTAATAAATTGATATTTGGGTGGGGTAGGGGTGACACAATAGACAAAATCTTATAGAAAAGAATCTGTGCTAGATATTTTTTATTTCAGAATTCTACTTATCTGCTTGCAAATGAAATATGAGTGATCATTCAACATACCTATTTCGGTACAACAGTAGTTATTCTTATGGCTGTAGGGAAGTTCAGATTTTATATATCATTAAAATTACATTCAAGGAACATTTATTTAAAACTTTACAATGCCTGGTACTACAAGAATATCATTGTAAAGCACAGTATCTACTTTCAGAGAGATCACAGTCTATGAGAGGAGAAACATACCAATTCTATGATGCAATTATGGATCAATAAAAATATATGTAAATGTATGGGGTGATTCGTGGGTTAATTGCAAATTATGAGGCTTCTAGAAGACTCCTACAAGGAGGTTATATCTGAGCTCGGTTTAAACAGCTGATTGGTAAATATGTTAATATAAAAATATAAATTTAGGAAAATCAATGTTGTAGATAGTTAATGAAGTGCATTCAGTTTTTAAAATGTAGCCTTGATCGATACGTGCTCAGTGCTGAGCAGTGCAGATCTTCACACAGAGCATGCCCTAAGCAACCCGACAGGATTACAAAGTGTCCTAAAGCACCTGTTGCCGTTCCACCCTCACAAGTACTGGAGTAAATGTCTTTCTTTTTCTGTGCAGGAGCCCTGTCCTGGTTTTTCAGTGCAATCACCGCCACGTGATTTGCTTAGACTGTTTCTACTTATACTGTGTGACAAGACTTAATGACCGGCAGTTTATCCATGACCCTCAGCTTGGCTACTCTCTGCCTTGTGTGGGTAAGTCCAGCACTTCTTTTTCCTCCATTTTTAATGCTAATTAAGAACAGAAGAATTGCTGATGCAAAACCTTCTTAGATAAATTCAGTCCCTGGCTGAAGGTTGAAAAGTCAAATATCTATTTGATCCCTGTCGAGCAAGAAACAATGTTTGGATCACAAGAAATATAAAACACTAAGGTATGAAGGAATTATGTTGGACTAGAAAATGCATCACCTGCACAAAAGTATGGAAAACAAATCTTAAAATATTATTCAGCCAACATACACAAGGTCTGTGTATAGATTCACCCTGCAAGTTACAGATTACCCTGGATCTTGAACAGCACTATCAAATTGCTAAATTGTTACCATTATCACTTAAAATTTTGAGCACATACACATTTATATGAAAGAATATACATTTAAAAAGAAATTAAGGAGATAAAGCTGAAATATTTAATATTTAAAATTTTTTATCTTTCAACATTGCAGAATATTCTTTACTTGTATTATACTACTATTGTTACATGTGTTTTTTTTTAATTGAGGTGAAATTCACATAACGTAAACTAACCATTTTAAAGTGTACAATTCAGTGGAATTTCATGTTTTCACAGTGCTATGCAATGACCATCACCTCTGTCTAGTTTCAAAACTTTTTCATTACCCCAGAAAAATGTCAACACCCCACCTTCATGAATAATCACTCCCCATCTCCCCTCGCCCCATCTCCTGGCGACCACTGTGGTCTATAGAGTCACCAGTTCTAGACGCTTCCTTTCAAAGGAACATACAATATGTGACCTTTTGTGTCCTCCTTGTTTCGCTTCACGTGATGTTTCTGAAATTCATCCAAGTCATGGTGTGTACCTTCATGCCTTTTTATGACTGAATAATATTCCGTTATATAGACATACCACAATCTGCTTATCCATTTATTTGTTGATGGACATTTGTGTTCTTTCTACCTTTTTGCTTTTATGAATACTGCTGTAAAACATTTGTGTATGTGTTTCTGTGGAGATATGTTCTCATTTCTCTTAGATGTGTACCTAGGAGTGCAATTGCCGGGTCATATGATAATCTATCTTTAACCTCTTGAGGACCTACCAGACTATTTTCCTTCGCTGCTGCACCATTTTGCATTCCTACCAGTAACTTATAAGGGTTTTTATTTCTCCACATCCTCTCCAATACTTGTTATTTTCCTGTTTTGTTCAGTTTGGTTTTTAATAGCCATCCTATTAAGTTTGACGTAGTATCTCATTATGGTTTTGGTCTGTGTTTCCTTAATGACCAATGATGTTGAATATTTTCTCATATGCTTATTTGTCATTTGCGAATCTGTTTGGAGAAATATCTCTTCAGGTCCTTTGCCCGTTTTTTAATTAGGTTGTTTATTTTGTTGTTGAGTTTGTAAGAATTCTTTAGGTATTCTGGATACTAGACACTTATCACATATGTGATTTTCAAACACTTTTCCTATTCTATAGGTTGCCTTTTTACTTTCATGATAATATACTTTGATACACAAAAGTTTTTAATTTTGATAAGGTCCAATTTATCTATTTTTTCTTTTGCTGCTTGCGTTTTTGTTATCAAAGGTAAGAATCTGTTGCCAAGCCCAAGGTCGTGAAGAATTACCCCCATGTTTTCCTCTAATAGCCTCGTTTTTATGCTTAGGTCATTGATACCTTTTGAATTACTTTTTATATATGGAGTGAGATAAGGGTCCGTACCTCATTATAAATACATATATATTTAATGATTGCAATATGAGTAAATATGCTTCACTGTTGAGAATTGTGATTTGAAACTGTGTGATTCCTTGAGTCAATGATCAGGTTTAAGTTTAATTTATTGCAATACTTATTTGTAATACTTAGTTCTAATGTTGATCAAAGCTGAAAAATATACCTCAAAATTATTTCACATTTCCAAATGGAAGAGGCTAATTGCATTGTTGACTTTGTAAATTATGACACTCATTTTTCAGTTGCATCAGCCAATAATGCAATGTTTTTAGTTAAGATTCACATAATATATGTGTCAATATATTGTTAAGGAAAACTCGAAGGTATTGTGCTTTTATATTTTCAACAAAAGCATTCAAAAATTAGTGAAACATTTACTTGCCGATTGAAAGATTCTGTTTTTAATGTTTTTCATGTGATAATTTTGTACTGATAAACTCTTTTTCACAAAGCCATATAGCATGGAAAAATTTCTAAATATCCATTTTCATATCTTCTCTTCATACTCAGGGCACTTTTGAAAAATCAATTTATTTCTCACTTATTTTTTAAATTTAAACCTTTTGAATTCTAGGAAATTTCAAACATACGAAATAAAAAAAAAAAAAAACAATAGTACAATGATTCCCCTCGTACACATTAGCCAGGCTTTCTAGTATAACAAGTTGTTCCAGGCTTTTCTTGTAATTCTTGCTACCTTTTATTTTTTATTTGGAATCCTTTTAAATACTTTCTGTGACTGTACCTACTTCATTGCTGGTTATTTAAACATAATCCTCCATAAAACCTTGCTTTAATTTTTTAGAATGCCGCTTACTACCAAGAACTTATCTTCCTGATACCTCTTTCTTTTAATGTTTAACAGTAAGAAGGAGAAAGCTACATATTTGTGTATTTGGTTATTAAAAGATAATGCATCTGAATAGCACATGTTTTCTGCAGTTCCTGGTGATTGAAAGTTATCAAAAATATTTAAAGATACTTAAATTGTGGATCTGTTGATAAAGAAATATTTATAAAAACTGACACACACATAGGCCTGTATTAATCTCCACACATTAGCAATATTGACTGTCACCCTTCATTAAGGAAGCACCACAGGGCGCATGTGCTGGGGCTGTGCGATTTAAAGCTCGGTTCACAGACACGGGCACCATGCTCCATCCCCGCCATGGTGACCTGAATGAATTGGCCTGGCCACCACTGGGGTCACGTGCTGCAGGATGAGCTGAACAATATCATCTTGATTTGTCTGTGTGTGTCTGTGTGTGTGTGTGTGTGCAAATGTGGAAACTAAAATTGATATATTTTCATGTAAAGTTTTTCTGTACTTTGATTTTTAATAAATTTTGGAAACCAGGAAAAGAGAATGCAGCAAATAACCACAAGCTAAGAGGAGTTAAAAACAACCTACTGACTTTCAACTGTGTAGTAAACTTTCTACACTGTAGAATTCATTTCCATACTTGTTTCTTTAAGTCTTCAACAGTGTTTTAATGTATATCTTCAAAAGTGCTTGTAACAAAATACAATTCAGTTTGTCACAATATTGTCATGTATTATTTACCTTTTTTAAAACTGTGGCTCAAATTAGAAGTATTCTTCATATTATGTGAAAAGAGGCTTTCAAATGTTATAGAATTTCTTTTTATTATTTTGTAAAAAAAAACAAACTGGATTGTCTTGATTCCTTTCTCAACAGAGACGCTCTAAGACTCTCTGATTTAGGACTCCCACTGCCCCTCAACATGCCCCCTTTGCAGTTCATTACGTAATGTATCCGATATGTACACCAGGGTATGGCAAGTTCCAGTGTCAGCCTGTACTTTAAGTCTTTGTGAAGACTTTTTCGTATTTTAAATAAAACCTATGTAAGCCCTAATATTAACCCCCCCATAAACCAATGAATAATTTTGCTCATATCCTGGGGTATACACAGAGAGTCAGAGAAGCCAAGTTCAAATCCTGGCTCTGAGACTCACCCCTTTTGTAACGTAGGGCAAGTTACTCATCTTTCGTAGGTCTTGGTTTCACTTTAAGGTAAAATGGAGAAACTACAATAGCACCTATGTATACATAGTTATGTGGGTGAATTAGGATAATACCATATAACGTGCCTTTGTGTTAAATGCTGAAGACAGTAAGCATATAATGAATATTGTTTTTTGTTATTTTGGTTGCTCTGTAAGCATGTGTTCCTACAGACAGTATATGCAATTTATTTGTATGTATATGTGTATATTCATTGAAGAACATATACTCAGACATTCTTTATAGGTTGGTGTTTCCTATAATTCGATACATAAATTGACCATTTACCAAGCATTAATCACCTATCCATATATCTGGTTTATTTGACTTTCCCTTGATTCATGGAGCATAGAACAAGACACATAAAATAAACTAGGGGGAAAAAACAGAAATAGAAATAGAAAATCAAGGCTTTTCAAACTGTATATAAAAATAGCAGACTATCAGGAACAAGATGATTGAGCTCATACTAGTTCCATGGCACAGTCCTCTTTCATGGTGGGGTTAATTAAAGTGTTATATCAATGGGGAAAAAAGGTTTTATCAATGTCTATAAATCTTATGACTGAAACTTAATGCTATGTATAAAAAGCAAAAATACTGGCTAATTCCATAATGGTACTAAAACTTTGTGTCTGCAAGGTCAACTTGTTGTTACTCCAGCAAGGCTTGAATTCGATGCCAGATCCGTTTGGCAAAGAAGGTGTGTTGCTGGTCACATTGATCATGGTTCTGTAGAACATTTCCCTGATGGCTCTTGCCTGACCTCAACAGTCTTCTGTTGAAAGCCTGGATCTCAAAGGCTCCAGTATTCTCTTTATCCTTGGTTTTTGGAGGATTAGAAGTGTTTTGGAAGCTTAGCGTGTGTGTGTGTGTGTGTGTGTGTGTGTGTGTGTGTGTGTGTGTGTGTATTCTTTTATTGTCCATTGGTTTAGCCCGACTGAATATTGTTGATTTCTCTGAAGAGTTGTCCATTTATCTTTCCACCATGGCAGTTTAAAATGTCTA
Organism: Ailuropoda melanoleuca; assembly: GCF_002007445.2. Taxonomy (NCBI): domain Eukaryota; kingdom Metazoa; phylum Chordata; class Mammalia; order Carnivora; family Ursidae; genus Ailuropoda; species Ailuropoda melanoleuca. The sequence goes on along the minus strand of NC_048227.1, from coordinate 103,474,600 downwards.
GCCAAATGGTTTCAGATCCCCGTGGTGGCTACTAGCCATTTTCAGATTACATTTTTTCCAAGAAAATTAAAGCAATATTTATTTAGATTGTCAGGGGACATTGTATTCCTAAAGCCACCACTTCCTTTCAAAGACAGACTTCATCTCTAACCGCAAGAGACAGTTACTCTGGCACTGGAATCCACGGCTTTGAATCACTCCGTGACTTTCTGGCCTCAGGGGTCTGCATGAAACTGTAAATAGGACAGATTCATTGGTAAATACATATTTGAATTTGCTTGGTGACTGTGTTCCTACTTTGGCACAGGCCAAAGGACTTTTCTGATGCTCACCAACTAGAGGGGATTCTCCTGCTAGGATGGCATCGGTACTTTCCACAACTAACAGGAAACAGGTGTCCATATCCCACGCATAGCACTGTTCAAGATGCTCTTCCTCTCTGTGAGTCAGTGCAGCTGTTAACCTTACCCTCCACCGGTCCATACGGAACAGCCTCTCCCCCAAACCCATCATGTACCAGCTCCAGAGCCTGGGAAACAAACCATTCCCTAGTGTTTGAATGGTGACATTATGAGGGGAGAAAAATGACATCAGTTTTCTGGGACTACAAAATTTACATAAAATAATAGAAGCTGTAATAGAATTAGCAAACTATTTTTCAAACTGCAGTGGCCCTGTAGAAGCCACAAAAAAGCTAGATAGAGCATTTATTTCCATTGCTAAATGACCCACATACCCAATGTCTTGCTAACAGTGTCTGTGTAAATTCAGCATTTCTATATAACTGTTTAATACCTCTCACCACCAAATCATAAGTGTTCTTTTTTTCCATGATCTAGTCTTTCAAGCCTCTTTCAAGATCATTAAACTAAACCCCTTCAAAGCTCAATTTCAGGTATATACGTTCTTCAAGGTATGGATGGTTGACAATGAAGCATCCTTTTTCATTGCCGTAATTATGATGAACAATTAAAACTAGTTTAAAACCCTTCAGGTACAAACCCTGATTCCTTTGTGTGAGCTTCTCATTTGACCAGAAATTTTGTTACACCTTGTAAGAATGGGATGCCAAATTTTATTTCCCTGAGAGTAAAAGTAAGCACTGATTAGAACCGTTACCGGGTACTTACTGTCTATAAGGTACCACTTTGAGTGCTTACATATATATATCCATTTACCCCTCCAAAGACCCACTGGAATGGATGTTGTCATTCTTCTGCTTTTATAGATGAAGCACTTGAGGCCCACAGGAGCTGATTAAAGTACACATGATCTTACAGCTAACAAATCACAGAGCTGCTGTTTGGTGCCAAGTAGTTGTGGCTCTAGAATGTGTGTTCTTAATCGCTATCTGAATAGAGAAGCCTGTAAACCACAGGTAAAGTACTAGACCTTTGAAAGTTCTGTGGAAAAGAATGTCAAAAGAGTATCTAATTTTCTAACACTTCTTCCATATTTAAATCAACTGTAAACTTGAAAAGCAGTAACTGTTCTTACATCACAGAGGAAGAAGTAAAGCTTTAATACAACTAGTGCCCAGGACCACAGGAAGAATAGAGCTGAGGTTTCCCATCCAGCCGTGGTGGACTCCAGAGCGCCACGTTCTCGCTCCTCTCCCACCTTGCTTCTCTCTAGGCAGTGGTTCTCAACCCTAGATGTACATTTCGGTAAGATGAAGTTGTAAAAAAAAATCCTGATGCCCAGGCCATGCCTCAGGCCAATTAAAAGAACCTCGGGGATGCCCCCCAGTATTTGTTAGAGTCCCTGGGTTTTAAGTTTGGGACTACTGCAGGGGCGAGCATTCTAGAAGCAATAAGGCATTGTCAGTGGGAGACTGTAGCATTAATAAGTACGAAATGACTCCCTCTGCCCTTGCCTATTTTGTCCGTGAGCGATTTGATTTGCTAGCCAGCGTAGGTTTTTCAGTAAGCGTTGATGGAGTTGAAAATAAGATCAACGAACACAGCCAAAATGGCCTATTTCCAGAGCCTCTGAGAAGCTCTTGCATGAAGCTACGGGCTTCGTTATGGAGAAACACCATAATTATTTTGAAATATTTGCTGTCTTTTTCCTGTACCTGCTCTTAGGAGGATTCCATCTAAAAATTATTTTGAAATGCCAAAGTATCTGCTCTTAAGACTGAGTGTCACTCACAACTTGATGGAGCTTCATTAATTTCAGTTGATTTATTTTAGAGCACTGCCCTAGAGTGATATGATGAAGGCTGTGTAGAAGGGATTTACCGCTCGTCCATTATAAGCCCCGGCAACACAGATTTCCTGTAGCCTGGGGGTGTCCGAGGGAATGGTTCCTTGTGTTTCTCTGTGACATGCCATTGCATGTGATGGGCCACTGGTCCCATCCAGTATATCCCCTCCTCTATCCTCAGTGGTTTGCATTTTTGTTTTCTTTTGTTTACTCTTTTCTTCCCAGGTCACAGTCTGTAAAATTCCAATTTTTCATATAACTTAGAATGACATTTCCTTTCTACCTGATATGTCCACTCACCAGCTGCAGTCCACTAGAGCCCTTAGCATCTTTGTGGGCAACATTAAGCACAAGGCAGGAGGTCCTGATCCTTTTGAGATACAGAGCCCTTCTTGATGCCTACAGAGTCAAGAAGACTGGTTTCTGGACAGCTGTTCAGGGAGCTAAACATAAAACCCAAAATAATTCTTTTTAGCTTTTGAGTTTTACTCTCTCAAATACACACAAATAACCAAGTCAATATAATTCCTAAACCACATTGAAAAGTAGGGAAATAAATTAAAAGATGGGTCACCAAAGGATATATGCACAAAATCAATACACATTAAAAGTTTAACATAATTAGTTACTAAAGAATTGCTAATGGAAAACTTAAAATATAATGTGGGATGGACACACATGCAAAACAGGTAAGAATATAAAATCATATATTTCTAAAAAGCAATTTGGCAATCTATAATATGAGCGTTAGAATAACAATAAACTCCCTAAAAACCTATTTACACACCCATTCTCTGCATGTCTGACTCTGAAATACAGAGCTTGTTGTCTTCGGCTCCGAGATCTTGAGTAATTGAGTGACAGACACCATGAAAATGGCAGCACCAGGATTTGCAACCTGACAAGCTTGCAGGCCAAACCTGATCTTCCTTCTGCCTTAAAATTAATTGAAATGAAATCAAATTTACTAATTTTCTGAGATCATTGCTAAGCTTCTTTTCAGTTTTTTTTGGGGGGGGGGGTGGTGACTTAGCAATTCTGACAGTATTCCTTTGATTTGATGTATTAAAGTCAGGATCGTAGTATAACTTTTTTAAAAGCAACACTGAAATCACAGAATCAAGGTTTGTTTCCACTCGTGTCACGATCCAGTGTGGGTTGGCCGTGGAGCCTCTGCCCCATGGCATCATTCCAGGGCTCAGACTCTGAGTTCTGCCACCGAGTGCCTCTGTCATCCGCAGGAGCCTCCAAATCCACACTGGCTTCTCTTCACCCAGGCCAGCGGCAGAGACAGAGAGGGTGCGAGTGTCGTGCTGGAGTTTATAGAGGCCAGGTCCGGAGATGGAGCACATCATCTCTTCCCAAATTCCTTATACCAGAACGGGGCTCCACGGCCCCACCTGCCCACATGAGGGTGTGCATGCACACACACATGCATGTGTTTGTATGTGCACGCAGGTAGGGGAGTGCGGGAATATGGTCTGGCTGAATGCCCAGGAGGAAAAGCGAACAGGACCGCAAACACAGTCTCTAATGCTGGTGGAGAGTATGGTGAAACGTACAATTACTGAATGATTTTTTCTTCCGAGCTCTCTCCGCTCCTGCAACAGGAATAACACTCAGTCAGGTAGCTTTATTATACGGAGTGGCTGGTCTATGGACAAGGACCAGAAAAAGAGCTGTAGACAGAATTGATGGTGTTCAGGAGCTCATTCTAGCAAGATCAGCGGCACTGTCTGCACTGTCATCTGTTTCACCTTGGAAATGCCTGCTTCAGCGAGGACAATGGGCTTCCTCTGCATTTGTTTGATGCGTGTGTCTTTAGTATTGCGCAGATGAAGGGATTCTATACACCGACTAGAAGTGGCTCCGGCAGGATTGCTTCCTTTATCTTTAGGTGGAACCCCATGTCCAAGGAAACTATGCCCTTGATTCTTACTTTGCTTAGGTTTTTACTTTCCAAGCTGCCTTTCATCTTCTCTTGCATCTTAGTAAGTGGTTAAAAATAAAATAACATTTTAGAAAACAGAAGTAAGGTGGGAATGCTTTCAATAGCCAGCAGAGAAAGCAAAAATAATTTCTTTCCACCTGCTTCCACCCCGTACTGTTAAGAGGAGCATGCTACCAGTAAGTTATTTGCGTTTTGATTCTCATAAACAATGACAGAAGAACAGCAATACACTATCAACGTTCATCATTAAGTTAGAACTGTCTGTCAACAACACCACAAAAAAATATTTGCAGATCTTCAATATTCAGGGGGGAAAATACATTAGTGGGTTCAGTGGTGTGTGCTTTCTACAAAATGAGAAAAGTCCTAAAATAAAACCTGAACTCTCAAAAAAAAAAAAAAAAGAGGAGCATGCTACCTTTGTTTCATGGGGGGAAAAGCAAACTATTTTTAAGTACAAATTTATTACTTATCCAAAGAGTTCTAGAAAAATGTCTATAAGTGCTTAAGATAGTGACAAGAGTTGTTCAAAACAGCTGTCTTTAGGCTTTCTTCTTCATTTTTATTAAAACGTATAGATCCAAATTCCTCTCCCTGGCCTTATTGGCAGTCAGCACAATTTTTGAGTTTGTGTACTTGGCGTTATCACTACAGAGGATGCTCTGCTGAGGTTCCAAGGATTGTAATCATGTCAACAGAATATTAATTGACTTTTAAGTATATCACTTTAAATGGCTCGATGTACTTTTAAATTTATTATGAGGCATCTTACACATACACAACATGCATAACCACATTCGTGTTGTTATAGATTGTATGGTTATAGGGAACCTCTGGAACCACCTCCCAGATCAAGAAAACCAGCACCACCAGCATCCCAGAAGCCTTTGCGTGTCCGCCCAGTCACAGCCTCCTCTCTCCTGCCTAGATGCAACCATTATCTTGACTTCTGTATACTCATTTCCTTGCTTTTCCTCATAGCATCACCCCCTATGGGCACACATCCCTAAAAATGACAGACATTTGCCTACTTTTAACTTTCAAATGGATGCTTGAAAGGTTTTGCCAAATTTCCTTCACCAGCAGCATCTAAATTCCAGTTATACCCCTCGTCAGAAAACCCTGAATACGTGCGCAGAGTATTCCAGTATTCGGGATGTTCATTCTTCTCCTTGTTATATGTATTTTGTTAACCATACTAGATAGTGGCTGTGTTTATGTTTTTCTTCCTCATCTCAGTTGCTGTCCGCTGTGAGCAGGTTTTATTCTCTTTTTCACCAGATAAATTCTGAGTTTACAATCAGAGGCATAAAAATAAATAATAACAGGGACCCTGAAGAGTTACTTGGGAGAGTAGGATCAATTTTATCGCGAGTTGGTGAGAATAAGAGTCATATCCGTATTGTGAATTTTAAAAAAGCGCCGCTCGCTATGTGAAATGTTCCCATTCGTTTGTCGGTAATTCTGTGTACCACCGTCAACTGCGTCGCGTTACGGTTTTTGGTGGCAGCGCTTCAGCTGCCCCGCAGTTTATATCGGAGCATTTCAGTTGCTGAGAACCACCGAGAAAGCTGATGAGAGCTGCCAAAGGGGCTCTCAGCAGTGTCTGGTGTTACAGATGCAGGGACCAGACCCTGTGTGCTCTCTAGTGTCTCAGGAAACGAGAAGTGTGCTGGATCTTGAAGAGCTGCAGATTTCCGGAGCGAGCCACAGTTTCATTCTGAAGAAATCAGGGCCATTTGTGGCCTGGGTCAAGAAAACTTAAGTCCATTGGAGACAGAAATTTCTTTGGATGTTAAGTCCACAATTCCTGATTCAGACAACTGTTTTCGTGACTTGCCCCTTCTCCATTATCATCCACTGTGCTAGCCTCAGTGTCTGCTGGTGCTGTGTTCAGTTTTGTATGTTACTTTGGCCACACACACACACACACACGTGCACACACACACATTCATGCACACACGCACGCACGTGCACACACATGTGCATGTGCACACACGCATACGCACGCAGTAACTGTGATAAAACTTTATCCTTCCTTACTGTGTGATGTCTTGTATTAATGAGACTTCATGCATAGAAATTGCTATGAGCTGTTGACCTCCAACTATCTTTGAAATAATTAATAATGTGCTTAGAGTGGTTGATTTACATATTCATGAGAGTTTGTATCATTTGGTTCCTAAGCAGAACAGTGAAACAATTTAGTGTTTTAAATGCATACCCATTTAGCAAGAGGAGGAGTGGTTTAATATTCTAATGTCGAGATGGAAATAAAATATAGTATCTGAACCCAGCAATTATGTCGCACATTTCCAATAAGATCTTCATGCCTTCAGGGCATCTTATATGTTCTACTAGTTCAGGGTGTGGACAATTAATATTTCTTTTTTTTAAAGATTTTATTTATTTGAGAGAGAGAGTGAGGGGAAGGCAGAGAGAGAGGCAGAGAGAGACTCTTAAGCAGGCTTCAACGCCCAGTGTGGAGCCTGAGATCATGACCTGAGCCGAAATTGAGAGTCAGACTCTTAACCGACTGAGCCATCCAGGAGCCCGGGAAAATTAACATTTCTTATGTTGTCTGCTTTTTAAGCCTTTACTAGAAATCTTTTATCTCGGACTTGTGTATTTATAGAAGGGAACTCTGAAAAGCAGTGGAGAGGAGTGGGGAATAGGAACGTGCTCCGGGAAGCAGTTACTCCGTCTGACCTCCCCTACTGCGGCCAGGAAGGGCTCTTTCTTGTGGTTCACAAGTAACAGTGCTTTTGAAATTGGCTACTGTATTGGTTTGCTAGGGCTGCCATAAATAAAAAAATACCACCGACTGGATGGCTTAAGTGACAGACTGACTTTCTGGCAGTCCTGGCTGCCAGACGGTTTGGTTTCCTCCGTGGCTCCCAGATGGCTGCCCTCGTGCTGCCCCTACACACGGTCGTCTTACGGGGGATGTGTGCAGCCCTGGTGTCTCTCTCTGTGTCTAATCTCCTTTTCCTGTGAGAACATTACTCAGATGAGACTAGAGCCCACCCTGATGGCTTCACCATAACTAAGTTACCTGTTAAAGGCCCTTCTCCAAATACTGTCACATTCTGAGGTACTGAGGCTTTCAACATGAAAGTTTGAGAGATACAATTCAGTCCATCACTGCCGCCCTCTAGATTCTGAAATAGCTTTCAAGTACTTGGCATCCCCAAATTTCAAGACAGTCTGTTGAACGTGACCCCTGCATATAAGTTCTGCTCCACAGTAGTTTAACTAACTATGGGGTGCTCCTGGAGGTATATCCTGTTCTCCCTCCCTCCTTCTCCAACCTCACCCCTCTCCTTCTTGACATTGGCTGGTTTCCTACTGTCAACACTGTATACCTAAGGAATACTGGGAACGTTTTGCCAATTATCTAATTTAAAAATCTGGACTCAATAACAAACATTTTAGGAGAGGATCCACTGAACTTTTCCATCTTTTGTAAAAGTAAATTCTCAATAATCTTCTTTGATGTGGAGGCAGTTAGGATGTCATTTGCGGCCCTGTCTCCGTCTTTGGTTTTCCCAGATGGGTTGTCGTGAATCAGAGCCTCTGAAAAAAGTTTTACGAGTTATTGTAGACTAAAGTGCTGTGACCAACGGAACTCAAGATATAATGGCTCACACACAAATGTCGCTTGGTTGGTGGCTGGGGTGGGGGCAGTTTTCAGGTGGGTGAGTGGTTTCTTCAAAGTGGTGTTTCCATCCTTTGGCTCTGCTCTCCCACTGGAATTTATCACTGTCTTCATGGTCACACTGATCCCTATACCCAGGGTCCAGCTGGCAGAGGGGAAAGAAATAAATGAAGACAGCCATCTTTTTCATAAGCCCCCACCTGGATATGGCACATGTCTCTTGATTCCATTGGCTGGGGCACTGCCATTCGGCTTTATGTGCTGCAAGGGAGCTTGAGAAATGAAGTCTAGATAGATGCCTCGGGACAGAGAGAATTTAGGTAGACACTTGGCAGTCTCTGTCAAAAAGGTCTGTCTTTGGAGAGTTGGTCTTTTAGCTTCGAAGAGTGGTAGACTGAGTTCCATATCCATGATTCAGGGATCATGGGCCAGATGCTGACTTTATAGTCAGATGGTCCTTATCCTATTCCAGATTTTCTTACCAGATATTGAGCTATTTTCTCATTTAAAATGAAAATAAGTCTGAACCCAGAGAGAATCAAAAGAGATTGTCTGCAAAAATGACTGCCACGGTTCCTGATACACAATAGGTATTCTATATCTGGTAACTTCCCAGACGCCACCAATCATGGGCCCTAATTTCAGAGTATATTCTAGATCCTTAAAATTCTAACAGGAAACCCGAAACTGAGCCTTAGATTTAATTAAGGTTTCAAGACTAAAAAGCAAAAATAAAACATTCTTTTTTGACATTTTCCATATTTGTACATTAATAAATAATGGAAGTAATTAATTCCTATGAGTCAGGAATTAACATTATAGGAAGAATAAAATGTTACATAAATATAATCCTGTAAAAACATACTTAAAAAGTTCTTGATAGGAGTTCTTATTAAAATTCCTAAGTTGGATTCATTCTATATAACCAGATTTTTCAAGCTAGTCTTTTATAAAGGAGATGTATGTAGGAATATAAATAGTTGCATTAATGAGGCTACCTTTATAATTTCTCTTCTTTTACCCATAGCATCAGTTTAGGCTGCCTTCACTAGGATCCTAGTATAAATTTTAACTCCTTTTTCAAAAATTTTGCATTCTGAAGAGGCCATGTAAATGTGTAGAATATACACATAGATGTAATTTAAAAACCTTTCACAAAACCATTATTTCCTACTATACCAGACACACTCTGCTATTTTCAGTTTTATCCTGTTTCAGATGCATCCAAAATAGGTAAAATCCAGCCCTCTTTTTAATCAGCTCACTTTAAGCCTTATTTCTTCAAAGGAATACCGTACCCTCCCTTAGGAACTCACCTTAGTGTTCAGTCATTTCAAGGACCAGAAATATCTTCAAATACAATGTAATTAAATAATCGTTTATAGGATTTTGAAATATAACTCACGTCTTACTCTGAAAAAAAAAAGAAAGCACCTTAATCAAACAGACTAGATTTGAACAAAGTAGAAAAAAAAGCCATCCATCCATCCATTCTTTGAAAATAGTCATTTAGAAAAATTTAATAAAACATGTAAATTTTTAACACAACTCAAAAGGAAGCACGTTTCAGATGTACATTTCATTTTCAGGAATGCCATCACCAGAGACAGAAATAACATGGAAGCTCTGGAGCTCTGTCCCGGGATGGGGCTACCACCCCACTGGCTGTCAGGGTGGCTGGCTGTCAGGGTGCTGTCTCCATCGGCGCCATGTTCAGAGAGCTCCCCCCTCCCCTCACTCCTACCCCACAAGCCAGAAAATGCCATAACTGTTACTCGTACATACAGTGACCTCTAGAGAAAGATAATTTAAAATATTGTATAGCCTAAAAAGTAGTGACTTCTAACAGTGTTCACTTCTCCATTGTGTTGTAATTTATAAACAAATTCTTGTTATGTCCTTAAAAGTTCATCAGAAATGTCCTAGCTAACTGTCCACAGCTCTGCCTGTGGTGGTTTCTGCCATGCTGATTCTTGTAAGGGAAATGGTCACAGTTTGCTTGCAGTTTGTTCTTTGGGACCTACAATAAGTTGCATTCGCGAGTGAACTTATATTTGTTTCTCACATGAGATGGCTATTGTAGAGATAGGGCTGAACTAGAAGTCGTAAAACTTGTCCTGACTCTACCACTAAGTAAACACCTAGTTAATTTGGTCAAATCACTTGATAGCTACTGGATACTGGGCAAGCCTTTTGCATACGGTACCCTGTTTAAGCTTCAGAATGAGTCTGTGTGGTCAATACTAATAATCCCAATTTGCAAGGAAGAAAGCTAAGACTCTCAAAAGCTAAAGTGAAACATGGGTCTACCTGACTCCAAAACCAATTTTCCTCTCCACTTTTTATTCATGAAATAAATTTCTTCTCCAGGACCTCATCCGCCTCAAAAGTGCTAGGATCCTTGACTGTTGGCCCCTAAACCAAGAGTAGCTATTTATTTCCCTGAAATTTAATGGACTCAGAATAAAAAACAAAATTAAACACAAAAACCAACAGTGAAACCAGTAAGTGCCAGCTAATGGATATGCAAGATATGCTAACATCTCAGTCTCTATGTGGTGTCTTTAGATCAGTGGTTCTCAAACTGTGTTGCATGGAACTATGGGGAGGGGTTGTCCATATGGCATATTGAGGCTTATTTTATGGAGAAGGAAATATGTGGACAGCGACAGTATACACAGGTTGTACCTGTTACATTAACTGAGGGTCCTGTTTCAACACTTACCAGGCAAAATGAAGGGTCTATAGACTTCAAGTCATAGCAGAGACTGTTTAAAATGGTTTAGTTTTCTTTATATGCATATTTTTGAAGAATAAAGTAAAGGAACTACATGCTTTTACTGTGAATTAAAATAACATAATTAAAAATGGCAAAGACCAAATTTTGATTGCCCTATATCATTGACATAGAGGGGAAACCTGACTTTGTTACTGTTCAAGTACTGTGTTTGGAATGTTCTTAGTAGGACCCAAAAGTGAAAGAATTGTGGCACTTCAGCTTCTAAAACAACTCAAATCATTTTTCTTTCCTTTGGATTTCTCACTCCCTATTTTAATTTGAACTCATTTCAGTTAGAGACTGTTTACTTTCTGTTATTCACTTTAGTTAAATCCGGTCTTGGTGAGTTTTTATTGTTCACATATAACTAGGCAAGCAGTAAAAGATGTTGGTTCGGAGGGAGTAAGATCTCTTGTTGGATGAAATACTACCACCATCATCAGAATTTATTTACCTAATATACCACTTTAGAAGGTACTGTTTCAAAAACTGGATATTATTCTAGGCTATGCACAGCTGCCTCATATCGATAGAAGGAGTAATTACCTATAAAGTATGCTTAACTGTACATACATGCGAAGTGTAGCACACTGGGTATAAATCAACAACAGCTAAATTCAAACTTTATTTTCCAAAGCAAACCTCTAGGCTGCACTTTTGCCATTCTTCTCTCTGATCCAAAAATAACAATAAATCAGGGTAGAAAAACAGCTGTAAAGCTGATAATGAGATTTGCAACCAGCTAAGATCCAAGGCGAGTCATGAGGAAGAGCAAAAGTCCTGTTACTCATTTTCCATTGTGCCTAAAATCCAGGAGACCCCTGTTCCCGGAAGAGGAAGCCCACCTTGTCATTTCAACAAGAAGGCTGGCACAGGTAGCTCTGCTTTTCATATCTACGCCCCAGGTCCTAAGACGTGTTTGGGGAAGGTTTAGGGGATCACTGACAATTCGGAAGTTTCTTGGGAAGTAATAACCTCTGGCAGGGATATTCTGTTTACCAGAGAAACTGAAATGAGACTCAGGTAAATAATAAGCATTTTAGAAAATTACCCAATCATATATTTAACCACTCTAAGACATTCTCCAGGGAAAATAGCATGCATTTTACAAAATTGCTTATAATTGTGAATTGTGTGTTTGTGAAGGAACCCGGTGAGGCGGTGGGAGGCACATTTGTCAGAGCTTAGCAATGGAGTCTTTTTTTAAAAAGGGCTTTGAATGTAAGAGAAACATTTGCAGTTGCTTTTCAGATGCCAATAAAGTACGTGTTTCGGAATGTTGGACATAATATTCTAGAAAACACTACAGAGTTATTTTGATGCCCGGGGGGTTTAAATCAAAGTACCTTGAATTGAAAACATTTAGCTATTGTTTTAAGAATACGTTTTCTTTATGAGACTCTAACTACATTGTAAGGAGATATATTTCTAAATTTTAAATATTTATTATTCGTCTTACACAAAATACCCTATTAAGTTTGCTGTTTTTATTTAATGTAGAAATGGATAGTTTAATTACTGTATCCTTCGAGAAGTTATACAAATAGTTTAAAATAATTTCCCCCTAGGGGTGCCTGGGTGGCGCAGTCATTAAGCGTCTGCCTTCAGCTCAGGGCGTGATCCCGGCATTATGGGATCGAGCCCCACATCAGGCTCCTCCGCTATGAGCCTGCTTCTTCCTCTCCCACTCCCCCTGCTTGTGTTCCCTCTCTCGCTGGCTGTCTCTATCTCTGTTAAATAAATAAATAAAATCTTTAAAAATAAATAAATAAATAAATAAATAAATAAAATAATTTCCCCTTAGCTTGGAAGTGGGCTTTCATTGTTATTAAAAATTATTCATGGTCCCATTTTGGGGAAGTATGTTGATCTATTGCATCTTATTGAATGATAAGATATCATTTATATCACCTGAGTAAAAACAGACATTAGGGTTATACATTTTATAAAGTTTGCCCTTAGAGTACCAGATAAAGCAGATCTTGTTATCATGGTCGTTTTATTTATTTTTATATTTTATAAAGATTTTATTTATTTGACAGAGAGAGACAGCCAGTGAGAGAGGGAGCACAAGCAGGGGGAGTGGGAGAGGAAGAAGCAGGCTCCCAGCAGAGCAGGGAACCCAATGTGGGGCTCGATCCCAGTACCCTGGGATCACGCCCTGAGCTTAAAGAAGACGCTTAACGACTGAGCCACCCAGGCGCCCCATCAATGCCATTTTATACGAAGTCGTATCTTCTACTTTCTAGGCTCTGTTTGAGCAAAGAGGGAAACAACAGTTCACAGAATTGGTAAGGCGTGTTCCCCTCGTGGAGCTCACAGTTCAGTGGGGGTCACAGACATCCATCAAACATGCAGCTGTGTAATTCCTGATTTCGATAACAGGTGGAAGAAATGGAGGAAGTAGGGCAAGATAGGGAGAAGGGTCCTGACAAAGGGAACATCCCAAAATCAAACCTGGAGACAGGAGGGAAGAAAGCAGGTTTGATGAGTGGCAAGCAGACCAGAGTGGCTGAATCAGTGAGAAGAGCCCGGAAAGGTGGGTGGGGCCACAGCAGCCTGTCCTTGAGATTACAGTGAAGACTTTGATCTCTTTTAACCTCGGAGGGGAAATCAGAACTCTCAAGGCTTCCAACAAGAGAAATGGCAGGGACCGGGTTTGTATTTAATCACTCCAGCTGGAGAAAGGAAGGCAATTGCAAAAGGGGCGAGGGGAGAAGGAAAAGGCCAGGAAGGGGTGGAGCACTGCCTCGTAGACTTAGTGCCAGTTTGCCTGAGTGGCCCTCGTGCTGGTGCCACTGGACCTGGAAAGAACTGGACAAACTCCAAGTCGCGTGGAAGTCCTATGTGACAGGAGACACAGTGATGGACCTCACAGTAGGAACAAAGGCAAGAGGGAGGTGCTGAAAGATAATGCTCAGGTTTCTACCTTCACTATAAGATGGATGAGAATTCCAACAAAACACCTATGAAAAACAAGGATAAAGTTTTAGTACATTCTCTCCGTTCTATTATTAAGATTCATTTGTGGTGAATGATGCTGTATTTGGCGATTGCGGAGAGATCTTCGCATGGTATCTAGCAAATGCTCACGAAAAGTATCACGGAATCTAAAAGTAAACAGAAAATTATTTTTTATTCAATTCAGTAATGGGAAAGGGTATACGTTTCACTTGGTGTGGAAGCAGCCAGGGCTAATGCTAATGAAGTGGGAGTCTATGAATCACTCCTGCCGAGTTTGCGGTAGCCTTATGCCTCTCAGACCCCAGAGAAGGCCAAAGCCAGAAACAAACACAGAATGTCTTCCTGTAGGCCTGCCTTTGAGGATTATGCCCACTAGCACAGTGTCAACTCACAGAAGAAACTTCTCTCCACACTAAGACTCTAGTAGTTGACAAGAACAGAACCAACCAAACTGGGCATAAGAGAGGTGGAGTTCATTATTGAGGGTGGGGTGTCTCCTGTTGCCCAGGGATCGATGTGGTAAAGACTCTTGTCTCTGTGTGTCTACTCCACCCCTACCTGTCTGCTTCCTTCCACCCTTGCTATAAACCAGTTTCCTCTGTTTCTCCATCTCCTGGAGCCAGAAATACAGCCCTTAGATCATAAGCTTAAAGCTTAAAGTCACATGCCTTGGCCAAATGACTCATTTGGTACAAAGGTATTTGGACTTCAGTCGAGGAAAAAACATTGATTCTCCTGAACTACACATATACTTTCTATGCCACATGTAACATTACTGTTAGAGATTAAGATGTCTCCTCTGTTCTGACCACTAGAAAGATCAGAGCGTCCAAAGCATATCTGCAGCAACTATAATGTTCTATGGTATGTATTTTGCATGCCGTCCTAAATCTGTGTCCTTAGTAGTCTCTTGTTCTTTTGTGTTCTCTCCCAGGCCTTTGTTTAATCTTATTGTAGTTGCATATATCTGTCTAATGTCTCAAATCCTTTCTGGAAGGTTGCATGAAGAGATAGATAAATAAAGAATTCCATTTGAAAGTAGTAATAGAAGGGTTGAGAATAATTATGGCCTAGAACATAGCAGATATACAACAAAAGTATAACAACAGACAACATAGTCTTTGTAGAATTTTGTTCCTTTTCTTCAGGCATTGATTTCATGGCTCTATAGTGAATGGAGTACCTTATTTGCATAGTCTGACTAACATGTAGCCACTGATCATATGTGCTTATATAAATCCAAATTTACATCAATTAAAATGATATAAGATTAAAACTCAGTTTCTGATGATCATAAAATGATTTAAATACATCAAATAGCTGCCACAGTAGAGCAGATGTTAGAGCATTTTCATCATCACAGAAATTCCTATTGCACAGCATGATATCAGATAGTCTGAAATTTCCTCATTAATAGCTTGAAAATAACTTGTGAATTAAAAGACCCAAACTGACACCTTTTGGTTCTTTCTCAGTCCTATTTCTGGTGCTTTTGTCTTTTTTGTTTGCTTCTGTTCTAGTTTGTAGCTCTCAACATGCATGCCTTACTCACTTCATCCCTGAATTCGATAGGAATCTCAGGGTCTTCCCACAGTTTACACTAATCAGGATTCCATTTTCACCCATCACATCAGTGCTCTGGCTAAGCCTACCGTGACTCTTCGTATTGCTTCTGAAATTTAGTATCACATCTGCCTGGGTCTCTTCCTTGGCGGCCTGAATTTCCCTCCTGTTAACTCAGCACCCTGCTGTTTTGCTTGTGGAGACTCACGTGTTGAAGTCTGTTCCCCTCGGTGTCCTTGGGCCTGGTTTGCCTGCCCACTTCCCCCCTGTGACTCCTGAGACCTCAATGTCCTCTACCCAATTAGACCTCCCCAGGTCCAGTGTTATGTCTTCAGGATGTTCATCTCCTGTTCCCCTCCAGAATCATTACCTATGATTGCATTACCGGATAGAAATCATTCTCGACAACTCCAGATTAAATTGTAAGCACCTTGAATACACCCTTCAAATTTTGTTCTGTCTCTGGATTCCCCATTGCTCAGTGCCAACCTCACCAGGAAAAGCCACTTCATAGATGGGCATCAGCTGAATTGCTGACGTAATATAAACTTTGGACCAAAGTTAGTGCCTCTGATTTCTGGTTGCAACTCTGCTTCCTGCTCTCTGTGTGAGCTTGGACTAGTTCTTTCCCCATCCAAAATGACTTCCTTACTCACTGGAGCCTGTGCTAGTCAGTTGCTGATGGTTTTCCCAGCCTAAAATAGTGTACTTTTATTTTTACTTTTTTTAAAGATTCTATTTATTTGAAAGAGAGAGAGAGAGTGAATGAGAGGGAGAGGGAGAGAGAATCTGAAGCCGACTCTGCACTGAGCACAGCCTGACATGGGGCTCAACACCACAACCGTGAGATCATGACCAGAGCCCAAGCCAAGAGTCAGACGTTTAACTGACTGAGTCACCCAGGCACCCCTAAAATTCTGTATTTTTATAAAGTTAGTCTTCTAATCTGTTTTATTCTTGGGTCCCCTTGTATATCTTGGTAGTACCAGTCTTAAGAAACTGCTGATTTTACATCTGATAAATCTGATGATTGTCATTTGGCATGTGAACATTTTGCAACCCTCTACCAAGGCCACCTGTTACATTGTGCTTCGTTGGAACAAATCCATCCAGCCCTCGCTCCATGGATTGGATTATTCCTGAGCTCAGTGCCAGTGCTCGTAATAGAAATGCAAAAGCCAGGTGACATGGTTTACTCACAAGGAGTTTCTAGTCTTATTTGGAAATAGATACACACAAAACTGTGAATTAAATAATTTACTTATTAAGGGAAATGCCCACGATATTCTGTATTAACATAATAGTTTATTGTGTTGTTGTTCTTAATTAAAATGGCCGTAATATCTTATGACTAGGACGTTCAGTTTCGGTAATTCTCTATGCCATCTATTTAAGCCATAAAATTCTCCTGGTAGAATTTGGCCTCAGTTTTAAGGGACTCTGTCCCTCTGAAATTATTGCTGAATACTAAAAGCATGACACAGAGAAAAGCACTTTGTTGCTTGTGGCCAAAGAATTTGTATTGCATTGAAATATTTACCACATCAATGAGCACTTGACTCGATCATGTCCTCGGTAATGGTTTGGATACATGTAGATATAGGCTGAAAACCCACAAACGTTAGGAAAAATAAAATATTTGATGAGGCTCTCAGAGTACTTATGCTTCAACTTAGCTCTTCTTTTGCACTGAACTTTGATCCTTCCAGTACTAGAACTGAAATTGAGGGGAAAAAAAAAAAAGAATCTTTCTCCTCTTCAAAGGTATTACTTTACTTAGTATGTCATTTTTATTAAACTAAAAATATAAAAATCCAATTCCAGTCCACATATATATGTATAGGTGGTATTTAGTTTGTGTTCCAGCTCCCGCCTGCACTTACAAGATTGATGTGGCTCGCACTGACATTGTGGTATCATTTTCAAATTCAGCTTAGTCTTACACTGTTACCAATTAAAGTGTGAGTGACACTAACTAATTAAATCGAAGAAAAGGGTATTCGTAAGTGGATGATGTAAATAGAAAATAAAGTTAGCAATTGACATTATGACCACAGGATTTTTTTTTTTTTTGGAAGAATGAGCTGTGTGTTAAAAGGGTATATTTCAAGACAAGACAAAAAAGCCATTTGATTGACAAACATGGTTTGTGGTTCAATTAGCAACATTTATGCCTTGCTTACTGAAAGTACACAGCATCCTTCAATTTTATCACAAAGCTTCTGTTATGTTAGTGAACTATTAGCTGTGTCAACTAATTGATCACACCTGAAAAAGCTGAGCCCAGTTTTGTGCCTTGGTATATATTTTCTGTATCCAAGGAACCCCAAAGCACACTTAAAAGGTGAGATATATAGTCTGAGATGTTGTGACCATCGGCTGTGCAACCCATGGTAGAAATGAGGTTACATAAGCCAAACAATGGAAAAGCATACGGGAACCTAGCAATTAAGTTCAATGTATTTGAGTCAGTGAATAGAAAAGATAACTGAAATATGATATATATGTTCATGGCATAAGAAGTATATAGAATAAAAAGGAAGAGGTAGGGAATGGATGCTACCTAAATCTGGTGGGTGATGAAGGTCTGTATTGCTACTGAGCTTCCTTGGAACGGTTAGCATTGACGGCACAGAGTCATGGTTATTAGGAGTGAAAATGAGACACAATTGTTCCATTAGTCTCTCATTTTTAATGGCTTTTTGGTGCATTCTGAAGCATTCAGAACATCACCTTTATATTTACTCTAATGGCCAAGTTTTTCAACCAGACACATTCTAATGGAGGGTCAAAGAAGTGCTCTCAGTCCTTCATGATGAAGAACATGCCAGTGGGAATTTAGTTTCAGTTACTGATGGAAGAAATGCAGACGTGCCATGAGCTGAAACATATTTGTTATCCTCATTGAACATGTTGAAGGAAATTTGGTGTCCTCTGAAATGAATGACATTGTGCTTGAAACCAGTTGGCTTCATACAGACTCCTAGAACTTTAGAGCTGATAGCAACCCTAGAGATTGTTTGACCCACCTGGATACTTTGGGTTTTTTTGTTTGTTTGTTTTGTTTTGTTAATTTAAATTCAGTTAATTAACGTATAATGTATTATTAGTTTCAGAGGTAGAGTTTAGTGACTCATCAGTTGTGTATAACACCCAGTGCTCATTATATCACATGCCCTCTTTAATGCCTACAACCCAGTTACCCCATCCCCCCACCTCCCTCCTCTCCAGCAACCCCCAGCTTGTTTCCTATGATTAAGAGTCTCTTATGGTTTGTCTCCCTCTCTGCTTTCATCTTGTTTTTTTTCCCACTCTTCCCCTATGCTCCTCTGTTTTGGATACTTTGTAGGTGAGAAAACTGAGGCCTAGAAAGGTAAAGAGTGGCTGTGGTAGATTGGGGGCAAGACTGATTTTGTACTCAGATAGACATTGAGGCCGACTTCCATCTCTTCTGGCTGTGTGACCTCAGGCAAGTCACTTTGCTTCTCTGAGCACTGGCTTCCTGATCTTTAGTTGGAAGTCTTCTTCCCTAAGTGGGCCTGAGTTAATTAGATGATTAATGTCCGATCCTATTGTTTTTAACAGCTTCACTGACATAAAAGATGCACATGTTTAAAGTGTACCATTTGGTAAGCTTCACATATGTATACACCACTGAAATCATCACCATAATCAGTATAAGGAACATATCTATCAACCCCTCCCACACCTCCCTGCCCTACCCCCATTCCCCTAGCAATTGCTGATCTGTTTCCATTTCCTCTGCGTTTTCTAGAATTGTGTATAAATGCTACATGTAGTATGTGCTTTTTTTGGTATGATTTGTTTCATGCAGCAAAATTAATTTAAGATTTATCATCGTTATGTATGTATATCAAAAGTCCATTCCTTTTAATTTTTGGATTATATGCTACTATACGCATATAACTATGATTTGCTTATCCATTCAACTGTTGAACATTTGGGTTATTTCCAGTTTCTGGTTATTACAAACCAGGCTGCTGTGAAATTTTATGTGAGTCTTTGTACACACATATTTTTTTTTCTGAAATATGATATATATATATTCATGGCATAAAACGTATATAGAGTAAAAAGAGGTAGGGAATGGATGCTACCTAAATCTGGTGGGTGATGAAGTCTGTATTGCTACTGAGCTTCCTTGGAACGGTTAGCATCTCAGAAAGTACTGACAACACAGTATAAATACCTAGAAGCAGAGTGACCGGATTATATTTTAGGAGTTTCTTTTTAAGAAACTGCCAAACTGTTTACCAAGGAACTTGTACCATTTTAAGTTCACATCCAGAATGTGTGAGAGTTGTAGTTGCTCCATATCCTCTCCAACACTTGATATAATTAGTCTTTTAAATTTCAACATTCTACTAAATGGGTGGTGGGAGCTCATTATGGTCTCACATTGCATTTCCCTAATGACTAATGATACCCAGCATCTTTTCATGTGCTTTTTGCCATTCTTTTCTTTTCCTTGGTGAAACATCTGTCCAAATCTTCTGCCATTTTTAAAAATTGGGTTGCTTTCATATTATACAAATTTAGTATAATAATATATAATATAAATTTAATTTGTATATTCTAAATACAAGTATATTATAAGATAAATAATTTGCAAATCTTGTCTTCCTGTCTGTAGTTTATCACTTCATTTTTTTTAGCAGTGTCTTTCAAAGAACAAAGGGTTTTAATTTTGATGAAGTCCAATTTATCAATTTGGTTTCTTGTGGATTATCCTTTATGTGTCGTGTCTCAGAAATCTTTGCCTAACCAAAAGTCACAAAGATTTTCTCATGTTTTCTTCTAGAAGCTTTGTTTAATGATTTAGATTTAGGTCTCTGATGTATTTTGAGTTATCTTTGGGGTATGGGGCCAGGTCTGAACTTAAGCTCACTTTTTCATACGGATATCCAATTGTTAAAAGACCATTCATAGAAGAGAGTATCCTTTCCCCACTGCATTAACTTTGCACCTTTGTTGAAAATCAGTTGGCGATATACATAAGGGTGTATTTTAATGCTCTCTGTCCTGTCCTATCGATCTGTGTATCTCTCTGTATGCCATTTGCATATTGTCTTGATTACTGCCGCTTTATAATCGTATTGAAATCAGGAAGTCTTTATCCCTGAACTTTGTCCTTCCTTTTCAAAGTTGTCTTGGCTGTTCTTGGTTTCTGTTGCTGTTTTCTGACTCCAAGTCTAGAGTGAGGAGGCTGGGACCTATCCCTAGCTCAGTGCTAAACTAACCTCACTGCCCCACAAGGGCCAGGCAGCTCAGAAGAAGGAAAGAAGGAGAGAAAGAAAGAGAGGGAGGGAGAGAGGGAGAAAGGAAAAGAAAAAGCAGCTCTTTGGTCTTGCATATGAAAAGGATTTCTAAAGAAAGAATAATTTGAACAATAGTAAGCAATAAAAGTTAAAAGCTGACAGAAGTTTTCTTTAATGGAATGTTTAGTTTAACTAAACATGAACTATGCATGAACTATGATTTCTGAGTAAAAGCCATTAGCTTTTTAGCCACTTTGCCTTTAATCAGTCTTATTGTTATTTATCACTTTGATTCCTTCATTCATCAGTTTCAACCCAGCTGATAATTCATTTTCAATTGCTGATGAGTCCTTTCTCCAAGGCCTCAGCATTTTGGCTAACAATACATGGCCACCACCTATTGGCAACAGAGGGCAATATCTCCAGTTCTGCCTGCCTGGGGGAGAAAGTCTGTTTCCCATTCACCTGCTTTATGAGCTATTTTCTATGAACTGGTCACCGTGAAGATAGCCCAGGATACCCCTAAATCCTGATTAATAGAATGTTAAATGATGAAATTCTGAATAATAGAAATACTGTTTTACTTCCAGTGGCTTCACTCTGAATTGTTACAAATAGTGTTTGTCTAGTGTCTGTTTTTACAATGAGTTTCATAATGAAAGCAATAAAATACTTTGATTATTATAACAATAGCAACCCCTTAAATATTGCCTGCCATAGATGAGGCACTACTTTTAATATATCTTAAATGAAAATGCTACCAGTAACTCACTCTCCAGGAATGTCAGGAATGTAATCTAGCCTTTTTTGCATAATGGGGATGTAGGTGCATAACCCTTCCATACTCTCACCTGGTCCCCTTTGTAGTACCTTATCAGGTCTTTCCAACATGACAGTTTCAGCACTACCTGAGAGTGATGATAATTACTGTCATATGAAAGGTCACCAGGAAGAATGACAGAGATATTGAAGGATTTTCTTTTTTTTCCTCACTATCTTTTCTGCCTCGGTCCCTTCTCCTTTAAAAGAGTCCTGCTAACGTCACCCAGTGCAGTATTTTGAGAAGGAAGTGTTGCCCATAAGGATTGTTGCAGAAGGCATAGATGATAAAAATAATATAAAGTCCTCCCATCATGTAAGTGCCCCAGTGACAAAAAAGTGGGCATTCTTGTGGCCACTGTATCCCCAGCCCCTTGAGAAAATCCTCCCACCCTGGAGGTGCTCAATACTATCACTGAGTAAACAACAAAAAAATATTAAGCCAGGTAAAGTGATCAATAAAATACTTACCCGATTGGGACTTCATTACCCAACCCCCACCCAAAAGAAAAAAGAAAGAATTATCACTGGTAGTTATATTGGCAGGGATGCGCAGTTGAGCTTTCTTTCCCAGGGCAGGGTTCCCAAGCCAAAACCTGAGAAGGTGAGATAATTCTCAACATTGTGTGGGGGACAGGTCCATCGTTTTCCCAAGATTTTCAATAGAAGAATCTGTGACATACCAGAGAAGCTAAACATCGTCATCTAATGTCAAGACAGTTGTAATTTTATTTAAAATAAGAATTTGTGGGGCACATGGGTGGCTCAGTCGTTAAGCCTCTGCCTTCAGCTCAGGGTGTGATCCCAGAGTCCTGGGATCCAGCCCCACATCAGGCTCCTCCGCTGGGATCCTGTTTCTTCCACTCCCACTCCCCTTGCTTGTGTTCCCTCTCTCGCTGGCTGTCTCTCTCTCTCTCTCTCTCTCTCTCTCTCTCTCTGTCAAATAAATAAATAAATAATCTTTAAAAAAATAAAATAAGAATTTGAGGGTCTCTCATGGGTGAACCAGACATAAGGAATGTTTTGAAATTCTTTAGCACAGTATTTATCATCTTTGCGCCAAAGATGAGTAGAGCCAGAAGGAAAGGAAAAAATAGGAATCTGGGCAGGTCACCAGCACCTGCAGTCACTGTGGTCTCACAGTGGGAGGGCCGTGCTGTAATCTCCAGGCTCCCAGAGACACTCCAGTCTCTCCATCTGCCAAAGACACCCCTCCAGCTCTTTCTCTCTCCCTCTCCACAGGCCACAGGCCCAGAGATAAAGCGGGGGTTCTTTAATTAAACACAGTACTTTCTAGGTCACTACTGCCCTCTTTAGCTCCAAATTCCTCTGAGGGTCATCATTGGTCTGAGCCACCTCCTCTCCCTTTTCTTCCTGTGACATTGGGTCCACGGGTCATTCCTGCTCAGTCACAGAAGCTTCTTCTCCCCAAATTCCACCCTCACTCCTGGTGAGCAGTCTGACTGGACATGAACCCCTCCCTCACCGTCCCTGGGAGAGAGCCCAGGCCGCTGGACAGAGCTGGGCTGACTATGCATCCAGACACACCCGGCTACTTGAAATTCCTTGTCAGCTGAGCACTGGGTGCCACATGATGGTCCCATTGCCTTTCTCTAGTGGCCCTGTGTGCCGTGCTCCTCTGTGACCTTTCATACCTTGATCTCTGCCCTCCCATCTCTGGTCATCCGCCCCCCCCCCCCGCCTTCCTTACCAGACAACTGCTCTGCATACATATTTATTCTTTTAATGTAAAAAGTGGAAGCCCTAAAAGGGAGCTTTCTTATTGCCTCACAACTAAATCTACAACCTACTTGACAGTCATCTCCATTTTGGCCACTGTCCTCCCGTTACCAGGAAGGAACTGTTCTGCTCCAAGTGGAAGCCAGCCCTTCCCCAGGGCTCCGAACTCAGGCCCTCTTGTTTGCCTCCAGGCTCTGCATTTTTTGTCACCTGCTCTCTTTCCTTCCTCAGCTCTGCTTCCCTGTTGAACCCCCTGCTCTCTTTCTTCCATGCGCAGTGTGTAAACAAACACCAAACAACCCAAAACAAAACCCCACCCGTGAACCGCTCCCCCCCTCCAGTTTCTAGGCAATTTCTTCACGCCTCTTCCCAGCAGAACTTCTTTTGAGTGTGGTCGCCAGATTCTGCTTTCATTTCTTTACCTCCCATTTCTTCTCTGATCCCAATCTGGCTTTTGAGTCCTCCATTCCACTGGAATATTCTGCTAAATAAGCCAATCAATAAAAACAGTCCTATTAATGAGCGGTTACTATGTGCTTCTCCGTATTTTTTCTCCCTTGATGGCGTCTTCTCCTCTGCCTGATTTCCAGTCTCCGGAGGCTACCGCCCATCAGCAGCCACCTTAAATGCCATTTACGTGCCCATGACTCCTAAATTTGTATCTCAGCCCGGAACTCCCTCAGAATTGTAGGATTTCATGGCAAGTGGGCTCCTTGGAAACCGCTCAGATTCCCCACGGCATCAAAAGCATCTCAGACTGTGCTTGTTTCAAAATCAGTCCTGATTCCAACCTCACCCGTACACACACCGGCCAGACTGGCCCCTCTGACATTCCGCCACGAGTCAGCCTCACCGAGTCAGCTTCACCTAGTCGTGCTCAGGCCAGAAATCTCAGCACCATGCCTGTTCCTCACTCTCTGGTGCCCCTGAGAAGCTGTCACCACGCCCAGTTGATTCCCACCCCCAAAGGATCTCCGAATATTTCACTTCCCTCCACCTCCAGGTCACCCTCCTAGTCCAAGGCTCTACCATCTGTTTCTTCGAGTACTGTAATGATCTAAGTGCTTTCTCCCTGTCCCCCCGGGTACCTTACAACCCAGTTGCCAGCCACATGTGAGCAAGAGTGGCGTTTTTCAAATGTGAATTTTGTCATCTCCCTGTCTCTAGTGCTTCCTGTTTCATACAGGAAAAAAGTACAAATTCTTCATAATGTTCTACAAAGACCTGAAAGTTCCTTTCCTACCTCTTCTCTGCTTGCTTGCCCTTCCATAGTCATACTGGCCTCCTTTAAAAAAAAATTAAAAAAAAAAAAAAGATTTTATTTATTTATTTAAGAGAGAGCAAGCACGAGAAAGGCAGGGCGGGGGGGGGGTGCGGGTGGAGAGGCAGAGGGAGAGAGAAAGGGAGAAGCAGACTCCCCGCTGAGCAGGGAGCTCAACGTGGAGCTAGATCCCAGGCCCCTGGGATCACCACCTGAGCCGAAGGCAGACACTCAACCGACTGAGCCACCTGATCCTCAGGCAAGCTAAGAGATCTTCCAGTTCAGGGCCTTTGCACATGCTCTTCCTGCCCAGCCCCTGCCCTGCCCAGCCCCTGCAGTGTGCATAGCTCCTTCTCTGGCTCAGCGTCAAGAGTCTTGCTTAAACCATGTATCCCATAAGCCAGGCACCTGGCCACAATTCCCTCTTCACTCTGCTGTATGCTCCTTGTAATAATTTGTATTTATTTATTCATTTGTTAGTTTATTTGATGTCACCTCTTAAAAGGCCAGAACAATATCATCTTGCTCACAGTTGAACTCTCAGTGCCTGTCACTGTCTGCAGGCACATAGTAGGGGCACAATAAATATCAGTTGGATTATTTAACACAAATAAATATTGTAATCTGGACTTTAAGACTTGGGCCGCCATAATTCTCAACTTATTTTAGATCGTGTAATTTGGTTTATGTTCTCACACACTTCTAAAAGCATCCACATATCTTAAAACTTAAATATCAGCATGAAATTTACAGGTAATCATAAATTTGTAATGTAGTACAGATTTAGTGCTAGATAACAAACCAAGCTATTATTTGAATTTCAAAAATGGGAAGGCTTTAATATTTGATGGGCACTGAGTGTACCAGGGTATTCAGCTGGCTAATAGAATTATGATTGATCTGAAATGTGAGGAGAGCATCGTTTCTGTCTCTACCCATGGAGGAAATCAAACAGAGAAGAGGTCTTACCTAAAGGGAGATTTACTCATCTTGTCCTTGTAGGTGTTAACCAAGAACAGGAAAATTTCCAATTTGAGTAAGAAAAGAGACCTCCATAAATGACATTTATTTTAAAACTACATGTTTTGCATTTTGCAAATTGGTTCTATTGAACCTTTATCTTTTCACACCAATATCTATTATTTGTGATATTGGTAGCTCATCACAGTGAAATGAAAAATAATGTATATGGTGTGTAGGGAGATCCACGATTAACATTAAACCACATGTGCCTAACCAAAGAGCAGCAATTTCAAATAAAAGCTTGTGTGAATTTTCTACCTTTTCACTCTTTTCCATATCCCTGTTTCTCTGACTGGTGAAGCACAATTGCATCCCCTCTTGAATGACTTCCTCTAACATAATTACATATTTGGTGTACCTAGATCTCAATCTTCTTGCATTATGATGGTCAAACCAGACTTATTGACTCATCCATTCAGTCAATTCAAAGAGCAGAATTTTCAATACTGACTTTTAAAATATTAACTCACTTATGGATTTGGCAGGGAGAAAAAAAAAAAGGCCTTGATGCCTCATTTATAGCTATTTGAAATCACCAGGCCTTCCAGCTTATTAGTTTCAACAATTATTCAGAAATAGAAGTCAATTAGAAGTTCCAATAGAAAGCATGAAAAGAAATTTCCCTGGGGAATAAATGTGTTACTTGGTAGTGTTGCTAAGTCAATTAAATTACAGCCCATATTTTGCCAAGATGTAAAAACTCTCAACATGTTCATGTAATAAGAAGAAAGAATGGGCTTCCAGGCCTTATAAGTCAGAAGGCCAAACAATTTTGTCCTAACTAAATATATATGTGTATAACTTATACTCATGCTATTTTTATTAATGTTCTATTAATTTAAAATATGTCAGTCAAATTATATTGCTTCAACCAAACTATCCCTGTATTTATAGAAAAGAATTAGCTATCGTATCAAAGGCAGTGCAAACACAAAAGAATATAAATTCAGCATTCAATATAAATATGTGAAAAGAGTGGGCTTTTTAAAAAAATCAGTTGTGGGCACCTAGGTGCCTCAGTCAGTCAAGCGTCTGCCTTCGGCTCAGGTCATGATCCCAGAATCCTGGGATGGAGTCTTGCATCTGTCTCCCTGCTCAGCGGGGAGCCTACTTCTCCCTCTCCCTCTGCCTTTCCCCACCCGTTTGTGCTCTCTCTCTCTCTCTCTCAAACAAATAAATACAACCTTCAAAAAATTTTTTAAAATTTAAAAAATAAAAATTAAAAAATCAGTTTTCATCTTTGTTTTGATTTTCAAGGCATTCTAGTTGTCACTTCCTGCGGGCTAGCAATGCAGGAGCAGGAAGGGGTGAATGGTGGAGAAGAAGGAACCATGGAGTAGGATGAGAATTTCTAGATTTAATTACAAGTTATTCTAGTGGGGGAGGAGGGACTAGTCTGAACCGGTAGGCCTTACCCATCCCCTCCACAACCCCCGCCCTAATCCACATAGCTGCTCCTCAGTGTAGACTCATCCAGGGTGCCGCAAGAAGAGGGCTGGTCTTTGTTTTTTTCTTCTTCCCTCATGATAAGAGGTGCAGCTCAAGGAGTGCAGCAAAGCCCAGGACCTTTGATAGAACCCAATTGCTAGAATGGAAGACTTAGTGAAAATTTTAATGCATTAATAACTTACTAGGAATCCCCTCTTCTACTTAGAAATCCAGCTTGCAAATAAGTACTTTCCTTCTTCCTTGAAAGCACTCAAATGATGTCTAATTTAGCATGTACGAGCGGCGTCTAGTTGCGCATTTATATATACCCATGCATGCGTTTGTACGTACATACTGGGTGCTTTGCCGGTTGCTGTGTGGTGTACAGAGATAGATGGCCCCTGGCTTCACGGTTGTCCGAGAAACGAGCCGTGCCCCTCAGGGCGGCTCCGGAGGCTTTAGCGTGAGCAGGTGGCCCCTGCTGGGTTCGCAAGACATCATCAAGCTTCACGGCCAGCCCGCTCCCTGGTCCAGAACCCTTGCTGCTAAGAGTCACCTACTGAACGGGTGGGAGGCATGTCTCCCTCCGTCTTGCCAGGCCCTCCGTCTCTGTCCACTGCTGCAAATGTCTCCCCGCTGCCTCGGGTGGTTTATCTGCTTCATTCTTTCCTGTCATCCCTTCATGCCTGAGGGCGTCCCATCTGTGGCAGGGAAGGCCACAGAGAGCTTTCACTTTAAGCTCAGGACTGAAAGGCACTTCAGCAGAGCAGCTAAGTGTCCCCTCCTCGCTACTGAAATGTTTGAAAGGAGGCTTTCAGCTCTCCAGAGTGGGAGCTCTAGGGGAATTATTTTCGAGGTGGGGCGCTCCAAGGAAGCAGTGGCATCTGGCTCTCCGCGCACTTGGCGGCAGTGCCTTCCCAGCAGCCCCTTTTTGGCTTTTGCCTCATTAAAAGAACCCGCAGGAGGGACGTGACTCTTAATGAATGCCACTCTCCAGTGGCCCCCCGAGCCCCCGTGCCCAGACCGGACGCGCCAGCCATGTGCTACCCCCTCCGTGGGCTGGCGCAGCAGCACCTGCCTTCGCAGAGGGCAGCCCACCAAGGCCTTTGGAAAGATGAGCTGCTTTCCTGAGCACAAATCAAAGCAGGGACACGAATGTTATGCCAGGATTTTCTGTAGATTACCTTTATGTCCTGTACTCCGGGAGCAGAGGACAGTTTATAGTCTGGAGTTTCATTTTTATGTACACATTCGTAGTGGTATGTAGACAAAGAAATGTAAGCGAGTGATTCAGACTTGGCAAAAAGTGAAGAAAAGCAAGGTGTATCTCCTGCCCTCAGTGGATGGGTTTTTTATTCACCAACACATTTGAATTAATATATTGTGCCCACCACGAAACATCGGGAATTTCTCTCTCTGTGCACACACGGGTTGTAGATGCTTCCTCACGACTTGGACAAACATCTGTCGTGATGTCTCAGTTCTGTTGTAAAAGAGGATGCACGAAAGTGTCAGCTGAGGTCTGAGGGAAGCTCTGTGCCTTTCCCTCCTTCCTGTTGGTTGTGCCGGGCGCGGCTAGGGTCTCAGAGCTCTCTGAGGCACCCGAATACAACGCCTTACAAACAGCAACAGTGAGTCCCAGAAACAAATCCGCATAACCCACCTGTTCAGGTTACATTCCTGCCGTGTATTAGTTAAGAATCACTGTGCTGTGCACCTCCACGAAAACCAGGAAATTCACATTAAGATACGTTTTTCTTAACTACATGCTCACAATAGTCATTGGAGAATTCCACCAAATTCCATTAAATTCTGTTACTCTGCTCAGTAAATAGCCATGAAAACACCATGGTACTTAGAGCAAATCCTCAATCCCCTGCTAACACCTTCTATTGCAACCGTCTAATTACCATGTTTTGCAGTAACCTTGTGGGACTTCCACAGGTAATTAGAACTCCAGAGCTTTGCTGCAGTAATCCAGTAAGGACCTCTTAACTAGGAAGGATTATGCGCTACTAATATTGTTGTGCCCACGTGTTCTCTGCAGTTAATTGTTTCCATTAATATTTGGCTTCATTACAGCATCTCGTGTAGCTTCATGTTCGTGACACTTCATGAGTCGACTCGGAAGTGAACACATCACCTTCATGGCATCCCCCACATCCATCCATCTCTCCCTCGCCCTCTCTCTCTGTCTCTCTCTCTCTCCAACCATTTTTCAGTCATCAATATCCTGAGGAGAAAAAAACCACCTCATATCACTTCAGTTACGTTTTCTTTATGGGCATTACAATGATTTCTCTTTAGATTCTCTCGAGGCAGCAGGTAGACATCTAAACGGGTTATAACTTCCATTGTGTCTGTTATAGAAATCCTAAAAGAGAAAAGTGGGAACTCACAGCAGTCACGTATATCAGCTTCATTTTACACACACACACACACACACACACACACACACACACGTGCAAATTCCTTTCACCCAAACATGGCAGCTCTCTTCGATCACTTGGCTCTCTTGGCTCTCCTTCCCTGTCTCCCTGTCCTCTCTTGTCTTTTCTCCTCGTGGGTGTTTGAGCATTAAGTTTGGGGAGAATCTGGACATAGACCCAGTCAGTTACCACCTCATTATAAAGTAACGACTTGCCTTTTTGCCCAAAGTCTCTTTCTGCCACTGTAGCTGGTTTCACCGAAGTCCCCCAGGACGATGGGGAACGAGCAGCTCCACTCTTGGAGAACGCCTACGAAAGCTCCCATCGTAGCACGTACATGTGGCACAGGGAAGAGATGCTGGGTTTTGCTGGCAGGGAGATTTGTATTTGAACACCAGTACCACTTTAAGACATGCCTTGGCCTCTGAATCCATGATTTCATCCTTAAATTGAGGATGACGATTCCTACTTCACAGAGAGAACTGAGATATCCAGTGAGACGTGCCTGGATTTTAGTAGGTTCTTAATGCCAAGTTTCTCTCTGTGCATTTCCACCCCATGATGCCTGGTCAACTTCAGCGAGTCAGGGCCCTCCTGATGAAAACCTCTTTCATCCTGGAAGAGGCCCCCACAGGGAGGTGTCCCCACAGATCCCTGAGGCTCAGCTTGTGGCTGGAGCAGGGGCTGTGGTTCGGCCTTGCTCACAGGCACAGACAGAGAGGTTTGCAAAATGTCTACCGTCAGCTTAATCATATCACTGTCCTAATTGAACGCACACCAGCCTGCCACACTCATGCTTTATGTCTAATTGACTGGAAAATAATGATCACTTGTTCTTCGCATCAGGCTTGTGTAGGGACATGAGATATTCATTCACCCTTGAGCCCACCTGCACCCCTCCTCTTGCCATCCCCTCTTCCCCGGAAGGTCTGTCACCTCGCAGACCTAGTCCCACGTCACCGCCTTTGAGAAGGGCGTTAACTGCGTGCTGCCTTTGCTCCATCCTGGATTACTGAGTCCAGGATTTGCCCAGGCCAGGCTCTCCACCTGTTGTCCTCAGGAGAATCCCCTCGTTTTCCCTCCATCTTCTCTTTTACTAGCAATCCTAGACCCTTTCCTCATCTGTGGCACATTTCTACATCCAGGCATAGGCAACACGTACGTTGGTTTTCTGTGATTTTATTGGCAAGACTTATAGAAAAGAAGGGTAGATCATTGTCATGTTGCAGAATTAAGTCTCCTGCTTCATCTAAAACCAAGGCCCTGGAAGAGAAGGTCTGGCAAACTTATCAAAACAGAAAACTTTGATTAAACAGTTTTTATGACCTTCAAGAGGAAACTTTTCCTTTGGGTTTTCTTTATCCAGAACTCACTGGCACTACATGGAAATCATTTGCTTAGAAGTTGTTAATATTATAAAATCAAGAATCCTGTGAAGTCACTTTGCAGTGCTAATGAATCGACACCACATTTCTCTGTCACAATCGTTGTTTATTTATTTTTCCAAGGGAAGCATTTTAAATCATCTTCGTGCCTGTTTTTCATGTCATCAAGCCTTTTAAAATAAAGATTATAATATTTATACTGAAAAACAATTAAAAATAGTATGTCAGCATAATAGTCAACAGAAACTCTTGCAAACTAATTAAGCCATTATTTGTTTTCTTAACTGGTGAACTAAGAAAATATGAATAAAGTAAATAAACATTGAGATTTAGATTTTTTTTCCCATTTACTTTGGACCCCAAGTCATGAAAACCTTATTCCAGTTTGCATCTCAGAAAACTCTGTGCCCCGTTCAGAAGCAAGCAGTCAGTCCCTGTGATGTAGTGGGGACTGGGGGAAAGGCATTCAGAGATTTCCTCACCAGGACTTGATCTCTCTCTCTCTCTCTCTCTCATTTTATTTGATTATTCAGAAAACCAACATATTTCCACCCTGGTGCTATTTACTGATCACATCTTGTGAAGCAGCTCACCCCCCAACTCTTTTCTTTTTTTTTTTTTTTTTTAAGCAGTGATCACTTCTAATCTGACTCTTGTGAAAACAGAATGAAATTATAGCAGCAAACTTACATAGGAAAATATATGCCACCTGCTTGGTACTGAACCACCCTCCTGAATACCCCAGCACGAGCAAGCCAGCCCCACCTCCTTTCAGCCAGGCAGTGTGAACACCCATGTGTCGGGGCAGCAGCCAGCCGTGCCTCCCCTGGTCTTTGCCCTACTTTGCACACTTGGGCATCAAGCTGCCCTCTTGCTCCTGATCACCTGCCACTTGCATCCTCAAACTCCTCTGGTCTTGTTTTTCCTGCTGCCTTTAAAGGTGCCGTAGACAGGTCTGCAAATCTGATGTCCTCGGTGGTCATCAGGGAAATGCACGGGCTGCCCAAAAGATAGTCATATTCCAACTGGGAAAGAGATGTCTGCCCTCAGTGCTGGTCACTGCCTGGCCTTTTGTGCCACATCAGGGAGCCTCACAGTTTTATCCGTCCTTTCTTCTTGTACCTCCCCCCCCAATCCCTGGTCAGATCATCGTGCACTGAACAGACTCCTTTTCCATGACGTTGTTCCTCGGTCCTCTGATAGGGAATCCTTCTGGCCTTCCTCAGAACTGTTTATCATTTCAGGACCCTGGGAAGCCCACCACTTACAGGAAGCCTGCCCTGACTACCTGCCCATGCTGAAAGTCCCCTCTCTCAACCCCCATCCTGCACACAGTCATTTCATTCTTTCATGTCTCCCTAATTAAACCATCAGTTCCTTTCAGGGAAGAAGCAGAACTCATAAAACTCCTGTATTATACATATCTTTTCATGGTTCTAGATGCATTCAAAGTAGGGCTCTGCGCTGAGAGTCAGAGCTCCAGATTCAGACTGACTATGTTCAAATATCACACAACTGTGATTCCACAGTGGTCTGAGATTAGGCATCTTCCTTAATCCTTCCATGCCTCAGTTTTCTTACCTGTCAAGTGGGCATAAGACTCATATCTACCTGCTAGAGCTAATTGAGACAATATAAGGTGCTGAATGTAGGGTCTGGCATATGTTCAGCTCTCAGCAAACGTGGGCTGCTGCTGTTACGATCAGTAGCACTGTAATTGAAAGAGTGATTCCAGAGGCCGTTGACTTGGCTTTTGTTAAAACCTGAGCTAGAAGTGCCTGCAGAAGGAAGCTTTTCAGACTTGTATTTCGTCATTTGCCAAACCTTTACAGAACACACTTGCCCATACACTGTCCTTGAAGCTCGGAGCATCAGGATGATGATGGAAAGACCAGTATTAAATGCTGTTTGGGGGATTTTCCCAATCCATGGTTTTGGCCATGAGAACCAACCTCTTGGTCATCATTCCATAATAGGAGGAACACTGATTTTATTCCTAATTCACTGCTACATTTCTGGAGAATGAGAATTAGAAGTATGGCGTGCGGAGCTGGCGTCAGATGGTCAGCACCTGTGGTCAGCACCTGTAAGTGGTGGTTTCTAGTAACGAAATGGACCCTGTTGCTTCTCTGCGCTTATCCAATATTGCCTCTCACTTTCATTGTTTTTTAAAACCTTGCGGTAATTCACAGCGTGGTTCAGTTCAGGGCAAGCATTTGGAAGCCGCTGTTCACTTATTTGCCCCAGGTATGGCTATTTAGAGTCTTTAGAGGGGATCTGAACGTTCCAGATACAAAAAATTTCTAGGAGTATCACAACTTAAGGCTTATTACACCTGACTTATTAAAAAAGAGGTAATAATTTAAAAAATGAAATTAGCTGAGTTCTTGGATGAATATTTAGAGTGATTTTCAAAAAGCACACCGACATACGTACAAACGGAAACCAGCAGGTGGCTGTCCCTCCGTTAGAACTCTGAAACAGAGACCGCATATACGAAAGCAGGTGGGCAGGGGAGAAGGGCAGTGGGCAGCGCACTTCTCAGGGCCCCTCCGTGTGTCCCGCTCCAGGCCTCCAAGGTCAGGAGCCAAACCTCAGGGCTCCGTGGAACCCAGTTTGGTAACCGCTTGTTCATCGCGGACCTACCGCGATGAGAAATACATGCATGGAGGTATCGTATTCGCTTACTCGAGGGCACATCTGCGGCAGGATTTAGCGAACTTCTCAGTGCTTGGTTGCGTTTGTTGCCCAGAATGTCCTCCGTCAGAACCGTATTGTTGGTTAGACTCACTGACAGGCACAGGTTCGCCGATTTGAACACCGACGTTGTTTACCCCTCAAGAGCCCAACACCAGAAAGGGAAGAGCCAGACTCGACCATGGAAAGCTCTGCCTCCCGCATGGTAGAGCCGCTTGGCCCGCCTCCGGCCGGGGTCGTTCACCACGTGCTCCCGGCACCAGGCAGTGCTCCGGGGCTTGGGGCACACGAGGGGTCCAGCACGCTGCCTCCGGTGGGGGCGAGGGACGAGGGGGTCTGACTCGCCTGTCGCTTGCGTGATCGGTGTTCTGGGGTGAGGACGAAAACAATACAGCAGAGCGAGGGGGGCTGTGAGTGTCACAGCAGAGAAACAGGCACAATCGTCCTGTCTGAAACATTCGTACCAAATGTCATATGTGAAAAAAGTACCCATTTAAACCAACTTACTTTTAAAAAGCCGCTTTTATGAAGGAAGAGGGAGGGACTCCTGTGCTCTGAATGGATCTCAGAGAGGCTGATGCGGGGGTGGGGGGGGCAGCAAAGCCTCAGAACCAGGACTGACTTTAAACCCTGACTCCTCTTCCAGCCCCCGTGCCCTTATGAACGGGTGGGACTGGCCGTCGGCCACAGGACATACAGACCCTCCACAGGTATCCCTAGCTGTGGCTCCCACCATTCGTCTCTTCCTCCATGCAGAATGCAGCTTGATGGCACCGCCTCCCCGGGGGTTTGTGGGAAGTACACGGCCACCCGTGCAGTCGCCTGGCACAATGCCGAGGCTCAGTAAGCCTACCTTTCTTATCTCTCAGTTTTAGGTGTCTCATCAGCAATGTGAAGGGGAGGAACTAGTTGATAACTTTGAACCCTTTGAGCTTGAACCTTCCTCGAATCTGTGAGAGTCTCACTAAGGAACGTGCCCACTTGCTTTTCAAGTTGAGTGTGTGAGGGTCTCGGAGGTAGTTCAAGGGCATACATGAAGAGTATATTGTTTTAAAGGTGCCATATTCAGTATACCAGATAACATAAAATACAGAATTATTTGGGAAGGTGTGAGTAATGCTCTTCCCAAGGCAAAGAGGTTGAACTGGAAACTCCATCTGTGCACTCATGGCAAGAGCGTCTCAGAACGTTCTCAGCCAATGGGGTGGTTCTCGCTGCTCCGGCCTCATGCCTGGAGCTGGTATGAGAACAAGCAGCAAGCAGTCCTCCCAAGTCGGTGGGGATCATGCGGCCTCACTGGTGAGAGCACCGGATTGCCTCGGGAAAGACAGGAGCCCCACGCGATGCTGTCAGGCACACAAACACAGTCTCGAGATTGATTTTCCACAAGATGCTTTGATCCTCTGGCTCCCGGTCCGATCGAGGACAGCCCCAGCAGCTTGTGCGTCAGCTCCTGTTAGTTTGCTTACTCGGGCTCTGAGATTTTTCATTTCAGATGTCTTGTTACCTTTGGAGATGGTCCCTATTCCCAGACTTGGTTTCTAAGGGTTTTTAATCAGGTCCTCAGAGTGACAATTAGATGTCATGGCCACTGAATAAATCCATTGAATTACCTTACATGAATACAAGCTGTTGGAAAAGTTCTCTAATTATTTGACAGATGCTTTTGAACTTCTTGGAGTAGACAAAGTCTCCTGAATGATCTCAAGGATAATGTCAAGTTCAGAATCAAGCATGGACCCTGGAGAACAAGCTAAATTAAGAATGAAAATACATGGCTGTGGACACACTAGCAAATGGATTTGGGTAAATTCTGGACTTCTGGGGGGAGTTATCAGTTATTTGCAGATTTACCCAATTATTCATAAACTGGGCTAATGAGTATTTTAAAGCCCTTGAGCTATGAATTCAGTTGAGATGGTGAGACAGTTTTTTGCATATGGAAATGCCACCTGTTCCCTAGAGATCAGAATGCAGACTGCCTTGTCTGCTTCTCCATCCCACAGGCCTATCATCTGTTTTTTTTCATAGACCGTCTGCATTTCTGCTTCACTGCAAGTTATCACACCAACTGATAAATTCTTCTTTAATGATTAGCAGGTCAAAGGTCTCATGATCCTCTGTATTTAGTTGGCTGCAAAACTCAGGCCCACGGCCTGTTCTACACATTGTCCTACCACAAAGCTGCCTGCCCGAGTGCCACCTGTTTGTTATAGTTGTAAAACCCACAGCTGATCCAGCTACCCACCCAGTTTCTAAAATGTGTTCATTGATGTTGGAAACAGTCCTTCAGAATGACCAGTCAAGAAACTGCTACTGAAGCAGGGACCTGTAGTGTGGGCCGGGGCTTCCCTGTGTGGACCAGATGATCCGAGACTGCCCGGGGTAAACTGAGGCAGAGAAGCCACGAGTAAGAGTCCTGCAGTTCAAAGAAAACTGAGGTAAGGCAGGTGGTAGTGACGAACTGTGCAGAGGGCTCTGGTCTCAGGGAGTGGAAGGGCTGGGCTTGTATGGACATCATTGATAGGGAACAGGAGCACCGGCAGCAACAGCGCCCTCCAACTCAGAGCGGCAGAATGTGCACTAAGAGCTCCAACTCTGGGATCCCTGAGGACAATCATGGGCATCCAGGTGCTACTTTCAATATTTCAAAAGAGCTTAAGGGAAAGTGTTCATTCTCCTTTAGAGAGCGACACGGCTTAAGTGAAATGTCAGGTTGCTTTGGGCAGAAATTACATCAACTCACTTTGACGATACTAGTTAACTCAGGCTGACCTGAAGTCCTCACTAACAGCTCTGTGTGTCTTTGACTTAGAAAAGGAAAGAAAGAGAAAGAAAAGTACTTAAGTCCTGTTTATTTGGCAGCCAAGCATCTTTCAAACACAAAAGTTTGGAAAAGCAGTGGAAGGGAATCTGGATCGTAAGAGACTTTAAACAACCAGTGTAGACTTTCTTCCAGGTACAATTATATACAGAGCTATTACACTTACATCCGTGAGTCAAATAAAAATTGCAAATTTTACTAATGAAAGGAGCTTCAAATAATAGTGCATCCCCTTTATTCACAACTGAAGAAATTCAGACCCAGCAAGGTCAAAGGAGTTAAGTCACATAGAAGGTTACCAGCTCATCCGTGTCTCCTGATTTCCAGTGAGCGTTTTTACCTAAATCCAGATCTTCTTACCTGATAATTCTATGTCTATTTCCCACAGTGTTCCTTACGTTTTTTCCCTCTCCTCTAATACTTAGTTGACTTATTAGATTCCCTAGTCTAGATACTTGGCAAGATTGACCTTAGGCAGATTGCAGCCAATAAAATATTGATGTGGGTCAGCACCCAGATTTTATTTTGGATCTGGCTGGGTGGCTGCAGAGACATCAGCCTGCCTGCTGGGACAGCCCATCTGCAAGTCTAAGATGGGTATGAAACCCCATAAATGGTAAATGCAGCTCCGGGGTGGGGGGGGCGGGGGGTGTCGGGCACAACCTCAGTGTCTAGAACCCCACACACAAGTTCTCTATCAGCTCTACTTGGTGCCGGGTCCAGAGCCCACATTCTTCCAGAATCTCCACGTGTGTGACAGCTGTGGCACTAGGAGCCAGTGGTCCCTGGTGCTTTGATTTTTCAGAGAAACACTTTATTTACCCTTTGCTGTGTTACATTAAAGATAGCAAAACTGTATTCTTTT
Organism: Ailuropoda melanoleuca; assembly: GCF_002007445.2. Lineage (NCBI taxonomy): Eukaryota > Metazoa > Chordata > Mammalia > Carnivora > Ursidae > Ailuropoda > Ailuropoda melanoleuca. Next base: position 103,437,727 of record NC_048227.1, on the reverse strand, counting down.
TTTCCCTTCAGTATTAGGTCCATTTCAGGGAATTTTCAGGTTTATGAAAGCTAACCCCCTTTATTACCGCTAAGATAAATGTTATGACATATGAATGAAGAATATGGAGAGCAAAAATGCAGATTGTAAAGAGGCAGTAAGCATGCCTGGCCCTTCTTAGCATCCGGTGTGATAATCATCCATTTGCTTTCATATGCCATAAAATGGTAAAGGTTCATTTTCCCCAAATTAAATTTCTGGGAAAGATACTCCCTTGGTACTGTTATTCCATCTTGATAGGTGAAATTTTGGTGTTACTTTTCAGAGAAATAAAGACTTCTTCTCTGTTCTTTAAATAATAAAATCTAAGAAGGGGAATCGGCTGCATTTTAAGAAAAATCTGCTTCCTAATCTCACTTTTGAACTCACTTTTGAACAGGAGTCAAATCTCACATCTGCTACTCTTGATGTTAAAGTCTTATCAAAGAAGGCAGGCCAGATTTATATAGGAGAGCTTGTTAAATGTATTTTTTTTCAAAGACATTATTTATTTTGGAGGCATGCAAATATGGTCTTTCTGAGCTATAAAAGTAACTTAATGGGTTACATTTAATATGTAATATATCAGATGTAAAATGGAGTATTCTGAGACTTGAGTCCATTTCTTCTAGCATGACCTCATGTAACTCATCAAAAATCACCTCCTGCCCTGAACAGTTCTCTCCTGTTTGGTGCTGTCTGTCCTGTGGCTTCTATGATTGTCTGCCATGTTTATGGAATACTCTGATTGCCCGCCATGTTTATGGAATACTCTAACATTGTAATGGCTAAGAGCTTGCGTTCTGGACAGCCTTGATTCACAGTCCAAGGCTCCACCACTTTGTAACTGTATAATCTTGCTGGGCTTCACTTTCTACATCTTTAAAATGGGGGTAGTAACAGAAATACCTCAAAGAGTTAGCATAAGGTTTTCATGAGTTAATGTATTTGAAGCATGTCCAATATTGATTGGCATAATCTAAGAGCTCAAAAATATTCTAATCATTCTTATCAATGTATTGGACTTATTTCTATCCATATTTCATCTCCCTCATTAAATTAAAGCTCCTTAAAAGTCTTACATCCTCTTAAATATTTTTCCAGTTTTTCCTTTCCATCCCTAGCCCTTTGCTCTTCATTCATTCATTTATTGTTCCTCATCTGGATCTGCCCAAGGGCCCTCCCTGCCCTAATCACTCCATCCTAATTCCCTCATAAGGTTCATTGCTGTGATCAAGCAATCCCCTAATTCAGTCACACTATGGCTTTCCCTAGCCTTTGTGGAAAAATCCATATTTCTTCACCAGGTGCACCTGACCTTCTCCCTGTCCTGTCAAGCTTGAACTTTGGCCTCTCACCCCAGTGCATGCTTTTCTCCCCTTCCTATCTCTTTTTTCTGCTTGCTGATGCCCCCCAGCTCTTCTTCCAGCAGCAAAACACTGAGCTACCCCCAGCTGGACTGTCAGCTCTGACTCCCAAGCACCAAAGATCTTACCCACGATAGTGCTTTACTAAGTAATACCCAGGATGCAGGTATTTGGAAGCCTCAGACAAACAAGGAAAGATGTGGGGCAGCAAGGGCTGCTCCCCAGGTCCTTTCTTCCCACGTTGGACACGCCCCTCTGCCTAGAATAGATGGAGTGTCTGAATGTCTCCAAAATCAGGGAGCATTTGAAATATGAAATATCTCTAGTTTGTACCCATAGAAGTTACATAGCTTGTGACGTTCTCCAGGAAGCCATGTCTTGTAGACCCTGAGTTCTATTTACTATGGGTAATCCTTACCCAAGAGATATCCTGCCAAGGGCATTTCAGAAATCAGGTTTCTTCCTCCAGCAACTCCGGGTTGACAAGGAGATTAGACCAGAGGCCAGCCCGAAGGGATGACTCCTGGAAAAGGGAGTGAGTGATAGCAGCCTGGTTTAGCTCCTTCTTTCCTCTCAGAAACATTCCCTGCCACACAATGTACCCTCTCAGACACAGCCCGTAAACCTAGAGCCTTGAAGGACGCACTGTGCATGTCTTATCTCTTCTCATCTCTGCGGCCGTTCAGCAAGGCAGATGCTGTAGTCCACATCGTATACATAAATAAAGGTGCACAGAAGGTAACGAGTTTGCCAAGATTATACAGCCATGAACAGCAGAGGCCAGATTTCAGCAGAAGTCTGAATGATTTAAAAGCCCTATCACTTTGGTAATTGTTCATGTGAATATCAGTCTTGGCATTAGACCGAGTACTTTGACGGGTAGGATTCCGCCTTACTCTGTGTGGCCCCCACACATTGTGCAGACTTAGACCCTAGTAAATAGTGAGTGAATGAATGAATGAGTGAGTGAAAGAGCAATTGAACAGATGCACTTGTCTTCTTCCCATGACTCCGGGGAAGGACATGTTACCCTACATGTATATAGCACATGGTCAAGAAATACGTTATTTATAATAAAAATTTTTATAAGAGCAAAAATTTAAAAAGAGGGGTATACAGTAGATTTTTATGACCTCAAACTTCAACATACTTCTGTATAAGGGGAAAGAGATCCAGAGAATGCTCCGTAACAGGAGTGCAGAGGCTGACCTGGATGGTGAGTCTCTGGGTGATTTGTGTGTCCTTCTTTTTGCTGATCTGTATTTCCTAAAATGGCATTGCCTCATACAAAGAAAATATCTTTTCCATGGAAAGTCTCCTTGCAAGCTTGGGTTTAATTAAAACAGCTGCTCTTAAAGGAAACTAATATAATGGGTATCGATGGTCACACCACTAGTATTATTTCTGTTGGTACATTATACTGTGATGTAGGCAGGGGGAAAAGAGACTTGTGACAGTTTAGTGAAACTATGATGTGTGTTCAGTTAACAGATAATTTAAATCGTGTTAAAACCTAGTCATTCCAGTCCCGCTCAGTGTGCCTTCATTTGCTTGGAAAGTGTATTCAGTTCTCTATGATTTGTGAAACACCAAGTGAAGGAACCAAATGTTGTAAAAATTGGCATTAAAACCTTTCCTGCGCCAGGATCTTTCACCTAAATGGACCTAAAACTCTTAGGGAATTAGTCATTTGTTAGTCTTGCGGCCTAACAAATTACCACAAACGATATTGGCGTAAATCAATACATTACCCCCCAGAAGCTAGAGTTGATGTTGTAATTTAATCTCTCCATCCATTGTGTGAACTTTCTCTTTTTATTATTGTGGCAAATAACATATAACGTGAGATCTGTCCTCCCTCTTAAATTTTTACGTGTACAATACAGTATTGTTACCTATAAGCACGATGTACAGCAAAGTTCTAGAATGTTTCCATCTTGCCTGAGACTTTGTACCCACTGAACAGCACACCCCTTTTGTGTCCCCAGGCCCTGGCAACCACCACTCTCCTTTCTCCTTCTCTGAGCTGGGCTACCTCAGATTCCTCATAAAAGTGGGATCATGTAATATTTGTCTTTCTGTGACTGGCTTATTTCCCTTAGCGTAGACCTTCAAGGTTCATCCATGTTGGGGCATATGACAAGATTTCCTTTTTAGGGCTGAATAATATTCCATCAGAGAGAGAGAGAGAGAGAGAGAGAGAGATATGCATACTGATATGGATATAGGTATAGATATAGATATAAAACCACATTTTTTAATCCCTGGAATAACCCAAAATATGTGAAATCAATTCAACAGTATTACCAAGGACTGAAAATTTTCTCTCTTTGGGAACAAGCTCTGATTCATATAAGCAAATTAAATTACCTTTAGTACCTTTAGGAAAACTTTGTCATATCAAATTGTGTAAACAACTGTTAGGTTGGAAGCTGAGAAAGTTTTTAACTTCTCACAGGTTTAGTAATTACTCCCAAAGTTCACTACCTGTGATATTCTGGTTTTATTATTCCAGAAGAAAGTGTCTCTCCATTTGCCCTTCACATCTGAAAATGATTCTGCCTGGTGTTACTATTTGTACAACAGGACACGTGTAGCAGGCCTATAGAATTGGGATTCAAAACCCACAGCCATTTTAATGACAAAAAATAAGATTATAAACCTACAAAAAAATTCATGAAATCATCTTAATCAGTTCTTTTACTTCCGGCCAATTTTTGTACTTTTCCACATAAGGAGATTCCATGGCCTTTTACATTAGCTTTAAGACTTAAAAATCCATATGGCCCCAAATCAGATTAAATTTGGACTTACTTTTTTCTATATAGCCAGTAGAGGGGAAAAATGAACAGTTAAATATCTTTCTGGTAATAATGAATCATATATTCAAAGACTAATAGTAATTTTTTTCATTATCAAATTGGTAGAAATCAATCTTTTTCACCCTTTAGTAACATTTTCTCAAGTAGGAAGCCAACATTTACTGAGACGTTATATGGCCTCATCATTGTGTTATTGCTTCATGGGTGGATGTGGAGGCCGACATTAGAGATCACCATTTGTCCTCTGGAAGAACCCTCGCAAGGCTAATTAATTCTGCACACTGCCAACAAGTGAGGGTGGGGCCTGGTGTTGATTTCATGAGGAGACCGGGTGGTTCAGGTAATACCCTCCACCTTGGACACGGAACTGAGACTCAGCTAACCCCATAAGTCTTTGAGATCTTCAAACATAATAGCTGCGCCTAATGGAATGCGTGTCTTTCTGCCAGATCATGAGAGTCACGCACATATGTCAGTGTATGTGTTTGGTGTGTATATATTCACAATATACCCTGGTGCTCGCAGTTTCTCTTTCGTGTTAATTTTAGCTTGCTGCTTATTCCTATTTCAATACTTTTGTTTAATTGGTCCTCATTTCTGTTGCACTTCTCCGTCTTCCACAGTCTGTTTATCTTTGTCGAGTCTTGTTTCTGATTTGGAGTCCATTCCATTCATCCCGTAATTTGCCATTTGCATTTCTTCAGCTCAGAGGGGGTTTTTTTTAATGTGGATCAGCCACTTTTATAGTTCCCCAAACCTTTAAGTCTTTTATTAGATAAAACAAACATTCAAAATGCACACACAATGTACACAATTCAGGGGAAAATATGCTCACAATGAATACATTTATTCTAAAATATTTTGTGCCTTATGTTAAATTCAAAATAAGTGAATTCATGTAATGTTACATGTCTAAAATCTTAGCATAATTTCAGAAAATGATTAGATGTTTTGAAATGCCTAGTTACTATAAACAGTCACAGAGATTTTCAAGTAGCAGAAAGGATACCAACCATGTGGTGGGCCTTTCCAATGGTTCACTCCCTTTTTTTCTGTTATAACCCACCAAATGGGTTTGATCCAATCCCGATCCATGGATATGCCCGTCCTCTCTGCATCATTACTGTCACCCTGGATACGGCTCCATTTTTAAATCTCCCCCCAAAAAAAAAACATAGCAGAATGCAACTGCCTTACAGTGAAGTTTTCACAGGTTTTACCTGGAACATAGTCTACCATATTTTTTGAATTTGCAAATCTTAGCACTCGATTGAAGCTCCTTTTGACACACAGCACGCCTGAGTTGGATATCTCAGTGAATCAGGTTAAAGAAAAACAGCACTGAGTCTCTAAACTGGGTTAAATGAAATAAAAGGTAAGAAATGGGCTCAAGGGGTGCTTGGGTGGCTTAGTCGGTTAAGCATCTGCCTTTGCCTCAGGTCATGATCTCAGGGTCCTGGGATTGAGTCCTTCATCGGGCTCCCCGCTCAGCAGGGAGTCTGCTTCTCCCTCTCCCTCTGCCTGCCACTCTGCCTGCTTGTGCTCTCTCTCACTTGCTCGCTCTCTCTCAGCCAAATGAATAAATAAAATCTTATAAAAAAAAAAAGAAAAGAAAAGAAATGGTCTGAAAACTATAAAATGGCTTGCCAGTATAAAGTTGCAGGACAATTTTTAAACTGATTATTCTTCTGCCTGGAGAAGACATTTTTTCCAGTCTCCCATAACCAAACGTAATAATGGTTTCACTTAAAAATACAATTGATTTTACTATTACTTTACACACTAATTTACAGACTAAATTTGTCATTTTTCAATTATGAAGAGAGAAGGATTATATCCATAGAATTTCTTAAAAAGTAGATTTTTTCCTCCTTTAATTATTCCTGAGCCTTAGGTTTTATGTAAAGCTTTGGTTTCCATTTGGCGTTACCTTCTGGTGTTATCAGAGTTGATGAGAAACATGAAAACGTCACCATGAATAATTATTAAGTCTTCTTAATTAAAGATCAGTGATACAATATCTCAGATTCTTGACTGAGTGAGTTGAATTGGAGAATTACAATAGGAAAATAAATTATATTTCATGGAAAGAGTTGGACAAAGAGCAGTCGCCCACTTTAATTAATTCCTTCTGTTTATCTCATTCCCTTTCACAGTTTTTAAGTGCAGAATCATTTCAGGGGCTTGAGATAGACTTCTCAGTAAACAATGGTATGTCTGAGTTTGACTTTATGTTGGCTTAATGCAGACAGACTTTAGGATTCTGTGGGTATTTTTCTTGCAGGACAGGCCATGGTGTGTGAGCAGCTTTGTTAAGTGTTTGTTACTGTACATCTTTTTTTTTTTTTTTAATTTTTTTTTTTTATTTATTTGACAGAGATAGAGACAACCAGTGAGAGAGGGAACACAAGCAGGGGGAGTGGGAGAGGAAGAAGCAGGCTCATAGCAGAGGAGCCTGATGTGGGGCTCAATCCCACAATGCCGGGATCACGCCCTGAGCCAAAGGCAGACGCTTAACCGCTGTGCCACCCAGGCGCCCCTGTTACTGTACATCTTTTATTTTGCAAAATGTTTTCTTGCTGGTTCGGCCTGTTTATTTTGGGAAGGATAATGTAGCTTGGATCAAGATCATTCTACTTCCTGCTTCAAGAACCTGTGTATCATCCCCCAAAGGAGCAAAATTGCCCCCACCCTTCCCCCACGAGAGCAGTGCTGGTTTCAATGGCCTCAGAAGAACATTTCATCAGAAGATAGATAAAGGCACATTTGAGAGATTCTCTGCTTTTCTTCCTGTTTGTTCATTTGTTTTCAATCATGAGCATCTATTATTTAATGACAGTGTAAAACAGTATTTAGAGTATTTTTCTCAGAAACTAGTACAGAAAGTGGACATTCTGGTTGTCCTAACATACGCTCTGTTTTCGGTCAGGTGGGGAGATGTCACCTTGGCAGGTGTAGCTCGGATCTAGCTGGAACCCCCCTGGCGGGGTTTAGAGAGAACGGTATGGTCCAGTGTGAATGGATATTCTTGAAGAAAAAAAGCAAAGTAGACGGAGACACAAGATTAGCTCAAGAAAGAGCCGCTATCATTGGCCCCAAATCAGAAATCACTTATTTTCTGTGATTAAAATTTCTACATTTCTGGGATAGCATTTTTTTCCTTACATTTTGATAGGAAAAAAAAAAATCCATTCTCTTAGCTCCACCTGCTGAGACCTGAGAGAAGTTTGAACGGATAGACATTCTGCAAATTGCCAAAAATGTTCACAGCATCTTTAAGCATGTGCAGAGCACTGTCAAAACACAAGTCCTCAAACTTTAATGAGACAAAGATCTTTGCTCTCGGGAGTTCCCATCAGCACAGCAAAATGAGTGATGATGGGCATCTTCTTCTGGAACGTATGAGGCCCCAGTTATGAATTTACTTAAAAATTTTTAAAGTCTGTGATTACCAAATTGATATGTTCAGAATCATTCTCTGAGGTGCAGAAGTTTTTATTTCCTTATTAAAACTTCTTGCTATTCAGAGGAAAGTATTTAGTAATACATAGAAGTAAGTAAACCAAATCTCATGGAAACAAAGAACAACAAAACATTCCAGGTCTTTGTAAGTCACAGAGTGTCAGCTAATCTCTTGGAAAATTCCTGGCTTTCTTTATCGCTGGCACAGGGTCTATTAGGAATAAAAGCCAGGACATCAGCCCACATTCCTATGGCCATGTGTTAAATTGTTGAAGACAAACACAGCAGGTCAGAAGGGACTTGATCCTCTCCTTCCCTTCAAAGTAGATCCTTCCACACAGGAGAGTCACTCGGAGCATTTTTAAAAGACCATAAAATGAGAGAATCAAGTAAGCAATGCTGAGGCTTTCTCTACAATCGATTGGATTGTGTTTATTGATCAATAATTAAACGTTTACATATTTCTTCATTTTGAGCTGCTTCCAGTTCATCCTTGTTATCTAAAAGCAATGCACTGTCTCGCGGGCAAGTTCGGCCCTGCTCTCTAGAACAGGGATCATCCAGGGACTTGTAGTATTATCGGGGCATAAGGGTCAGGGGCTTCAGCTCCTGGGTGCACTGCACATTCCGCCTTCTGTCCCCCCTGGAGAAGGCAGCCCTCAGGATAACAGTGGGACACTACTGCGTTTGCACAGCAGGGGTTCGACAACTGAGGTATGAGACTGTCCCTTCCCTCAGCCCTGCCTTTCTTCTGAACAGGATAACAGGACATGGTGGGGAAATTACAAGTAGCTGGCAGCTCCAGTGGCCCCAGTGACACCAGTGGCCATCTACAGTCTCATCTCTCTGTCCCTCCTCCCTCTCTCCTTGGATCCACGAAAAGACCACTGTTCATCACTAAACATCAGGCTCCCAGGTCAGGAAGGAAGTCAAGAGGGCAGGACCATTGCCCTGCTGTCTCTGACTCAGCGACAACGATACCCAGGACACAGAAAGCCAGCTGTTCAGCCACCGTTTACTGGCATCGCTAGTTTGGAAGAGCCAAACAAAGATCGAAAACTGGAGGAGCTTTGCTTAGTTGAAAAGAATACAAGCCTGAATTTTGTTTTCGTGGTTTCAGGAAAAAAAAAATTGTGATTGCTGATTGGGAGAGCTGTCTGAAATATTGGGTATCTCTCTGCCCCTTTCCCCTGCTGTGTTTCTGTTTTATTGGTACAGTCTTTATTCTGCCTCTTAAACCACTTGATGGTTTTTCAGTTCTGCTGCGATAGCCTCACTTGAACAGCACTTGACTATTGTGGATCTACTAAGTGGAGTGTCGTTTCGTTACACTGATTATTAGTGAGTGGTGATTTTATTATGTCTCTAAAGCTATATTTGAATGACCCTCTCAGAGGGACATTCTTAGATTCAAGGTCAAGAGGGACCGCATGGATCAGTCCTTAGTTAGGAGAAGGATTAAAAAAGCCCACTCACACTTATTAAGCACCTGCTGTGTGCCAGATGACACATTAGGTGCCCCCTCGGCAGATTTTTCTTCACAAGCGGCAATTGAATGAACTTTATTATGGCACAAATGTGTTCTTTTTATTTATTCATGCCTTCCTTTGGTCCTTAGAATTCTTAACAGCAAACAGTTTCCCAAAATACATTGGATGATATGACACATCTTTTAATCCACCTGGGTGCTATTTTTACGTAGAATAAATGTCATTTCTATTATGTGAAGTGAACTAAATTTTATTTCCATCCCTCTCCTTGGGAATGAGTGCCTCATAGCAGGGATCCAGATTTACAAGGTGCAGATTGACGGAAGCCTCAGATTGACTTTGCACCCTCTGATTTGCGAAGTGAAGTCGGCGCCCTCATCCCGGCTGCACGCTGCATCGCCTTCTAGCGCCGTGGTCATCGGATGTGCTAGAACAAATACAGAGCATATTGCATTTGAAAGAAGAGAACCCAGAGCTGCTGTGGTTGACCTTCTGCTCTGACAGGATATGGCAGATCAAAAACTCGAGAGCAAGAAAGGAGGATTGGAGCAAAGGGACTTGTCCCTGCAGATCGCAGCGGGTGCCAGGCACGGAGCTGGGGTCTTTGCTAAAATGCTCTCGAACGCTCACTTCAACCCTGAAACAGAAGAATCCACTCTATGGGCAAGCAAACTAAGAGTTAAAGTTAATCAATCTTCCTGAGGCCTTGGGACTCAGCGGTCCTAGCACTGGGGTACACAGCAGCCTCCCCTGAAAGCCTTCGGGCTCTTTCCACCATTTGCAGAATGGTGCTAGCACTGTGAACAGGCAATAGGAGCCAGGTGGTGGTCCTGGGAGGCTGTTGTGACCACTCTGAGAACATAGGGATCATCTTCGCTATTTGTGTCTGGACAGATTAAGGTTCTGCCCCGCCTGCCCCTTTAGCAATCCAGTTTTGCATCTGTCATCTGTGAACCCATTAAATATTTAGCTGATACTATCTTTGAAGTTAATTGATTCCTTACCCTATCTGGCACCAAGTGATGCAGTTCTTACTTTTATTTGTCCTAAGTCTGCTTCCTTCAATCAATCTAGGATCTGGAGAACTAGTCTGAGGTTACCCTATCCACTGTCTTTATAATTTCAGAGACGTGGGTTGTTGAATTATTGAAATGTCTATGTCAGACAAAAAAATGTAATCCTCTGGACATTTATCACAATTAAACCTCAGTTGTTAATATTATCATTCAGACAGTGGGAGATGGATTCTAGTAACCTCCAGACCTCCACCTACTTAGTTGGCCCCAGAATTATAAAGGACTGCTCATATATCTGCAGTCTATGTGATGAACTTGGAAGAAAAACAAAATCGAGCATTTCAGTCCAGGCTCAGTGAAAACTATGATAGGCTTAGCATCCAGACACTAAAGGATGTTAGGTGAATAGATAAAATAAGTCAGGTTTTGGGTCAGTAAAATTTGAATAGACATTGGAAATGTGAGCCCAGGTCCCCAGAGTATAATTTTTCAGGATTCCTGTTCTCATGACCACCAACACCAGCTACAACACAGGTTGTTCCAGGAATGTGACCGCTAATAAAAATTCTCAAGTAGGACTCTTTTACAGATGCAGGAATATGCCTGTTATCTGTGGTGTGTCTGCACAAAGTCTTTCCGCCTTTGTGCCTGTGCATGCTAACCGGTTGGGAGAGCTGCTGTGGGCTCGGACCCAGATGGAACATGCAGGCTTGCTTTGAACTTGACATGAAAGGACTCTCCCCCTCTGTGGTTGCATTATTAGGACCTGGTAATGAGAAGCTAGCCTCTGTGGCTGTCCTTCTTAGGGGTAATAGAGGGCCACCCTTAAAGCTAGACATCATCAGTGCAGCAGGAAAGAATCTCCACTTTCCCCAGGGCCATCAAGGAGAGAGATGTTGCTGTAAAATCTGCTTTTTTCATCTTCTGCAGCATGAGGGCCAGTCTGCACATTGGGGAGCAGCAAGGGGAATAGTTGGTGGAGGTGGTGTTTATAGGCTGAGCCTTTCTGCTCTCTGTTTCTGTTGAGACAGTGGGGAAGAGCGGGTCTTCCCTGAGAGCTTCTGGGAGAGCACTTGCAGGGAATATGAATGGGGAAAGAAAGAAAAGACAACATTCTAGAGCTAGGGGAGGCTGTAGCCACATTTTATGTTTTGGAGAGCACGTGACTCAATTTCCAAGGTGACCAGAGGCCCTGGTATAAAGTGACAGACTCAGTTTCAAGCAGGCCATTCATCATTTCTAGATGCATGAGAGAAAGTGTCTGCCCTTCAATCTTTCCATCACTGAGTTTGAACCTCAGGATCTGGGGGCTGCCCGGAGGCCATAGCTCAATCTCTTTGCCCGCCGCAGCAGCAGTATCCAAAAAGCCACTACTTTCAAGGTGGCAAAGCTAGCAAAAGCTGTAGCTTCTCCCTCCCACGCCACATCCATAGATTGAGGGGCAGGAAATGGTGGAGTACGTCCATAACTAGAGAGAAACTGCAGCCTCCGGAATGAGAGCAAAGCGCTTCCCAGGAAGACAGGCTCAGAACACAGAGGCTCCACACCCTTGCCTTGCAAAGCCTTAGGGAAAGGGCATGGGCTTTGAATAAAACATTTACAGGGAAAATTACCAACGGCACCACACTAAGGATGGTGTGTGCGTGTGCGTGTGTCTTGCCGTGGCTGTCTTCCTAGGGCCCAGCACCGCGTCTGGAACACACTGGGTCTGCAGCAGATTACGGGTGAATCCATGGACAGTTTCTGATTCTGGACGGTTAGGGGCCTTTGCAGAGTCTCCCCACCCTGAGTCCTTGTTCTAACTAGCAGTGGGTTGGGTTAAAATATGAATGTGTCACCATACATTAAAAAAAGTGACGATTGAGGAATTTGTGAGTAAAAGTGATCTTTGTGCATTGCTTTAATCAGGCAGATATACAACTGTTAGCTCTTAATTGAGGACTGTTCGTAGAAGAAAGGGAAAATTGATAAAGGTCTTCTGAAAAAGATGTATTAGGGCATCTGGGTGGCTCAGTCGGTTAAGTGTTTGCCTTCAGCTCAGGTCATGACCCCAGGGTCCTGGGATCGAGCCCCGCATCGAGCTCCCTGCTCTGCTTCTCCCTCTCCCCTGCTTGTGCACTCTCTCTCAAATAAATAAATAAAATCTTTTAAAAAAAAAGATGTTTTAAGAGCTAAAACCAGGGGAAATCTCCCAAAGTATAAAGTCAAGAGAGAAAACCCAGATAGAGAATTGTTTTAATAGAAAGATGGGGGGGGGGGAATCTAAGACCAAACAATTCAATAAATAGGAAATGTAGACAATTTAATACCAAACGAAAAGACTAATAAGACTCCATCACATCTAATTGCCAAATATTTTTTAAATACATGTAACATCCCATCATGTCCAGGATGCATGGAGTTAGGAACACCACTGAGAGGAGAACAAATTGGATCGAGTTTCTGGGAGAGAATTTTGCCAATATATCAAAACCGTTGAACCAGCAAAGGTATTATTAGGAATTTATCCTAAGAAAATTCCAGATATGTAACCAGAATTATGTTCATTTGTGATATTAGATCATTGTTTATGGTTGTGGAAAGATGGATGCAATTTAAAGTTCACCAGCAGGTGTTGGGCTGTTTTGAAGAATCTTCAGCAGCTACCGAAACCCTAATGTGTAGAAAGATAGCAGGTGATGCAGGATACATTGACCGAATGATATTGCAGAACAATATGTACATTATGAATGCAATTACACAGAAATCTACACACGTATGTTAACCCTGGCGTTTGTATTCTGGTGGCATTATGGATATCTCTGCTTTCCTGTTTTTTTCCCCAAACTTCCTACGTAAATCAGAAGAGACTTTTTGGTTGTGTTCTTTTGTGTTGAGGGGAGAGGCAGATGCTAAGGGTTTAACTTGGAACCTCGCGGGGTTCAGGAAGGTTGGCTAGCCCCACCTGTGTCACCAAAGGATGAGACTTACAGCAAGTGTCCCAAACTTCAGAGGAAGGAGTCGTCGTTTGGTGCTTTAAGTAGATTTCCTTGTCATTTTGAGTGGGTGAAAAAATAGCTTCCAGACCAAGTGCTTCTGAGGTCTTATTCTAATCCCCTTTCAAAAACTTCTCATCTCATCCTTAGAGGAGAGCCCCGGGGACAAAGCAATTCCACTTAATATGTAAAAGGTGAGATTCACGTGGAACCTGCCACTACCCAAGCAAAGGAACTCTATTTCTAGGAAGTGATTTGAAGTCTTTTAGCTTTTGCCTGTGTACTGAGTGTGGGCACTGGGGGGCTGGGGTGGGGGGGGCGACACCGTGACCCCGGGAAACAGTGCCTGCTAAGAAGGCAGCAGATTATGGGAGGTGGAGTGGCTGAACGGGCATCATGGCTGACCCCAAACACATGGGGCACCCCGAGCCCACTCTCAGGGCTTCACGCACTTATGTAGATACAATTCATTTCCGTTTCTAGGATCACCGTACTGCAAGTAAGACTGCCCTTAGAAGCATTTTAATATTTACCTTTCCCTCTTACTTTTTTAACAAGTAAATCATCACTACCTAGGCTCTGAGGGTTAGCGCCCTGTGCATATCTTGCGTCTTCATTTTTAGCCAGGAGAGCAGGCTATACTCAAATATTGGTACTAGGGAAGATACTGGCCTTCTAGAAAACCCTATTTATGCTATCTTTATATATGTTTGTGTGTGTGTGTGTAGGTGTGTGTGTGTGTGTATTCAATTCACTATAAAAATAGATTTTGAAAAAAATACGGAAATTTACTCCATACTCTGTGGATTCTAATGAAGGAGACTTTTACAAACCATACGAGTCATACAATTTACAAGTTGTATTTCAAGGAATATCTCCATTTTATATCTTAACAATTAGGTTCCTTAATTTTATTTAACACATACACAGTTGGATCAAAGTCATATTTTATTTTTTTCTTTAATTAAAAATAACAATTTACATCTCAAAATGAGAAATTTTACCAAATCTAAAGGATCTCTGCCTATGGATCAAATGCTATATAGCATCTTAGGTCGTGCATATCAAGTGTGATTACTGGCCATTAGGGAAAAAATTGATAAGATCCCTTCCAGAAAATAAATCCAGTCCAAGTCCAGAAACTGGTTGAAATAGTCGGCCTACAGAGCAAAAAGCAAATAAGCAAGTCTTTTTAATCGTGACTAGTGCCAGGCTTGTTGATAACAGCCTTAGTTATGAGTGAAGGGATTGAGACACACTTAGCCTGTTTCATGGGAAGAAGTTTATCTTACATTGTCAGATGCTGCCTAAGTCACCGCATTTCCCTTTCATCGGAAAATGAACTAGAGCAATATTCTCATTTTTTTTTCCTAAGGGAGAGAAGACTTTCTCTTCAGTCACTGAGCAGAGAAAATGAGAGCTCTTAAAGCATCTTGTGAAGAGTTTCTCTGTCTACCTCACAGGGTTATCACAGCTATTACAAAGCAGTATTCAAATGTGAATACTACTACTGATTTGCCAATAAGAAGATATGAACAAGAATTAAAGGATCCATGAACTAGGGAAACCAAGAAACATTTCTCTTCACTTCCCAGAGACCTTGAGCACGTTTCTTCCTCTCCTATGCTCTGCTGTGCACTTTCTCACCACCCGACTGCCCTCACGACCTTCTACCTGGACTGTGACCTCGGAACCCAGAGGGATCCTAACAGAGCACCACTTTCACGCTCTGGTTCCATAGACTTTAGGGATGATCCAGAGTCGTCCTGTGTTTTATGTCTATGGTGGTTTCCCATCTGACCCCCAGGAGGACAAAAGCCCCAAGAGCTGGCCCTCTGCCAGCCACGCCTGTATGCAGCGCCCCGCACGCAGCGTCCAGAGCCAGGGCCTGCTAAGGAGGGAGCTGGCCCTCAGTGCAATCCTGTAATTATGGGATAGGGTCTTCGGCTCGTCCCTCCCTTGTTCAGGAACCCAAAGTGCTTACCTATTGCTCATTGTATCTAAACCAGATCTTTTATCAGTGCTCCCGTTCTGGGCACTTAACCTCTTACAGCCTGGCCATGCAGTCAGGAGTTCACTTTGCACTGGTTTATTTTAACTGTTGTTGGAACAATGCATTTCCTTCTGATTGTTCTCAAGCCTTTTCTGCCCAACCAGAGTGAAAACACCTTAAGTTCATGGACTTTGTATTTGTTGGTTTTTATCCCCCCTCTCTTGAGACACCTTGCACATCAAATCCCTTAAACACGGTAGGTATCGGCAAATGCCTGTTGACAGATGGACTTAGACACAGCATTTCGCTTTATTTGTTTGTTTGGAAGAAAGAGGTCAAGAGGGCTCAGCCTCTAAAAGCATTTTTTTGTTCATAGTGCAGCCACGGTTATGGAGCTCTCACAGCAATTGCCACCCACACACAAGGAAAAAGGATTTCTGTACATTTCTTAAAAAATTGGCACTGCTGCTTTCAATGCAGCCCAGCTATATTTCATGCCAGTGGCACGTTGGAAATAAAGAGAAACAGCAGAGGCCCAGAAAACGCCTCTAGTTCTTCCCCATTCCCGAATTCTCTATCAGTCCTGACATCTGGCAAGAGAATATTACTCTGGCAGCAATTCTATAAGCGGAGCTGCAGAGGCAAGGTCACTGTTGCGATTGGACTAACCTAAGTCTTTGGTCTCCCAAGTCTTTGCGTCTAGAGATGTGGTGGCGGGCACAGGGCACTGGGGATGGGTTCGGAGTAGAGTTTACAAGAGGAGCCCAAGCATGGCCGCTCTGTCTCCAGGCCAGATCGGCTCTCCTGAAGGGTGTGCTGAAATACAGATTGCGGGGGGGTCCCCCACCCCCAGCTTTTGATTCGGTGGCTCTAAGGGGGCTCTCGGTGTGGCTTTTGTGCTTTGTGTCTCTAACACATTCCCAGAAGATGAGGTCAGTGTTGATGCAGGCTTCTCACTTTGAGAACCACTGCTGGGACAGAGGGCAGAGCAGGGCGTCCCAGTGGATTACAGGATGGCATGGGAGGACGGTGAATCTGCCAGTGATGGGTGTTCTGGGTCAGCTCCAGGAACCCTGAACCTGGTCAGGCGCCAACATTTCAACCAGCCCTGATGTGGGGCAACATCCACACTCACCTGGAGACAGACCAGGACCTGGGCAGTGGTGCTGACCACTTCTTGTCATGGCCTTTATAAGAAGGAACAGTGTCCTGGAGTCCATAGTCTGTCTGGGACATGAAAGGGGGTGGGGGGGTATTAAGGAGGGCATGTGTCGTAATGAGCACTGGGTGTTATACGCAAATAATGAATCATGGAACACTACATCAGAAACTAATGATGTGCTCTATGGTGGCTATCATTACTAACCAAATCTCATCAATTTTTTTAATGGAAAAAATTATATTATTCATATTAAAAAGTGATGCATAGTCACCGAGTGAAAGTGATGAGATACAGTTAAATAAAAAAATAAGTAAACCAACAAATACACGTAATCCCACCACCAAGAAAAGGCCACAGGACACATGAGAGATTTCAAATCCTTCTAAAGGTTGGGAAGACAACAGGATTGCTTCTTCTAGTGAGTCTTCCAGCCTTGCAGTTCTCTGATTCAAATTATCTTTGCCTTTTGTTATCTGCTGCATTGGATTTTGTGTTACCATTGGCAACCTCTTAATATCAGTGACTGACAGGTCCCAGAGCTACTCCAGCTCCGAGAAAGCAAAAACCATAAAAACAGCTAATGTGTGTATTTTCATAATAGGGACCCAGGAATGGGAGCTGAGCAGATGCGCGGCTCCTTGTAACTGTGGCATCAAAGCCTTCAGCCATGTTAAGGACTAGGAGTGTTATCATCTGTGGTTATTAAGGGTTCTATGAAGGAATCTCAAAAAATAATAATAATAATAAAGTTAGCCACTAAAAATGTTGTATTTGAAAGACATGTGGGCACTTGGAAGTATACTCTACTGTGGGGATTTTCCGAACCTACGAAGGCCAATTTCAAAGACAGAAACACCGATGGGCATCTTCGTGGTCCAGCCACAAAGCAACAGGGCATCTATCTTGCTCCCGTAGTAGGAACGACAGCAGAAGTGTGACCGTCCGCATTCTTTCATTTTCTCTGTGCTCCTTTGAGAAATATTCCTCGGCTGTGAGGTAAATGAGAAGATTGCCTTTATCCTTCTCTGTTTCTAGGGTCTTACGCTGCCTTGATTTTTGATTTTTAAAAAGGAAAGCACAAGCACTCCTCCACTCTGAAAGTGTTAATGGCAACAGCTGACCTCTCTTTCTCTCCTGCTTCTCAGTCTGTGATTCGCCACAGCCACAGTTGCTGGTCACTGTTGCAATGTAAGATCTCAGGTTATTCGACTCCGGCCAAGCCACGGATGGACCATTGCACTATAAACCCAGTGCCTCCCTTTAAGGGCAGCATAAATGTGGACAGCTGAGTGCGGGCAGGGTAGTGATGGACTGTGAGGCTCTAGGAGGACTAGTTGAAGACATTTGTCAGGTTAGCCTGGAGAAGAGCAGATCAGGTGTGAGCATGGGAAAATCTGTGGTATGTCTCTGGAGATAGTTGAAGCCTTGTCCAGAGAAAGAGGGAGTGGAAATCAGCTGTGTTGTTTCTTACAGGAGAACTGGAGATAGTTGAAGCCTTGTCCAGAGAAAGAGGGAGTGGAAATCAGCTGTGTTGTTTCTTACAGGAGAACTTGGATTCATATGGAGGGACATTTAATAAACAACTGATTTATATTCCAAATGAGAATAAATCTTAGAATTAGATTTGAGAAATAGATTGGGTCTTCTAGGGGAATTGTAAGCTCCCAGTCACTGGAAGGTTTTTTTAGTCCGAATGGGCACATTTCAGAAATGTCATAAAACAGATTCCAACCCTGGGTTGAAAGTTGTCATCCATGTTTAACTATTGTTAAGAGCTAAGGCTTTATGACATGGGATCAGTACAACACCATCCTAACCAAGCTTCCCACCCTGATTCATCCAACCCATCCTATTATTTCTATCAGAATGATCTATTCGCTGATGGTCAAATGTTCACAATTGTGTCAAATATCAGCTGTGACTCCATACTGCTGGTCAGGTGATGTCTAGCGACCTGCAGCCCTTGCTTGGAATATACCGCCAACGGTTCACTTCCTTTCAACAGCTGATCTCTGTTACCTCTCCCCACAACATCTGCCTTCCACATTTCTCCTTTCTCCCAATCATCGGGCAGAACTCATATTCCCAAGGAAGCCACATGTGACGACTCCTCTCCTCTGTCCTCTTCTGTATATAGATACAGACATTAGAAGGTAGAGAGACAGACAGACAGACGGAGGGACAGAGGGAGACAGGTGACTTGACTTCCTTCCCCTGTGTCTGTTTTTAAAACACATCCCAGAAGATAGGTTTTTCAACTTCCTATCTTGTTTGTCTTTTAGACAATGGGCATTAGAAATATTCTTTCCCCGAGTCTACTGCTGGATGAAATTAGAAAGGAAAGGACGGGAGAGGAGGGGAGGGGATGGGAGGGAAGGAGAGGGGAGGGAACATCTCTGTAACAGTGTAAAGCAAGAAAATATCTTATTTTATTCTCGGATTCATGTGGATGGAGCCTGGCTGTCAGCAGCCAGCTTTTGGCCTGTTGGCACACTTGCCTACCATGGGCACAGAGAGGTGCGGTATAATTAGAGCTGAAACGGAAGGCTGGAAAATACGTTGTTCTCAGGATGTTTAAATCCTTGTAGAACAGTGAACTATCTCTCTCTCACACACACACCCCACACACCTACATACCAAGCTTAACTCGGAGGGTATCAAGCGTAAGAAGCAAAGATACATAGCTATTTTTCTATCTTTAAAGTGAGAAAAGAATAGCTAGGTGTTTTGTTTTTAGAATGAAGGAATTAAACAATTGACCAAATTTCATGGGAAATTATTTCCTTTCTTTCAGGTGTTTAGATTCAAATCATCCTAATATATGTCATCTTATTTGTAAAATATTTGCAAACAAATACTCAGAACTGGGTTGTACTTAATCATGGAGCCGTTTACTCAGGAGCCCACACATTTCAATTATTATTGAAACCTAATAATCTCCATCAAGTATTGACTGCTTAGTGAAAGTGATAATTTTACTTAGAAGGAATAATTTTTCTAATATATTTTCTATAGAATTATTTATTTATATTGCACTTTATTCCAAAGACGTTAAAGGTATCTTGGAAGTTTTTGGCTTTTAGAGCGATTTATTTTTTATCCACTCTTAAACAGTATCTTAGATGTTTAATATACAGAATTCTTGTAAAAGGCTTAATACTTAAGGCATGGAAATCCTGAGATTATTTTAGGAGAAAATTTGGTATTTAATAGAGCCAGCAAATCAAGTACAATACATTAAAAGAAATAACAGGAGAAATGTTTGGCTTCTCGTGTTAAGGATTCTATAGTCTCTGGGCTTCAATCAAATTATTGAGTTTTGTGGTTTGTCTTGTGATTTAATATCAAATTAAACTAAATACATGCCTTATTGGCCCACAATTTGCCTTTTAAAATGTAGCATCTGCCCACTTAGAGCGAAGACAAACATTTTACCGAGAACTTAGTTTAGCATCAAAGTTTCCACCTGGAGCATTTGTTTGTTTCTTGATACGTTATGAAGTAAGGATTCTGAGGGAGAAACAAAGAATATATTCTCTGAGGAAAAAAAAAGAGCTGCCATGTGCAATTATTTAAAATTACTTAAAATTTAAAGAAAAAAATTAACTAAAATAGTTAATTGATTCTAGTAAATTCACATGAGAGCAGAAATAAAGATGTATCCTGACTGACAAATGCCAGTTATTTTCATTTAAAAGCAGTTAAAACTGTATCTCCATTTTAAGTGAGAAACTTACCCATTCTTAGAAAGCAGTATATACACAGTGCAGTAGCAGCAGATCACCTTTTCCAAGAGTATATTGATCACTGTTTTATTTTTAAAACATATTATTAGTTCTTGGAATATCGTTTTATGAATGCTACTTTATACCCGTCTCGGCCTCTGGAATTGCGTTGTACAACAGTGTAGCCACTACTCATACCTAGCTACTTAATTTAAATGTAAATTAATTAAGGTCAAATAAAATTTGGGGTGCCTGGGTGGCTCCATCGGTTAAGTGCCCGATTCTTGATTTCGGCTCAGGTCACGATCTCAGGGTGGTGAGTTCAACCCTCACATCGGGCTCCGTGCTCAGCAGGGAATCTGCTTCTCTCCTTCTCCCTCTCTGACTCTTCCCACTACCCCAGCTTGTGCTCGCGCTTTCTCTCTCTCAAATAAGTAAATAAATCTTTTTAAAAATATATTTTAAAAAAATAATAAAATAAAATAAAATTTAATTTAAAATTCACACTTCAGGTGTTCAGTAGCCGTGTGGCTAGTAGCTGTCGTGATGAGCAGCACAGATATGCAACATTTCCATCATCACTGTAAGTTCTTTTGGAAACCAAAGCTTTAGATTATTTCCTTTCTTGGGGGCAGAGATGGGCCTTTGTGTGGACTTACCACGCTCCCGTGCTGCGCTTGGCCTGTCTGAAAGCAGAGGCAGCATTGCTTACAGCCGTGTGGGCTCTGGAGACCAATTCCAATACTTACAAGCCAACTTGGACATCCTTCTGAGGCTTAATTTTCTTTTTTATAATGAAATTAATGTCTGCCTAACAAAGTTGTTCTAATGGTTAAATGAGATAATCCGTTGCTTGAAATCTAAAACAGGAAGAATTATGCATATTCTAGTTATTAGTGTTATTACAGTTATTTTGAAAACTTAGTATTTGTTGAAGGAACAATTAAATGAGTGACGTTACTGATGTATCTTCACTAGTCCAGAAATATCCCCCAACCACACAGACTTCTCCAGTTTTCTATTACTTTTCTCTTTTTTATTCTAACAATAAATACTCATAAACCTATGTAATTGTGACAAATAAAATGAAAAATGTTATTCTTTGGAATATATGAAAATTCTGAGTAGAAATTATAAAACAAATGTGTCCTATAATCAGACATTATCATTTTAAAAGTTTTTTTTATTCAGCAACTTTTTTCTTTAAGATTTAATTTATTTGTTTGACAGAGAGAGGGAGACAGCTAATGAGAGGGGGAACACAAGCAGGGGGAGTGGGAGAGGAAGAAGCAGGCTCCCAGCAGAGGAGCCTGATGCGGGGCTCAATCCCAGAATGTTGGGATTACGCCCTGAGCCAAAGGCAGACGTTTAACGACTGAGCCACCCAGGCACCCCTATTCAGCAACTTTTTGAAACATAGTTCATGTACTGTTCTACACACAATTTCATATTCTGTTTCTTTCACTAAAAATTCTATTAATATAGTTTTTCTGTATTAGGAAGAGTCATATTTATAGCTAAGAAATACTTTTTATTACAAATGCTAGACACAGTTGTAGATACTTTTAAAATATCATATCAATGAATGAGGACAAAATATTTCAAAAGTGAGACCTTAAATATTTTACTTATTTATTTTTAATATTTGGGTGATTTTTATGTTTTCAGAGAACAGTGTTATTTTTAAAGGAGAATTTCTAATCTCTACTTGTAGGAGCAAGTAGCCAGCAGAGTCCTTTCTGATTTACTTTAAGTTTGAACCCAACAGGAAGCTTCTTTGCTTGGGTAAAACAAAGCAGCAGCCAGTGGCAAAGGGTTGGATAATAAAGACTGATCCATTGTCATATTGCAGAATAATCAGGTCTCTGCAATTGAGACTCTGATTTTAACAAAGAGAGAAAAACTATTCATTAGAATCCAAAACCACTTATAAATACATAGCTTCAGCATATCGCACATAAAATATCTCCATTCCACTAATATTTCAGTGATACTACTAAGAACAGTGAGTTTTCTATGCTAATTAAATTACGGCTGTTCAACGCGTGACATTTTAAAGCACCTGTTCCGTATATTTGTTATGTTGAAAATGTAAAAATAACCCTTTGATGTGGAGCATCTACAAGCCATCCATATGCCTGAGTGTCCATATGGTACCATAAATTTTCAAAAGTGTTCCTCTCCCATTGGAGAAAGAGATTTTTCATTAACTCCCAAGAGACCACTTATTTAGTGACTACTGTCCTTTCACCTTATCACACTGCCGTTCCCTTAATGCGTGATTACGACATGCTCTATTGATTGTAGCAGCAACAGCCTACTCAGAATTAATCTCCATCTTTCTCTTATGGCCATACAGATTTATTAAGCTTAACCACTTTCCATTTTATTGCTAACATCAAAATATGTAAATGACAAGTAACCACTTTTCCAAGGGTTGTTTTTTAAGTAGATGGCACAGCATCCCACTGGAAATTTACCGTAAAGTTGAAGTCAGTAATTTTAGACCTAAACTATCTATTATTGCTTTATATCGACCAAACACATACAGAGGACTAACAAGCAGACATGAAAAATTGAACAGTTATGAGAAATATGTGATAACTGTGGTTTGGAAAATGAAAATTTCTGTAATTTTCCTCACTATAACTTTTCTACAAGACATTGTTTCTTGCCTTTGCTAATTATTGTGAAATAACATTTAGCACCGTTCTCTTTCTGGCTGTTTTACTGTTTCGGTAAAGTAGAGGAAAAGAACAAACGAGCCACCCGGAACGCTGTAGGTGTAGATTAGAATCCTCCCTTTCTCCCTTGTGTCTCCCGTTTGTTATTTCTTCACGTGTGCCCATCCAGTGCTACAACAGGGAAGTAAGACACCATTGCGGCAGCCAAGAAGCAGGTGGCATTTTGGCAAAGTTCTACTGTGTGTCTGAGAACCACCTTAAGAGGAGTGAACCCAGGGCGCCATGGGATCAGCTTGGGCTTGTGACCCTCTGAAGCCAGTGCCAGTGACCTCAAAGCAGTGACTCCTGAGCTCAGTCCTGAAGCAAGAATAGGATCCCGCATGGGTAGAGGTAAGGGGAGGGGGGGAGAGACCACAAAGGTGCAAATTAGTCTGCTGGCTGACGTCCAGAGAATGAGGCAGCGGCCATGCAGAGAGACAGCGGTAGAAAGGAACTGGGCCAGGCTAACAGACTTAGAATGACAGCCGGGCGAATGTTGATTCTATCCTCGGGCCTCTGAAAAGGCTTCAGGATGTGTGCTGCAGTGACTTCATCTACTGATCTGATTTGCAGGGTAGGAAAGCAGTCTGGGGAGTGACCGTGAGATGCCCAGTGGCTGTCAGTCCTTCTTCCCCACTGAAATATTTCCATCTGCTGTCCATCCCAGGGAGACTATGCTCTGGGCCAGGAAACTGACTAAAATTCAGAAGCTGAAGACTGATAAGCTCGGCAGTTTCGATGCTGTGAAGCAAAGACTGAGTAAGAGTGATTCTGCCTTGTGCCGCGACAGACCAGGCGAGCTTCTTGGGATGGAAAAGGCCTTTCCTGACAGCACTCGGATGGCCCCGGGAAAGCCATTGTATCATCCAATAAATGACGAGTGCGTTAACAAAGAGTAACTAAAATCAGATAGACTTTTGATAGGTAGAATTGAGGATGGGGGGGGCAAAGAGGGAAAGGAAAGTGTTCCACATGCTTAAGGAAGCTTGAGGGTCCGTATTATCCAGTATGCAGGGAGAGTGGAGGGGCAGTTATGAGAAGTAAGACCGGATTGAGTAGTGATTCCTTCCCGGTGAGGGCATAGAGAACATCTAATTTGGCGGTCAGTGAAGAGCCAATGGAGAGCATTAAGGAGAGAGTGATGACATGGTTGGAGCTGTGCGTTAGTACTTTGAATCTGGCCCTGGAGTAGAAGCTTAGCAGCCACATTGCCATGGGGTGAGCACCAGCATGGCAGCCAGAGAAATGCAGAGGAAGAGGGAATGGCGAGAGACGGTTCATGTGCAGCATCTAAACTGAATCTTGGCAAAGTAGAAAGAATTAGGGAAGCCTTTTTGCTGGAATTTTCCTTCTGTTCAGTGCACGCTGCAAAGCAAGTACTTTTATTTCCATTTTACAGATTAGAAAATGGAGGGACAGAGAACTAGTATGCATTGAGTACCTACCACTTATTATCAGAAATTTTTAGTTTTTAGCCCTTGAGGCTGAAGCTGGAATCCCCATGCACCGCAGAGGATCTGGGGTGCGAGTGGGTTAAACGCCACACAAATGTGTTCAACTCTAAAGCCCACAGTCCCCCACTCAGTAGGTTTCATCCTTTGCCATGCACCAGCATTCCCTGAAAGGCTTTTAAGAAATGACAAAGCCTAGACCCAACCCCAGACCAATTAAATCAGAATGTTTGGGAACCCCAGTTTTCAACATTTTTTTTAAAGTCCCCTGTTAATTCTAAAGCATCCAGGACGGAGAAACCCCACACTACTGAGAGACCTGAGTGAGCCTCTCAGTCGAGGGGTCCCCTTATCCATGGAAGATACATTCCAAGACCCCCAATGGATGCCTGAACCCACAGAGAGTACCGAGCCCTATATAGACTATATTTTTTCCTATGCGTACATATCTATGTAACCTTTACTTTATAAATTAGGCACAGTAAGAGATGAGCAACAGCAATGATAAAATGGAGCAATTGTAACAATAGACCATATTCAAGGTTAGGTGAATGCGGTCCCTCTCTCTCACACGCAGTACTTCACTGTGCTCTCCTTTCTTCCTGTGAGGACATGAGAGGATGCAGTGCCCATGTGATGAGACAAAGTGAAGGGAATGACGTAGGCATCGGGATACAGCGTTAGGCTACCACTGACCTTCTGACAATAAGAAAGGGTCATCTGCTTCCAGACCATGGTTGACTGTGGATAACTGAAACTGTGGCTAAGGGGGCACCTACTATAAGTGGGGGGATGTGAGGAATGATGGAGAAGGAAGAATCATAGATAATGCCATGGTTTGTGGCTTGGGTGATGGGAAGAATCACTTGGACCCAGACAGGTGGAGTCAGGGAGGTGAGCCTGGAACAGCGGTCAGGAATGGTTGTAGGGGTGCATTGACTTGGCGCGCTGCCATATAGATTCAGGTAGCAACTCTTGAGTCAGGTGCAGCCCAAGTGGGAGACCGGAAGTTCTGGGATGTGCAGATTTTCCACTTAGGGTTGACAGTGAATGCCCCTGATTTAGATGAGACCCGAGGACAAGATTTTAAAAAGGCCAAGAAAGGAATCCCCGGGTAACGAGACTCCCGAGTAAAGCAGAGAAAGCAGAAAAACTCATTTTCTTAGGGAATGTTTAAAATGGAAAGGTGAGGGGCACCTGGGTGGCTCAGTCAGTTAAACGTCTGCCTTCAGCTCAGGTTATGATCCCAGGGTCCTGGGATTGAGTCCTGCATTGGGCTCCCTGCTTAGCAGGGAGTCTGCTTCTCCGTCTGCCACTCCCCCATTTGTGCACTCTCTCTCTCTCTCTGTCTGGCAAATAAATAATAAAATCTTGAAAAAAATAAAATAAAATGGAAAGATGAGGTTTCAGTAAAGGTAAACTGACCAAAGATGCTAGTGTGAGTCAAGATATGGATGAAATTAGCCTGGTGAGGTAAGGGGGCGACCAAACCAAGGGGGAGCTATCTTCATCTGACTCCTGGACCAAAAAAGGTCCAAAGGGCTTCTTTCATACAACATACATTTATTGGGTGTGTAGTGTGCATTGCTTGGTACTGGTTGAGGCTCTGGGGCACAGTACCAAGCAAAAGAGACAAGAATACATGTCTTCCCACAGCTGGCATTCCAGCAGGTGTAGCTGACAGGAAACATACAAATTAAGTAAATAGCATTTAGGGTGTGATCTGCTAAGTGAGAAGGGGAGAGAGTGAATGAGTGATGGAGAGTGCTGGTGGAGGATACATCAGTGTTGAACAGAGTGGTCCACGGAGATGTCATAGTCCATTCAGTCCCAGTAACAAAAAACCACAGATGGGGTGGCTTAAAACAACAGAAATTTACTTCTCACAGTTCTGGATGCTGGAAGTCCAAGATCAGGGTGCTGGCAGATTTGGTGTCTGGTGAGGACCAGATTCCTGGTTCATGGACAGCCATCCATTCACTGTGTCCTCACATGGCAGTGGGCACAAGAGAGCCATCTAGAGCCTCTATAAAAATGGCACCCACGGCATTCATGAGGGCCCCACCCTCAAGACCTAATCACCTCCCAAAGTCTCCACCTCCCAACACCAACACATTGGAGATTAGGTCTCAACAAATTACTTTGGGGTGGGGGGGGCACAAATATTCAGTCTGTAGCAGGAGACTTTACCAAAAAGTTGAGAGAGCCAAGTCTGGCAGAAGATGATAGGAGGAATCACATATCTATGTGGTGGAATCAGCTAAAAATCAGCTAAATAAAAATTGTTATTTGGGGTTTTCTACATAGACAGTCTTGTCATTTGGAGTCCTTAGTGCTCTGCCTCCTTGTCAGCACTTGGCATTGTCACGATTTTTTATTTTTTCCATCCTAATAGGCAGGCGGTGGCATCTCATCACGAATTTTATTTGCATTTCACTAATAGCTAGTAGTGTTGATCATCTGCTCATGTGCTTTCTTACCTTTCTTACTTTTGGTGAAGTTTCTGTTTAATTCTTTTACCCATTCATTAATTGAGTTTTATGTTTTCTTGCTGTTGAGTCTTCAGTGTTCTTTATATATTGTGTATATGAGTCCTGTGTTAGATACATAATTTGCAAATATTTTCTTCTGGTCTAGTTTGTCTTTTTATTCTCTTAACAGTGTCTTTTGCAGAGAAGAATGTGTTTGTTATGATGAAGTCCAGGGTGTCAGCTTTTCTTCATGACTCATGCTGTTGGTCAGGTCTAAGAAGCTTTTGCCTAACTCCACACGGTGAAGATTCTCTCCTATGCTTTCTTTGTAAAAGTTTTATAGCTTTTACATTTTATGCTTAGATCTTGCAGTTGTTGTTTTATTATGGTAAAGTATACAAAACATAAAATTTGCCATTATAACCATTTTTAAGTGTGCAGTTCAGTGACGTTAAGTACGTTTCACACTGTAGCACAGCCATCGTCACTAGAACGTTTTTGATCTTCCCAAACTGAAACTCCATACCCATTAAACACTAACACCCCATTCTTCCCTCCTCCCCAGCTTCTGGCAATCACCATTCTACTTTCACTCCCTATGATTTTGATTACTCTAGGTACCTCATCTAAATGGAATCATACAGTATTTGTTTTCTTGTGACTGGCTTATTGTGCTTCGCATAATGTCCCCAAGTTCCATCCATGCTGTAGCAGGTGTCAGAATTTTGTTTTTGAAGCTGAATACTATTTCTTTCAATGTATACACCACACTTTGCTTATCCATTCAGCTGTTGATGGACACTTGGGTTATTTCCACCTCGTATTTACTTTTGAAGTCCGAAAAATTTATCTTTTTCAATAATTCTGATAGAATTTCTATCCTCTTCTCTTGTAATGACATTTTACTGTTACAGGATGCAATTTTCTTGTGTGTCGAGCAATAAGACATTTATATTTCTTTTTTAAGTTATCACAAATAACTGAAAAATGAAATGTACATTCATAGTAAAGAGTGTAAATTTGGATGAGTAGATTATTCTGTAAAAATAACAGAATTATTGCAATCAACTCTTGTAATAACTTATAATTAAATAAGTAAAAGACCAGTAACACCGTTGATTTGTCACTACTTCCATGTCTGGCCTTAGTGTATGCAGCTTATCAAAAATGCATTTCCCACTGGCTACCACTTGAGGTTCCTGAATCACTAGTGTTCAAGTTTCCCATAGTTTCTTTAGGATACATTCTATTTGTGAATGAAGGTATTTCTGTTCCCATAATATGTGTAAGAATTAGAATAAACATGCTGAGTTGAAATATACCTTGAAATGTTAACTTCTAAATTTATATGAAATATATATATTTATAATATAGAAATATTTGTATTATATAATTTCTATATTATAATAAAAATATAAATATATAAAAATAAATATATATGCATATATAAAAATAAATATATATCATAATTATGTTGGACAAAATTTAAGATATGCTTTGTGCATATAGAATCACATTGGTCAATGCTAATAATACATACTCCTAAATTTTTGGCTAATTATAACAAACTGAGGGCCTCAGAGGGGAGGGGGGTGGGGGAATGGGATAGACTGGTGATGGGTAGTAAGGAGGGCACGTACTGCATGGTGCAGTGGGTGTTATATGCAACTAATGAATCATCGAATTACATCGGAAACCGGGGATGTACTGTATGGTGACTAACATAATATAATAAAAAAACATTAAAATAAAAAAAATTGATTATGGTCCTAAAGAGAATATAGTTCAATGATTCATAATTTTATAATAGGTTAGGAAGAAAGAAAAAAACTATGGACACTATAGCTGGAGGAAAAACACTTCCTATGAATATTCTTTAGCTTATTTGAAAGGTTATGCTTTCAATAAAATGTTTACCAGAAATCTACAGCTAAGACATTAACACAAAAGAAGACCAAAAAAAAAAAAAAAAAAACCAGCAACTTTATTTTCATGTTTCATTTTGCTTATTCCAATAAATTCTGGGAACTAGATTAAGTATAAGGATAAACACATTCCAACTACCCACAAATGGCAGGGAGGCAAATAATGGAAACTCTGTTTTAAAATTGAAAAAGACCATCATCGGTGCTTGAGGCTGAGTAATGCTCCTGGTTAATCCACAGGCAGAACTCTTTCTTGCCCAGAGAGCACCTCCCTCCGAGGAACAGTTAGACTATCGGGAAGAATATCTGTCTTCCTTGTGCCAGACCCCCAGTCAGCTCAGATCAAGGTAGTCTTATATCTTAAATACTGACAGCTAAACAGGTAAGTAAAATTCAGTGGGGCAAATCCTGGTAGGAAAAGTTCAGGGGTCATGTGTCAGGGTCATTTAAGGAAAACTTTGTTGGGAGAAATACACTTTCCCAAGAAAATGATGTGTGACTGAGACTAAAGAATGTGTAGGAATCAGCCGGGAGAAAAGAGGGTCGAAGAAAAGTCCCCAGAAATAGAGAAATTCTAATAAGAAAACTGCAAACCAAGGTGAAGCATGGTGTGTTGAGCAACTTGAGAAGAGTTAACTATAGTCAGGCATCACAGTGCAGGGAGACCTGGGGACATAAGCAAGGGCGCCAACTGCACTGTAATTAGAAAGGAAGATGGAAAAAATGTTTAAAGACCATTGGGAATATGCGGTTGTGGTCATGATACCAGCAATGATCCAAGAGTTTGTAATGGCTCATGGATGGAAACCAGAGGAAGATTTTTAGAAAGACTCATGGCGGCAGACCCCTCAGGCAAAGTAATATGATGTCCGCCAAAAGCTTCGAAAGTTTTCCAGTGAATTCAAAACTGTAGATACTGCAGGAGAGGGAAAAATTGAGGGATTATATAACTCGGAAACAATGTAATTGGCATAACTGTGTGTATTGAAAGTGTACAACCTGATAATTTTTGGCATATGTGTGCTCCTGTGAAGCCGCCATCACAATCAAGATAATGATCATCTCTATCACCCCTAAGAGTTCCCTCATCCCCCCTCGGTAATCCCATTCTCCTACACTTCGCTCCCTTCCTGCATCTGTAGGCAACAACTGATATGCTTTCTGCCAATGTAGATTACTTTGCACTTCCTAAAATTTTATGTAATGGAATAATAATATGATAGATAGATAGATAGATAGATAGATAGATAGATAGATAGATAGATATACATATATACATATATGTACATATATATACTCTTTCTTTCTTGCCTGGTTCTTATACTCAGCATAATGATACTGAGATATATGTTATTGAGATTGTTAAAGTTCCCCATGTTGTGATATGTATCAATAGTTCATTCCTTTTCATTTATTCCATTGTATATATAGATCACAGATGGTTATCCAATTACCTGTTGATGGGCGTTTTGGATAGTCCCTGTTTGGGGCTATTAAAAACAAAACTATGATGAGTAGTCATGTGCAAGTCTTTATGAATCTAAGCTTTAATTTCCACTGGGTAAATACTTAGGAATGGAATAGCTAGGTCGTATGGTAAATATATGTTTAACTTTTTAAGTAACTGCCAAACTGTTTTCTAAAGTGGGTACACCATTTTGCATTCCTATCAGCAGGGTATGAGCATGCAGTTCCCTCCACATCTCTGCCAACACTTGGCAAGTGGTCAGTGTTTTAAATGTTAGCTATTGCAGTAAGCGTGTGGCAGTATTTTTAATTTGCATTTCCCTAGTGACTAATGATGGTGAGCTTATTTGCCATCTTTACATCTTATCTGGTAAAAGGTCCATTCACATCTTTTACCATTTTTTTAAAGATTTTATTTATTTACTTATGTATTTAAGAGAGAAAGAGAAAGTGAGAGAGAGTGTGCGTGGGGGAGGGAGAGGGGCTGAGGGTTAGGGAGTGAGAGAATCTCAAGCAGACTCCACACAGAGTGTGGAGCCCAACACAGGGCTCGATCTCACAAGCCTAAGATCATGACCTGAGCTGAAACCAAGAGTCCGACGCTTAACCAACTGAGCCACCCAGGCGCCCGGACTACTTTTTAATTAGGCTGCTTTATTACTGAGTTTTGAGAGTTATTTCTATATTCAATAACATGTCCTTTATCAGATTTACAAAAATATTTTCTCTCAGTCTGTGGCTTATCTTTTTAGTTTTCTAACAGTGTCTTTCAAAGAGAAGACACTTTAATTTGGATAAAGGCCAATTTATCAATCTGTTCTTTTATTACGGATCATGCTTTTGCTGTGACAGCTGAGAAATCTTTGCCTAATTCAAGATCACAAAGTTTTTCTCTTCTTTTCTTTTAAAAGTTTTATAGGTTGGGGTTTTATAGTAGTTTAGGTCTATTTTCCATTTAGTGGTAATTGGCATGGATCAAAGTTTATTTGCATGTGAATATCAAATTATTCCAGCACCATTTGTTGAAAAGACTATTCTTTTTTCAACTGAATCACCTCAGCTCCTTTGTCAAAAACCAGTTGTCCACACATGTGGGTGTCTATTTATGACCCTTCTATCCTGTTCCATTGATCTATTTTGTCTGTCCTTGTAGCAATACCACATTGTTTTGATAATTATAGCTTCATAATAAGTCTCGAAAGCAGGTAGTGTTGGTTATCCAGATTTGTTCTTTCATTAAAGTATTTTACAGATTCTAGGTAATTCGTATTTCCACACAAATTTTAAAATCAATTTGTCATTTTCTACACACACACACTCACACACACACAGACACCCCAGTGGGGATTTTGATTGGGATTGCATTGAGTCTGTAGATCAATCAGGGGAAATTTACATCTTCTCAGTGTTCAGTCTTCTGACCCGTCCACCAGATATATCTCTCCATTCATTAAGATGCCTTTAAGTTCTTAGAGTAATATTTTAATGTCATTGTGTGCTAATTCTAACATGCCATTTGTGAAGTACTTTGTCATGAGTTGTGTTTTTCTGATTTTTACATGCCTGGTCATCTTTGATTGGGTGCCACATACTGTGGATTTTAACAAGTTGGGTGCTAGATATTTTTGTATTTCTATTAATATTCTTGAGTTTTTTCCTGAAGTGCCGTTAATTTATTTGGAAACTTTGATCCTTTTGTGTCTTGCTTCTATGATTTGTTCACTAGGTCCTGAGCAGAGTTGCTTTAGTCTGGGTGGTGGAAATAGATGCTGCTCCTGGGCCAGCATGAGTATCAGGCACTGTTCTTCTAGCCTGTTGCATCATGCTTTCCTTGGATAGTTATTTCATGTGTGCTGATCGATACCCATTGAATATTCAAGGGGACCATCTAGGATTCTCTCTCAAGGTAGCTCTTCCCTCTTTGGAACTCTGTTTTGTGAACTCTGGCCAACTTGTTCTCCCCAGACTCTCCACTCCATCTCCTCAACTCAGGGAGCTGGAAGAGTTTCAGAATTTCCCCTTCCCAAGCTGCAGTCTGGAAACTCTCAAGACAGCCAGCTTAGCACGGGTGGAACTCACCTAATTGGGAAATATCTCTTGGGGATCATTGCCTGATATACAGTATCTTGAAAACCATTGTTTCATTTGTTTTGTCTGTTTGGTTTCTTTCAGGAGGGAGGGTAAGTCTGGTCCCTGTTACTCCCTCTTGGCCAGAAGCAGAAGTGTAAGAGCATATAGTTTTAATTAAATTCATAGAAATGAATAATAACATTGATAGTTGCAAAAGTGAAGTGCTGGAAGGAGCCAGACTTAGGAAGGGAGCTCTGTAACAATCCCAAAGAGAAGTCAACACGACCAAGAAGTTTCAAAGGCCCTTTCCCTTGCTCTTTTTTGTTTTTTTTAAGACTCCATTTATTTATTTGTCAGAGAGACAGCCAGCGAGAGAGGGAACACAAGCAGGGGGAGTGGGAGAGGAAGAAGCAGGCTCCCAGAAGAGCATGGAGCCCGATGCGGGGCTCGATTCCAGAACCCCAGGATCACGCCCTGAGCCGAAGGCAGATGCCTAACAACTGAGCCACCCAGGCACCCCTCCCTTGCTCTTTCTTAACCTTTCTGCTTCTTTGTATATAACTGAACATTTTCTTCTCCTCTTGTTGCTGATTTGAATTACAAAGTATTTTTAAGAATAATACTCAAGTTCAATTCATTCATGTGTAGAATGGAATGGTAAGAAAAACTGGAGATTTGGGAGAAATTTCCTTTTTAAAGGAATTTTGATACATTCTTGAAGAGCATGGGCTCTTTTTAAAGGAATTTTGATACATTCTTGAAGAGCGTGGGCTCTGAAGTCAGATAGACCCTCCTCATTTACTTTTTTGTCTAACGACTCATTTAATTAGCACCTTTGCCAGAGGCCAGTCCCTAACTTTACATAGGTGACAGTTCTTTACTTCAGGGACCGTTTAGATACCTCCGAGCTGTATTACTTCCTAGCTTTCTGGCACTGTCAATTTACCTAGTCTATCTAAGCCCCCAGTACTTTTTCAGCAAAATTAGTATATGGTCGATCCTTCAGCACAGGTTTGGAGTGTGGGTCTGTGTGGGTCTACTTATACTCAGATTCTTTTTCAATAAATACAATACAGTACTATACTTCTCTTAAGATTTTCTTGATAACATTTTCTTTAATCTAGCTTACTCTCTTGTAAGAATACAGTGTATAATACGTACAAAATATGTGCTAATTGACTATTAATCAGTAAGTTTTCCAATGAACTGTGGGCTATTAGTAGTAAA
Source organism: Ailuropoda melanoleuca (assembly GCF_002007445.2). NCBI lineage: Eukaryota > Metazoa > Chordata > Mammalia > Carnivora > Ursidae > Ailuropoda > Ailuropoda melanoleuca. The sequence continues at coordinate 103,404,363 of NC_048227.1, read as the reverse complement.
GTTTCTGGGGAGTCAAAACTTATATGCAGATTTTCAACTGTGTGTAGGGTCAATGCCCCAATCCCTGTTTTTTCAAAGGCCAAGTATAAATATACCCTGCCAACTTAGTCTTATTGTGAGAATTAAATGGGGGTACTCAAATAAAATGATTAACACACTGCCTGTCATACAGAAAACACTTAATATAAAAAATATACTATATCCTTAAATTGGGATGCATGCTAACAAGTATACTCTCTTAGACAAATTTAGACTCCAACCATCCATATAAATGTTTGTTTCAGTGGATGAATAATTGATCTTTGTTTGACTTGTATAGTTTTTTAAATGTGTTTATGTTATTTAATCCATTGAGAATTCTCAAATGTATTGGTATATAAAACCCATTGTGGGGTTTCTGGGTGGCTCAGTCAGTTAAGCGTCCTGCTGTTGATTTTGGCTCAACTCATGATCTTAGGGTTGTGAGTGGACCCCCGCCTCAGGCTCCATGCTCAGCACTGAGTTTGCTAGAGATTTTCTCTCTGTCCCTCTCCCTCTGCCCCTCCCCACTGCTTGTGTGTGCACTCTCTAAATAAATAAATAAATAAATAGTAAATAAATAAATAAATAAATAAATAAATAAATAAAATCTTTTAAAAACCCCACAACCTTGTATTATTAGACCCTTCTCTCTACATGTAGTCTATCAACCTACTTGCATTCAGTGTGATTTTTTGCATTTTGTTCTTTGAAATTTTAAATATGTAGATCTTTACATGTATATTTGAAAGGTATGTTATTCTTATTTTAATTGCTTCATTTAATTAATTCAATCATGATTAATTTAATTTGATTTAATTAATCTCCTACTAGAAGCTTTGGTTGGATTTTGACCTATGTTAGTATGCTTTGTAATTAAACATGTGCCTTGCTAAAGTGTTGTGCATGGGATTACAGAGCCAAAGATGAGGAGGAAACTTGGAGCATTTTATAAGAGTAGTTGTTAGTGGGGAGTGAATCTATAAGTGTAGATTTAAAGATGAGAAATAAAAATGTGAATTTTTATATGAATTTCTATATAAACATGGACTCTGACATGGAAAATTGTTCTACAATTAGGAAATGCCAGGGATTGATTTTCAATAATTGTCTTTCTTTGGTGTTTAATTTAAGAGCATTCTCAATTTAAAGGTCATGGTGAATTGAGTGTTTCTAGATGATGGTCGATGAGAATATATTTGGAAACAACTATTGAACCTACCTATGGCTTAAAAGATTAGGGAGGAGAAAGAGGGAAAATATTCTAATCCTGCTATTCAGTCTTAGGGGGGTAAAGTATATTTTATATACTGCCAGTTAAGAGGAGCAGGTTAGTCAAAAACAAAAGTACAGTGTATTAAGACTGGAGAATGAAGTTGATGGTCCTTTATGTTTGGTCAAGTTTAGATTTGGAATTTTTTTACTCTCGGTGGCCATGTTCTATAGGGAATGCTAGAACACAGTTGTGTAGAGAAAAAAATGCATCCACTTTCTAGCTTTTTATAGGATGTCCAGAATTAACAGCAATACTATAATGTGTGCATTCTGTTATTATCATTGCCCTTCCTTCCATACCAGAAGTGGGAGATTACAAACAACAGCTCTCATAATGCCACTGCATTTCTGACACCTAAATATTCAAGTCAGGTGTCGTACCAGTTGGAAAACTGCCCATAGTTTCCAAATTTCAAATGATCTATTATGATTCACTCATACATTGATGCTTAGGGACTAGCAGGCTGTTTGATACTGAGCCGCATAAAGAAAGAGAGCAGGATCCCTTACAATTTTATGTAGTTCTGGTGATCCTGAGCTGCTCCCAGATCCACTTTACTGTTGAAAACAGGGCAACTGCATTGTGTGCTCACGTGTAGTGGCATGTCATTCAGACACTCAGCATTTCGATGAAAGAATGTAGAGTTTACATTTTCACTTTAGTTACTGAGTCCAGATGCACAGTTCTACCACAGAATATTAGCAAATTGGGAAATTGGATACTTACCATTGAGGCTGACTGAGCATGCAAATACTGTTTTCTGCAATAAAAATCACAAAAAAGTAGTGCATTTGCATGCATAGCCTTAATTACCTAAATTTAACATACACTCATATTTATATTCTGTCCTTCTAAAGTAAGTTTTAAAATAAATAAAATTTTCATAAGGAGGTATCACCATATACTTTGAAATGCCCTGGTTAGAATGCACACTTGCATGCAAGCAAACACACACACACACACATACACACATTCACTACACAATGCAAACTGTTACATAAATAGAAAAGCCAACATTACCTCCCAGGCTGATCACTAAATATATTTATTATCAAATAGCCTCTAAAACTTTGCATAAGCAGTTAGGAATACCCTTCGATTTAGGTGTGTTCTTAAACCAGACACATGGAATATTGCAAACCTGAGGGTCTTGGTCCAGTCTTTTATATTGTATTGGGGATTTTAAATAAATTGCGTGGAATTAAACTGAGTTCTGTCCTTTATTCATTCAGAGTTTAGTTCCATAGAATAGAAACGCCCAAATGCCCTACCCAAATATTTTAAGTCATGAAAACAGGATGTCAACTCCTGACGTGATATATCTTGAGGATCAAAGACCCTGATGGATGGGGTATCTTCACTTTGGAAAAGAAATGATAGCCCCAGATTGTACAATGCTTTACCTTTTCCAAACCCTCTTATCTGCCTGTTCTCATCTGACTCCCCGACAGCTGTATTCTTTCACGCTCTAGCGTCATAGCCGTGTGGCTTCTCCTCTCTTTTCTCGTGGATGGGCGGAATGAGAAATATACATAATGCTCCTGGATGTTCTGTACAGAGGTGAAGATATCCTGTTTTTAAACCCATCCATTAAAGGAAGTTCTGCAGCCTCTGTCCATCACCCATTCAACTAAGTAATCAGAAAGGTGTTCCTCACAGACTATGGACTTGAAATTTATCACACTATGATGTTAGCCACTCTGTTCTTAGTGTATCTTTTATGGGCATGAAGAGAATCTGGTCCCTCCTCTCTGTGTCACTTCCTGTTGCCCTCAGGGTGCCTGTACTGGTCCCAGCTCTCTGTTCTCAGATGACCCCCACGTTAGCTCTCACCTGGGTCTCTCCTTTGTGATGGCCATTTCTATGCAGAGATCTCATACTTATAGGAAAGGAAGTTCTCACTGTATAAATTATTCTTTAAATCCCTTTCAAAATAATCAGACCTTTTCACTTCATGCAGTTAAGCCTCAAAATGCAGTGCTTCTGAGTGAGGTTACCAGGTGAAGTTACATCATCTCTATGGTGAGGTCCAGGCCCTTGCTGAGAACACATCTGGGCTGGGAAAGATGTTGAATGCCTTGCAGTGGTGGGTTCAGGTACACCAGGAAGTGTATACTGGGGAAAAGTCCCATTTACCTCCGGACTGGTCCTCATTAGATCAAAAACAATATGGTGACTATGTCCTCTGTCCTTTAATCATTGTTTTAGAGAAGCCCCCTCACCCCCAAATACATTTCCTTGGTTTATAGTATATTCTGCCTCCATATGTCTTCTTTTGAACTTTTTGATTCATAGTCTAGTCAGTGAGGCTGTTGCCATGCTTTTCAACCCCATTGTCCCTTGACACAGGCAGGGGTAGTCACAAGGCCGACAGCATCCCATCCCCCCATCTCAGGGCTAGGGTAGGAGCACATCACGAGGCCACCTTGGCTGACCTGTGGATCTCTGGACTCTGATGCTTCCAGGGGCTCTCAAATTTCACTACACGTTGAAATCACCTGGGAGATTTTTTAAAGGTACCAATGCCTAGTCTCACCCAAGAACAATCGATATTGAATTATGGGGCTAGGGCCTGGGCATCTGTGCTCTGTGGCAGCCGACCAGGAAAATCTGATGTACAGTAATGTCATGTGAGCGTTCAGTACTTCCAAGCACTGGGGGCCCCCGTGTCATAAAGAAGCCAATTCCATTTTGTACTCAGAGCAAGGCTGCCCGAAAATGCTTCCTTGGGTGGCACTGAAATCCATAACTCTTTTGTTCATGCTGGAATAGGAATTTCCTCCCTGACACAGTGCACCTGAAGGAGTATGACATGGAACTACTTACTGTAAGAAGAATCAATTTATTGGAATCCATAAAAGGAATTGGACAGTTACATGTACTTCTTGTTCTCAGCCAAAACTGAATATTGGAATGTGACAGACATAGTATGACTGGCAGGAATTTCTTATTTGAGGAAAGGAAAAGATACCACCCATTTCCACAATTACAATTTACCCCCTTCTCCCTGCCAAATACTCCATACTGATTTGACTCAAGTGGAAAAGAGCAAAGTTGGTTCATAGTAGTTGTGAATTGTACACTGTATGCCTAATTGCTTTTAAAATAATAAAGGGCGTTTGTGTTATGAATATGTTACCCCAATTAAAAATAAAAAGGGCAAAATTATGTGAAGTGCATCTCATTAGTATGTCACTATTTTGATTTTTCTGAAGTCACATTCATTATACATGGGTCTACTATGACCCTGGTTACTCCGTAATTCATAGTCAAAGGTTTTTTTATTGACAAGCTATAGCTATAACCTATATATATGGAATGGATAATCTGGCAAATGAAGCATATTAAAAGTTCTCTATAATTTTTAGTCCATCGTGTTATTGTTAAATGCAGAGACTGTCTGTGTCTCAAGGAATGATATTCTGACATGACTCTGATTCCAAACATTCTGTTTTATAGAACGCTCAAGGTAACACTGTGGGTTTGTTTTTGTTTTTTTGTTTTTTTTTTCCTTCTCCTTTCTATCTTTTGAGGATGTCCTTCACAGGAGTGCAAGGACATTTACAAGAATTTCTAGGCTTCTCCATCAGCTGCTTAGTGCCTGTGGCTAATCTAACTGTGATATATGGTAAATATTTTCCCTTGCAGGAAAAGGGCTTAGATCTATTTCTATGCATTGATTGAGCACATTAGACTAATATTTATCCATTTGAAACTTTGGGAATTGGCCGTACATCATTTAATAGTCCTGCACCAATTATAAGAAGTAATTATATGTAAGAATTTCTAAAGAATTAAGTCTGGGATAGAAAACCTATCATAAGAGCTTCAGTGAAGATTAAATTTGGGAAAGCTTGAGTTGTTCATACTTATTAATATTAAAAGACGTGGTTTTTCCAACATTAAAAATAAATGGGAGGATTTCTGTTTTGAACACTAGAGGTATAGCCCCCCAAATTCCTATTGTTGGTCATTATTCTGTGTATCTTTTAGCAGAAACAGAAAATATTGAGAATTTGAATACAAGTAGGTGCCCCACACTCGCCAATTTCATTATTTGATCAGCCTATATTTATCTATCACCTGGATGAGGGACTAAGTTACCTATATTTTCCCTTTGAAATGAAATCTAGTAAGATAAACCATCTACTCCCCTGCAAGAAATGGAGGAAAAAAATAAACCTTCTTATTTTTTAATTAAGAAGAGGAAAGGAAATCTATCTTTTTAAAAAATATCTATGTTGGTATTGTTCTGCAAAGGACACATTTAAAATGACTTTGTAATTGGTTTTCAAAAATCATTAGGTCTGGTTTTCCCTCTATGTTTTATAGTTTTTTTTTTTAAATCATCATATTCATGTGTTTTTCAAATTCTAAAGACAGCATCTATTTTTATGATCAGAAAAATATTTTGTATAATCAGAAATATATTATCTTTAAAATCCAGGACAAAAAATTGCCGGGATTGCTAAAACTAAATTCACTTTAAGATAAGTAGTGATATGTACCCACTTTTCTTTTTTTTTTTTTTATAAGATTTTATTTATTTGACAAAGAGAGACACTGAGAGAGGGAACACAAGCAGGGGGAGTGTGAGAGGGAGAAGAGCAGGCTTACTACTGAGCAGGGAGCCCAACGTGGGGGGACCTGCATCCCAGGACCCTAGGATCATGACCTGAGCCGAAGGCACACGCTTAACGACTGAGTCACCCAGGCACCCCTGTGCCCACTTTTCTTATACCAGCTTCTTACCTTTCTCTCAGCCTATAGCCATTAAGATGAAAGCTTTTGCTTCTAAATCCATAGTCACAATTTCCCCTCACAAAGACCCCCATGAAGACCAGAATGTCAGCACTTGCAAAAAATATTTTAAACCACTGCCTGCTTGCTGTTTTTGGCTCTCCTTGATCTCATTCACATTATAGAGCATAAAGAAAGGAACATGTGCTGATTTTAGCAACAGAGAGTAATTATCTGCTCAATACTCATTCGAGGGGTGATTATAGTCTGAAGGTTTAATTTTGCTTTTTTGGAGTGATTCTTTAAAAACTTAGTCTGTAAAAGGAAATTGTTTTGTGTTTTTCCTATGTTTTCTCCTTGGTATTTATTTTAAGACTCAAGTTCCTCCAGTTGTTTTTTTCCTCAGAAAAAAAAGTCATGTGCTCACAAATGGAGCACACAGAGGCTGTGAGAGGCCGATCTGGCTTCAGTGCAAAACCCATACTGATACCCAGTTTCTTCTGTGTCTTTAGCTCTAGGGTGCTGTGTATTGACATGGAAAGACACAAAATATAGGAAGCTGGAGAGAGTAAAAATTTAGCACAAATTCTGGATAATCCACAAATTGGCCAACTCCAAAAATACCGTGTTCAAAAAATGTGATTACAGTCAACCCTGATTATTCACAGATTCTGTATTTGCAAATTCACCTACTCACTAAAATTTATTTGTAACCCCAAAATCAACACGCTTGGTCCTTCAGTGGACATGCTCAGACACGCGTAGACTGGCAAAAATTTCAGTCCCGTGAGGAACACGTTCCTGGCAGAGGTCAAGGAAGGGCCTCGCTGCCTTCTTAGCTTCTACACTACACAAGTGTCCGTTCTGTGGCCTATTTAGTGCCATGTTTTTACAGTTTTGTGCTTTTGTTGGTGACTTTGCTACTTAAAAAGGCCCCAAGCATAGCACCCAAGTGCTGGCTAGTTCCTGCTCACAGCAAGGCTGTGTGTGCTATTCCTTATAGGAAGAAAAATATATGTGCTAGGCAGGAGTAGCATGTTGTTGGCCATGAGTTCCATGTTAATAAGTCAACAATATGTATTAAATAAATTGTCTTTAAATAGAAACACACATAAAGCAAGGTTGTCTATTGGTTAGTTGATGAAAATGCAGTGGCCAGAGGCTCCCAGGGACCTAACCCTGTGTTTCCTCTGGGAGCAACGCTTCAGTATTTGCTCAGTCAGTGTTCAAGGTGACTTGATACAACATAACACCACAAATTACGAGAGTTAAAGGTATTTAAGTGTCTATCACTTATATACAAATACATTGTACTGTATTTGTGTTTTGAAAAGTGGCTTTTAAATCAAAATTTGATCGTCGAATTATAATTTAAATGTACCAGACTTCTTCTTTTAAAGAATATCGCAGTTAAAGTTTTTGCAAACTAAATATTGACTCTCAATCCTTCATGCCTTTCCTGCATATTCAAATTTTCATCCTTCAAGTTGGCTTAAAACACAGCAGACTGTGGGGGTGCCTGGGCAGCTCAGTTGGTTAAGCATCTCAGGTCATGATCCTGGGGTCCCAGGGTCCAGCCCCACATCAGGCTCAGACTCCCTACACAGTGGGGAACCTGCTTCTTCCTCTCCCTCTGCCCCTCCCCGCAGCTCATGCTCTCTCTTGCATGCTCTCTCAAATAAATAAGTAAAATCTAAACAAAACACAAACACAGCAGAATGCGTGTTAACTCTACCGATAGAGACTGAAACCATTTTAAATACAAGATTCAGACAACCTGCACCTAGAGGACTTAAAAATAGACACGGAAAGGCCCGTTCCCATGTGCAGACCATGTCGCGGAGTGGTTTCCACAGAATGAACTCATCTTTTAGGATACGTTGTACAGGGTCATCGCATTCGTGCATTTTTCACTGGTTGTATGAGGAAAGTAGAGCATGGAATCCACCTCCAGTTGCAGAACTTATTATTCGAATTCATTTAGTTCCAAGTTAAATTTTTTATTCTTTTTCCAAATAATATAAAAAGAAAGCCTCTGATGAATATAATGAAGCTGGAAATGAAAACAATTAATGTTTCAAGAGGACAACTAGGAGGTTAACCCTGAGGAAAGCATTAACTGAGGACATTTGGTGCATGCTGGGATGGTGAGCAAGACAGACGCACTGCTTCCAATGACCCGGGGATTTCTTGGCATGGAAAGTAATAGCTTTTATTAAAAAACGTTTTGACAGTCCCTACAGGGTAGTGAGTAGTCCAGAAATTCATAAATTTGACCTTTTCCTTCGGAATTATTATATAACTTAGAGTGGCTGAGCTAAAGCAAAATTGGGTGTGTTGAGGTTAATCATTAGAAAACAAAAGTGTTAGCAGTGGAATGAGTTGATGCACAGAGTGTTATGGAAACAGTTGATTAAAACTGATATAAAAACAATAACTTTCAGGCCAGCTTTAAGGGAATAGGGATCTGGACTCTCTTTTTTGTGGACAACTTAATTCTCCCTCTGATGCAAACAAGCATCGAGGCAAAAGTTGAACACACAGTGAATGCACCACAGGGACTGCCAGGAGAGTATGAATTAAATAGAAGAAATCAGGGAGCACTATATTAAATTTTTCGCTGACTGAGAACAGATTATCTTCATAGTGTTTGCACTCAAAAAAATGAAGTCGGAAGGCAATAAACTTCCAGTTCCCTTGGTGATCTCGGCCCAGCTCTACAGACTAATCTACAAATGAATTGGCAATTATATGTAGAATTGTTTTCTTGGAAGCAGAACTTGAAACTTCTGTATCTCCCTCCATGTCTCATGTTGAGCTTTGTGCTACATACGGGAAGTGCCAACAGCATGTCCTTGCCGCTGAACCTGGCATTCCAGAGGGTATGGTCCACAGCCCGTCTAAGCCCAGGTGGCGTAACTGAGTGCTTAAAACAGCAAAATGGTGGATTATTCATTCACTTCCTTATTGTCTGTTTCACGCAAAAAACTGTAAATCCGCTGAGTGTAGGTGCACCTATCTAGTTTACTGCTGTATTTGCGTACTTAGATTCGACTCACCATGACATGTACTCAGCATAGACTCACTGAAAGGAAAGTCCTGGGGGCAAAAGTCAGAACAAAGCACATTTTTAGTGGCAGCAAATTTGAAGTTTGAAAATAAATGAAATTTATGTTTTTACAATGTCATTTTCTTATTTTATGAGTCTTGAGTGAACCTACAGGCTTAGGTGACAGGTTTTGATAAAACCCATTTCCAGGAATGTAGAGGCATGAGAACACAGGCTCTTACATGTGTTTTGATATACTCTTGATATACTCTTTAATAACTCCCTTCCTCCTTGCTATCCCTGGGGAAAGGAGAAAATCACAATCCCATCACTTCTTCCAGAATAACCAACAGGGAAACCCTCCGAAAACAAGTGAAGAGAACCTAGAATCAGTCCCAGGGCTGGAGCTGAAAATAATCAGAAGTTCACTGAGTGCCCAGTGATGGCATTTACACACCATTTCCGGATGTGTTTCTGTCTCCTTCGTTAAAGAGTCAGCATGATTCATAGGAAAGCAGTGCAGCTCAAAGGCTTGCATGAGTTGTGAGTGACAGGAAGGCTGTTTTGGGGGCAGAGAGTTGAACTGCAGAGGTAGGAATTAGGGGAAAAGTTTTTAAAAGATCGAAGAGGGAAGGACATAAAATGCACTCTGTGTGGATTACTGAAGAGGTAGAGAAGAGCCTAAGGAAAGTACATTATGAAACAATTTCTTATTACAGTTTTACCACTAACGTTCTTCAATTAATGATGAAAGCAGGGTGCAGTATAACTGTGCCAAGATTTCCATTTGAGAGCAGACACTTATGGCTTTCCAATGTTAGGACTGTAAGTAAGGACAGGAAAAATGTCTTATATATATTTGAGAAAGATAGACTTTACTCTAATATTTTCTGTTTTATGCTCTAAAATATAGCATTGTCCATTCCATTTCTACTGCCCACATATTGCGTCTTCGTTCCGTTCCACTCAGTGTAACATGTTTTCAACCTCTGTAATGTGTGTAGCAGGGAGGGAGCTATGAGGAATGTTCTCTGTCTTCGGTGTGTTTACTTTGTCCTCAGTATGTAAGATGAGCAACAGACAGTTGTACCTCCAGCCCCATGCGTGTTTCCTGCTATAGTAATGATGTGTGCAGTGCCGTGGGTGTAGAGAGAGAGTGGTTCTAGGAATTGGGAGAACTTCAGGGAAGATGGTGACGGCATGGTTTGTTTTAGCTAGGGACTCTGGATGAAGTGCATTTCAGGTCAAAGGAACAGAACTAGCAAAGACTTGAAGGCAGAAATTCCAGTTCCTCTCAAAACATAACCCTGATTTAACTGGAGCCCTGTGTGTTGATAGGAAATAGTTTGAAAGAAGATTGGGAAACCTTGTCAACAGGTTCTGGGTTTTTTAACACTAACCTAAGGAATTTGAAATTTATTCTAAAGGTCATGGGAATTCACTGGGTAGATGAGATCGGTAAGAAAACTCACTAGCAGGTTTTTTCTGTGATTTATGCTTTTTAATATTTATTCAGTGTTAACAAGGCGTCAAGGTTATAAAAGCATTATAATGTATACATAATTCCTACCCGAGGCATTTACAATTTTAACCATGTGGAAACGTAGAACATAAACACATGGAAAGAGTGTGGGGTGAGAAGGATGAGGAAAGGTTATGTGTCACGTCACCCAACTTTTTACTCCATCCAACGACACTTTACATGGAGAGCTGCTAAATACATCAGAATCTTATAAAATCTTCTAGGCACTCATTTAAAAGCAAAACACAGAACCTCAGCTAAAAGGTGGTGTTGATAATTAAATGTTGATGACCTAAACTCCCAGAAACTTCACAGTTGATCTCAAATGTCCTGTGCTCTCAAATGTACCATTTTCATAGCGTAAAACCCAGCTCTATAAAATCGTGGCCAGGTCAAAATTTACCCCAAATCTTTTCAAATAGATATTTAGTCATTAGGCTTTTGTTCTACATAGAAAGAAACAATACAAGGGCCATAGTACGTATAAACACATCACACATCACACAATCNGTCAAAATTTACCCCAAATCTTTTCAAATAGATATTTAGTCATTAGGCTTTTGTTCTACATAGAAAGAAACAATACAAGGGCCATAATACATATAAATTTGAGTGTGATGATAATGTGTTGGTNTATTTAGTCATTAGGCTTTTGTTCTACATAGAAAGAAACAATACAAGGGCCATAGTACGTATAAACACATCACACATCACACAATCGATGTGTTCGATTCTAAAAAGGGCTTGACCACTGACTTGTTACTAGAAAAGTTACTCTGAGAAAACAGTATTCATCAAGTTTGAGGCTGCGATTAGTCCTTTTGGAAGTTGCTCACCAGGAGGGATTTGTGCCAAGCATGTGTCTTCGTGGTTCTGATACCAAAGAAATGATGTGATGGGTCTCACGTTCCCTGCAGGGGCACTGTGGCCATATGGCATACACAGGCAGGCAGTCAAGGCCAAGTCTCTTTAATGACAGAGCTTTGGCTCCTCCATTCTAGTCTGTCCAGGTGACCCTCTAAGCAAGGGAACATGGCATTTACTTTCTGTTGCAATTTGTATTTCCCAAAGGAGAAGGCAAGATGCTAGAAGGCAGTCAGGCGCTCACTGGCTGGATTGTCCTGGACCCAACATGTTGGAACCTGGACCGTAACGAAATGAGCCATGTTGGCCTTCTCGGCCCCAAAGCCCATGTTGGTAGCTGATGAAAATTTGCACAGTTTGTTATAGGAATATCAGTCCACACAGGGAGGAGGGAGGCCTCCTAGAGCTTCACCAAGAGAATTTGCCTAGTAAAAGTCCTGGCAAAGCCATCAAAATTGTACACATTTTGATAGAAAAAACAAGGAGTTTTTCTGTTGTTTCCAATAAGACACAAGATTATGTTACCAGCAGCCCTGAGAACAAACTGATTTCAATTTGCAAAGGCTTCTGACCCTAATGAAGGAATTTAAACTCAATTGCTAATCAGCTAGATACAGATACAATAGAAGTGATGCATGGCCCTTCTGTTCTGAAAAGAAATTCATTTCTCAGTTGTTTAATGATGCCTTGAAATCTGTAATAAGACACAAGATTATGTTACCAGCAGCCCTGAGAACAAACTGATTTCAATTTGCAAAGGCTTCTGACCCTAATGAAGGAATTTAAACTCANGGAATTTTAACTCAATTGCTAATCAGCTAGATACAGATACAATAGAAGTGATGCATGGCCCTTCTGTTCTGAAAAGAAATTCATTTCTCAGTTGTTTAATGATGCCTTGAAATCTGTAAAGTGCTGCACACGAATAGTTGTTATTTTTCATAGAAGGCAATTTCTATGACCTAAAATACAAAGTTTGCTGAAATAATTATAGTTTTGTCACTAAAACTCTTATTTGCCAGATTATCNGTAAAGTGCTGCACACGAATAGTTGTTATTTTTCATAGAAGGCAATTTCTATGACCTAAAATACAAAGTTTGTTGAAATAATTATAGTTTTGTCACTAAAACTCTTATTTGCCAGATTATCCCATTTTTTTTTAAAGATTTTATTTATTTATTTGACAGAGACAGAGACAGCCAGCGAGAGAGGGAACACAAGCAGGGGGAGTGGGAGAGGAAGAAGCAGGCTTCCAGCAGAGGAGCCTGATGTGGGGCTCGGTCCCATAACGCCAGGATCACACCCTGAGCCGAAGGCAGACGCTTAACCGCTGTGCCACCCAGGAGCCCCTATCCCATTTTTTGAAAATGTTTCACAGGCTTAGAAATCTACATTTGTGTATGAAATGCTTGTTGTTTCCAGGTCATTACTATATACATTTTCCAAATATTGGACATTTTTAAAAATTTAATGAGATATATAACAGACTTTATTGGCCCTGGAATAATGAGATATTACACAAAGGTTTGAATATAATATTGTGAATATGATGAACTCTATCATGTAACAAGTTTCTTAGCTGATTAGAAAAAAAAAAGACTATTGATCATTGAATGATAGGAGCCAATAAGGGAATTTTCTCCTTGTTAAATATTTTTTTTAAAGATTTTATTTATTTATTTGACAGAGAGAGAGACAGCCAGTGAGAGAGGGAACACAAGCAGGAGGAGTGGGAAAGGAAGAAGCAGGCTCATAGCGGAGGAGCCTGATGTGGGGCTCAATCCCATAACGCGGGGATCACGCCCTGAGCTGAAGGCAGACGCTTAACCGCTGTGCCACCCAGGTGCCCCGATCCTTGTTAAATATATTTTTTTAATTTTCTCTAGGGGCTCCTGGGTGGCACAGTCAGTTAAGCATCAGACTCTTGGTTTCAGCTCAGGTCATGAGCTCAGGGTCGTGAGATCGAGCCCTGAATCAGGCTCTGAACTCAGCACAGAGTCTGCTTAAGACCCTCTGTCCCTCTGTCCCCCCCACCTCCTCCCTCTCTCTCTCTCTCAAATAAATAAATCTTTAAAATATTTTCCCCAAGTGGACATAATTTTTCAATACTCTCAGACCAGTTTCAACAATTATCCAACATCTTACATCCAATGTCTTATTCCTAAAAGAAATGAGAAAAATTTCAATTACTTTGAATATATACTTTTAAAAAATAAAACGTCTTCTTATTTTCACTTTTAGAAATGAGTGTCGCCATGCTAAGACTGATGATCCAAACTTTTCCTTTCGACTTTGTGTTTTTATGCAGGTAATTCAGTTATATACCACTACAATGAAGAATTTGTGTCCCTTTGCCACTCTTTCATTCCAGAGTCCTTTATCCTCCCCTTCAGTCATTGCTGCCATCCTCTGGCTGGTGTGTGTGCCACCGCTCGGCCCACAGCAACACTTCCACACCGTTGCCAATCTTCCTTCTGCAATCCAGTCTCTCCAGACCCCACCAGCCAATAGCTATCCATCTGGTCACATTACAGCACAATAAGTCTAAAATTTCAAAGCTCTCCCTCTTCGATTCTGGCAGCCCTCTGAGTATGTTTCTCAGGTACCTGAGAACAAATTCATCTAGTCGATTGCACGCTACCCTGCCAAGCACTGCAGATTCGTCTAGACTGCCAAGAGTTTGCCTGTTTCCCTGCCAACCACCATGGGTTGACGTGATATCAGAGCCACTTGGGGATCCGAGGCATTGGGGCAGGGATGAGGGTGATGGAAGGAAGGGATGCTGCCCCCTTGTTTCATCCTGTTAGAGGGGTCCCAGAGTTGTATAGTGCATGCCACAGGTCAGGATGAAATCACTTTTTCCCACTTCCCTTTCTTTCCAGGACCCAGACGCATGTGTTGGGGGACTGGGTGGAAGTGGGGGGGGTCACTGGGCTGTGGTCAGGATCACTGCTGCCCACAGCACTTCACTGCTGTTCAACACCCACCTTTTGGGCTCCGTCCCCAGAGGCACGAGGGGCCTACGCTGCAGGGTGTCAGGTGTATGTCCTCCCAGGGCCCTGGGCAGATGCCCCAGGGCAGGTGCAGGCATGCTGGGCTCCTCCTTAACACTGTCGCCACTCCCTGTCGCTTTCAGGATAAAGGAGGGTATAAAGAGCACCTATCGTGTGCCAGGCAAGCTCATGGTATCTTCTGATGGTCGTTTTCCATAGACACACAAAAGCCTCACTGGGGACAATATTGTTGAGGTGACCAAGGTACAAAGTGGTGGAGGACTTTCCTTTTGAGGCCCTGGGTCCATCCCGAGAGTCTCGCAGCCCCTTCCCTGTGCCATACAAGGATGGCCCTTTATACCGCAACCATGAGCTGCTCTCCCTGCCCTACTTCTCACGGGCTTCCCCTGCCTTGATGCATTTCTTCGGCTCTCTCCTACAAGGCCACGTGTTTCCAAGTGAGAATCCTAAAACAAGCAAACAGAAAAGCAAAAAGCCCATTCATTTAATTCACCTAATGTCATCCTCCTGAACTCAGTACCTAAAACTCCACCCCCTTCACCCCTGCCTTGCCTCTACCTGACTAGCTTTTCCTCAGCCCTCAGACCCACTCAGTGCAACCTTTTCACAGAAGGCTTTTCTGGAACTCTAACCTTACTTTCCTCCATCTGCCCACTGTAGTCTTCTTCATCCTACTATCACGACAAATGGTAATGACTTATTTTCATGTTTTGGTGGGTGCAAATTTTAGGCCACAAACCTAAGTGTGCAAGAAAGCCACACTTCTTTAGTTTCTTAAAATCAAATGAAATCTGAACCAGGCTGACCAGGAAATTCAGTCTCAGTATTTATCGGGCACTCTTTCCTTCCCTTGCGTCACCCAAGAATCTGGGAGGCTTCTGTGGTATCCGAGAAATCTCCCGATATTGCTGTGTTCTGAGCCCACATGTCCCAAGAAGGTCCACTGCCGTGCCAGTGGAACCACCTTTCTGGGAGCACTCTGCACCTTCCCTTTGGAGGCCCAACTCTTCCCTCAGATCCTGCAGGGAACTGATCCTAAGACATGCAAATTCTGGGCCTTTCCTACTCTGGAAGAGTCTGCCATCTTTATCCTGTTGATTCTCTTCCCCTCAAAGCCACTGTCTCTGTCTCTCTTCCGCCTCCGGGACTCCCAGAATAATTGGTGAACTTGGGCTCCACCAAGAGTAGGATAGTGGTCATGGATTATCAGCAGCCCCCTTTTGTTTTCACCCCACAGCATAAACACACTCTGAGACAGGTACAAAGGGCTTGGCTACCATCTTGGAAATGAGAAAAGGAAGTTCAGGTGAACAAAATGGGCTCGGTCCATCATTCTGCCACATGTGTCTGTCTCCCCGTTAGGACCATAAGCTCCTGAAGGACAGAGGCACGTGGTGAACACAGAGGGGGCCTCTGCCAAGGACCACACCTGATGCACAGTGAATTCTCCATTGAGCACTTGGTCAGTGGAAACTCAAATATCGCGCATGCTGCGGGTCAGAATGTGAAAGAGAAATTACCTAGGACTGAACCAAAATGTAGATAATGGTTGCCTGAGTATGTGATTTTAAAATAAAATATGTATATTGGCATTTTAGGAAATCATATGTCATTTTAAATATATTGCCACTTAAAACCATGGAAATGAAAGTCTTTCTTAATACTTTCAATCAGGAAGAAAAACAGATTTGTTTTGACTCTTTGTAAGAGTTGCAGTTGGAGAAAAGGTAAACAATGTTGATGACTCAGAACTTATCTACTTTGATGTAGTATTTTCCAGTGATCACCAGGAGAAACTCCAAATGATTACGTCTAGTTGCTCGCAAGAATACATCTTTGCATTTTGACCACAAGCACACGCCCATCTTTAAATGCCTATTGACAGCCATGCGCAACTTGTCTGAGGTCTTGACAGAGAGCAGTCAAAATGAAAGACGTTTTCTTGATCTGATGATTTTTTTAACAGATAAATTTTTAAAACATCACTTTTTAATTCCATCCTTTTTTTTCCATTTTGTCCTTTTCCCCCTGGTTTTATTAAAATCTTAATTTTCATTTCATACATTTCCATCCAAAACCTGCTTGGTACTTTTTGGGGGGGTTTGTTTTCAGCAAGAAAAGCAAAATCATTTCAGGATTCTTCCAGAGCCAGTGCCAGGCTTACCAGAAACCTGCAGGGCGGACAGTCAGCCTCGCTCGCGTTCCCTCTGGGACGAAACGCTCTTCTGAGAAGGTGACTCCCCTTTGCTCTCCAGTCTAATGACAGCTGAGATTTTAAATTAGCACATGCCACTTTAATACTCACTGTAGCATTCGGCAGCGTGCACGTTGCATTAATCAAAGTGTCACCTTATTCCATCAGTGAAGGGCACCCCTCATTTAGGCAGGGACTCAAACGGACACTGGAGGACAGCAGCGGAGCTCAGCTATTCCAAGGATGTCCCTGCCTCGCGTGGCCCAGTGCTGTAAGGATTTGCAATTGCTTTGGATAATAGTCCATATGGAGATATTTATTTGTTTATTAAAGCGTGTTAACCTAGCTAGCAATTGGAAAATGGAACTGCTCAGCAGATTTATTTCCTGTAGTTTACTGAGTCAGACTAATTTATCACAATACTGAGTGCTCTAATTAAAAAGAGAGGGGATAGGTTCTTTTGAGTCCTTTATGATGTGTCATTGCATTTCCATCTCTTGATCAAAAAGGTTGTTGCGAACAACGGCATGTATTCCTACTATTTTCCCCGGCAACAAGGCCAGTTGTCCTGGAATTTTCCCCTTTAACAATAAGCTGGTTCTGATTTAAAAAAAAAAAAAAAAGTTGAAAACATTTCCTGTTTCTAAAACAGGTATGATCCTAAGGGAAAGATTTCTATTATTAAAACTCATTTCCCCATTTTGATGGTGTTTTTATGCTGTCTGGAGTGCCCTAGGTGGGTGTTGTTAAAAAAAAAAAAAAAAAAAAAAAAAGGCTTGAAACTCCAGCTTGCCAATGAAGAGCCCAAGTGGGAAACACTTCAAGGGCCCCTGGGGAGGGGAGGAAGATGGAACTAGAACATTCTGACTTGCAGCCCGAGCACAGGTCCTCCTGAGGCCCACTTGGGGGAGCAGCAGGGGGGACCCCCGAGCTATAGCTGTCGCCCTGCACGTCTTCTGCAGAGCTCAGCCCTCCTCAAGGGGCTGTGGGGATTAGCCACAGGCCACTCTTGCTGAGACAAGCCACACGGGGATGCATTTGCCTGGAAGAGATTGTCTCATTGTATTTGTCCTGTAGCTGTTGAAGGTACAGTAGCTGCTCAGTCACACCCTCCAGCCCCAGACCCACCCCAGGCTGCGGCTTCGAAGTCTGTCTCCGTCCCCTAAACGCTGAGCCAACGATCACCTCTCGCTAGGTGTCGCTGTAGCAGGAGACGTTGTCTGGGGCTACCTCTGTCTAAACAATCAACTTAGGTTTTGAAGTGTGTGCCGTGTGTGTGTGTGTGTGTGTGTGTGTGTGTGTGTGTGTGTGGCCTGCCTTCCCTCAAATACCTCACTGATCCTCAGTGTAAAACTTCTACTGGGGACCAATAGGCAAGAGTATCATGAAAGCAATGTGTACTTTTGTGCATTTCTTTCCAAGCCTAAAAACTATCTTTTTTTAAAAAATAAAAGCCGGCACCAGAATGAAGGTGAAATTTAAAGGTTCTTTTTTCCTTCGGTAAGTGCCGTGATTGATATAAAGTCCATGTTCATAAGCTAGGATATGTGTCCTACCACTCCTAATAACTTTAACAGTGTGCTTACCTTGTGCTGAATGCGTTACATTTGTTATTTCATCTTTGCCGTTATCATAATCGTCCCCATTCAGGACATAAAAAAACTGAGCCTCTGAAATTAAGTAATTTTCCAGCTCATACAGCCAGTAGTGGTAAAGCCAGAACTGAAACCCAGACTTCTCTCTAAAGCCTGTGACCCTGAGCCCTTCAATAGCCCATGTGTTCCATTGAGAAGTTAGTGGTTTACTTTTCCTGTCTTGTGGGCAAATGGCTCACTAAGAAAAATGTGGTTTAGTATCGTGTCTAATCACAATATCCCCAATATACAGTGTGCAGGCTCTAAATTAGCATGTCTTTTATTCCTTAACTCTTCCTTTAAAGAGATTTTTTTAAAGTAAAACTAATTCCCGTAAAATAGAGCTTTTCTACTTTTTGCCTTTTAAAGCAAATGATTTGAGTTTCATGATAAGGATAAGGTATCTTGAGAGTCTTAAAACCAATATATTTGGGGTGCTTGGGTGGTTTAGTTGGTTGAGAATCTGACACTTAGTTTTGGCTCAGGTTACGATCTCAGGGTCCTGGGATCAAGACCCAGAGTTGGGCTCCTTATCTCAGCATAGAGTCTGCTTGATATTCTCTTTCTCCCTCTCCCTCTGCCCCTCCCCTCTCTCTCTCTCTCAAATAAATAAATTAATCAAAAAAAAAAGAAAACAACATACTTGACTATTTTCTATAAATAGCCAAGACCCCCAATAGCGCTTCTTAAAACATATTTTTGCCAAGTTCCCTTCACTACGATTAAAAATTTGAGGTCCCTGGGTAGCTGTTTCACCTCTGCAAAATATTATTTTTGTTTGGTGGTTACCAGTCTGAGTGGATGAAATATTTTCAGTGTCTTTTAGAAACAGTTCCTGTGATTCAACTCAAGATCTCCAGTGTTAGTTGAGCCCAAAATTCAGTAATAACGTTTCCCTTTCTCTTCTTAGTTCCCTGAGGTTGACAGTTGCCACTTAGGCATTTTTAAATTTCAACTTAAGGATAGCTAACATCACGTTCAAATTTTAATAGACTTTTTCCGTGCACTCTTTGGTGTCGGTGATAGACATTTAGGTGAAACAGCTCAGAAAGCATTCCTCCTACACCCTCCTGCTTGACTATCGTAGCGATGCTGGCCTCATGCTACCACCTCACGACTCAGGAAGCCAAGGCTAGGGGCACAGGCAGCGATCTGTCACGGATCAGTCAGCTGTGGAGTGGAGAACCTGAGACTCCGATCTAGTCCTTCCCATTCCTCAAGCCTGCTCTTCGTGTATCCTGTGGCCATGTCGTAGGCATCAGCAAATTTGTGAATAACATCATCTTTCTCAACACCGCTTCCCCCACCCCATCCTCCTCACCAAACACCTCTCCAGGGCTAAGATCTCATTGTAGAGAATTATTGTTTGTCTTCTCCATCAGCCCTTCTTTTCTAGATCAGAAGAGACAGAATCCAGTTGTATCACCCATTTCCCGGATAACTCACATAAAATTGTTCTAATCTGTTTGTATCTTCTTATCCTGGTGAAAATACTTCCATGAAAGGACCCTGGAGCATTTTATGACTTGCAAAATCACAAGGATTGATGCAAAATAGAGCAAAGGAGCCAAAGCAAATATATATTCATTAAGGGATATTTGCAATTAGAGTGAGCTGAGTGGTTTTGTGCGCTCTGCTTGAACATGATAAAGGACTGAAGATTCCTTTAGCATCATTGCAGACAAAGCTACTTAAAATACTAATTACACCACCAAGGAGCTTTTCTTTCTCATCCTTGTAGTCTGACAGGGCCAACTTTTCTCCTGGAATGTTCTTCCGTAGTTGTGGCCCATTCCATCCTTCAGAATTTGATCACAGAGTCTTGTGGCAGCATCCTAAGCAAAACCAGATGACTAACCTCTGTCTGGGCCTGCAACTCTAAGGCAGGGATTGGCAGACTTCCCTGTAAGGAGCCAGATAGTAAATATTTCTCTGCAGGCTGCCGGTCTATATCTTAGCTTCAGAGCACAAAAGCAGCCCCAGACAATCCTCAATACATGAGTATGGCTGGTTCCAAGAAAACTTCAAGGACACTGAAATTTGAATTTCATGTAATTTTCACTTGTCATGAAACAGTATTCTTTTAATTTTTTTCCGTTAAAAATAAAACCATAGGGGCGCCTGGGTGGCACAGCGGTTAAGCGTCTGCCTTCGGCTCAGGGCGTGATCCCGGCGTTCTGGGATCGAAGCTCCACATCAGGCTCCTCTGCTATGAGCCTGCTTCTTCCTCTCCCACTCCCCCTGCTTGTGTTCCCTCTCTCTCTGGCTGTCTCTATCTCTGTCGAATAAATAAATAAAATCTTAAAAATAATAAAAATAAAAAAATAAATAAATAAATAAATAAAACCATAAAAACCATTCTTAGCTTTGGGCCAGCTTACTTATCCCTGCTCAAAGATGTTTGAACTGCCCTTGAAAATGGCTAGTCTCAGGGACCCCCGCAGCAGTGCATCTCTCTTCAGGCATTGGGCTGTTGAACTCCATGTGGTGCAAGTCTATGAAACAGTGGCCCCTGATTTAAAAATAAATTAAAAATCCTCGTTTGCGAGAATCTACTAGATACCCTCTAATAGTATCTATTAATAGTACCCCAGTAGATGCTAGTAGATATTACTCTAAAAGTATGTGTTACTATTACTCTAACAGATACTACTAGATACCATTAGCTCTACTTCTGCTCTGGGCCCATGACTCTTCTTCACACCAAGAGTACACCCAGATGCCACAGTCTTAGAGGATTCTTTAGTCCTTGGGGGCACCTGGGTGGTACAGTCGGTTGAGCATTTGACTCTTGGTTTCAACTCGGGTCATGATCTCGGGGTCGTGGGGTTGAGCTCCATGTCAGGCTCCACTCTCAACTCGGAGTCTGCTTGAGATTCTCTCTCTCTCTCTTCCTCTGCCCCTCCCTCTCCTCTCCCTCCCCCCACTAAAATGAATAAATAAAATCTTTAGGAAAAAAAAGAAGATTCTGTAGTCTAAGAGAGAAAAGGAATTGTTTTGGAATTGTGGTCGCTATTGAGTATTCCCCGTTCAGGACTCAGAATATTTCTGAGAGGTCACAAAATTGAGGAAGCTGTGAGGAGAGGATAATTCAAGACTTAAGCAGAGAGAGCTCTTGCTAAGTGTTGTGCCCTAAAGCAACATCATGTGACCACTGCAAACATTATCTACATTTCAAATGCACTTTCAAATTCACTTTTGTGACTACTCTCCTAGGCCTTTTCAATGCATGTAAAGCACAATCTTCACAAAAAGGCTTGCGTAGGAATTGTAAAACATTTTATGTCTTTATTTTTAAAAGTCCTTTGTAATTGCTTGAGGACATTCTTGTAGAATGTAGAACATAGGTCAGGATGCAAGGGGAGGAGTAAGTAGAATAGTAGGTTAGGATGTATGAGTTGGAAAATATAATAAGAGAAGGACAAAATAGCACAGTGAGCAGCAAACGAGCATATAATGGGTTGACAAGCAGATGAGGAAGATGAATTCTTGCTGCTCAGTACCACTGCCCGTGAACCCGACACCTCCACCACCAGAAGTAAATTATAGCATCGCAGTTGTCTTTGCCTTTTTACCAGAGAGAGTGATTAAATTGCATGTTTCATAACATAGGTTATTATCCTATCTATAAATGCTGCATTTTGTTATTATCATAAAGTATGCATTTGTTGTTTCTGTGCGAGGATCTAAGAGCTCCTCTCTGTGTTTCCATGGAGACAACACCAGGATCCAGTCCTCGGCGCTCAGATAAGATGCCTTCTGTGAACATGGTCAGATGGTAACCTTCAGCCATCACAGCTGGGGAAAGGAATCAGTCATACATTCCCTCAGAAATTGTGGGCCACGAATCTTTACACCCGAATAGTGGAGGATTGAGTTTAAATTTTTTTAAATCATTTTTTGAGGACCAGCGATATGAGGCATTGTGCTAAATTCTGGGGATTAAAAGGTAACTGAAACAGGGGCACCTGGGTGGCACAGTCGGCTAAGCATCTGACTCTTGATTTTGGCTCAGGTCATGATCTCAGGGTCGTGGGATCGAGCCCCACATTGGGCTCTGCGCTGGGCGTGGAGTCTGCTTGAGAGTCTCTCTTTCCCTCTCCCTCAGCCCCTTCCCCCACTTGCACGTGATCTTGCTCTCTCTCAAAATAAATAAAATCTTAAAAAAAAAAAAAAAGAGAGAGAGAGAAAGGTAACTGAAACCTGGGAAGGTAATAAGCTCCTGCACCTCAGGAATGTGGGAGTCTAGGAAAGGACCTCTCTGGAGAATGATGCCAGAACGAGCCTCTGTGCAAGTTTAAGACTATATTTGCCTTCCTCCTCAGGGTCAAAGTCACTGCAGGTGTATGCCAGTAGAGCCGATCCACAGTAGAGCCTAGGCCACTTAAGGGTGACTGACAAGAGCCTCCCACGAGTCACTGCCTGTGGCCTCCTCCTTCCTCCCCCGGGCTCTTGGTCCTCCCGGTAGATACCCGCCCACTGGGCAGCTGTGGGGGCCCAGTTCTTCTGTATCTACATCAACTGGGGCAGCAGCAAGTAGTCCTGACTTCAAATATATATATTTTAGGGGCGCCTGGGTGGCGCAGTCGTTAAGCGTCTGCCTTCGACTCAGGGCGTGATCCCAGCGTTCTGGGATCGAGCCCCGCATCGGGCTCCTCTGCTATGAGCCTGCTTCTTCCTCTCCCACTCCCCCTGCTTGTGTTCCCTGTCTCGCTGCTGTCTCTATCTCTGTCGAATAAATAAATAAAATCTTTAAAATATATATGTATATATATATATTTTATTTAATCAGATCGAGGATGCTGCAAATAGTGCACCTTTTTGGTGTGTGCCTCTACGAAGGAAAAAATGCCACCTATTATAATTGTAGATGCTATCAATTGTAGGACACATTTTGATTTCAGAGATGTTAAGATGTGAGAAAAAAAATGTTCATCTTAGAATTAATGAAATATAAATCTTGGATTAAACCCTTGAATAACTACCAACTGAAGTTAACCTAATAGAGACTATAGCAACAGTAAAAATCATTCATATGAGCGTAGTCATATAAAATTTACAATGTAATCCGTTTATATTTGTTTATTTCAGATAATTGATAAAAAAAAAATGATATGGCAAAGCCACCCTCTCATGGCCAGTCCACTATGCTGACTGCTAAGTTCTTCAGATCATTCTTGCAATACTTTGTTATATTAGAGGATATCTTGGTTCTTCTTTATTTCTAAGATCGCAGTAGGTAGATTGTGTCCCCCAGGGCTCAGACCTGGACCCGTTCTCCCTTATCTTTCCTCTTGTCTTCCCTATCTGC
Organism: Ailuropoda melanoleuca; assembly: GCF_002007445.2. Taxonomy (NCBI): domain Eukaryota; kingdom Metazoa; phylum Chordata; class Mammalia; order Carnivora; family Ursidae; genus Ailuropoda; species Ailuropoda melanoleuca. Next base: position 103,380,740 of record NC_048227.1, on the reverse strand, counting down.
ATCTCTATCTACATTTCATCCACTCTTCCTTGATTTAAGTATTCACCATATTCTGACAACTCTAAAATTTATACCCCTTCCCCCAACTTCTTTGAACTCTGAATTGAAACCTCCAGCTGCCTCCCTGACTTCCTCATGGATGCCTAATGGGCCTCCGTAATTCATGCTTCCAAGCATGATTGCTGGATCCTTCTGCATCAGTCTTCCTCACCTCCATAAAGGGACACCACAGTGCCCAGGCCAAAAGCATCATCTCCAAGTCGCCTTGACTCTTCTCTTTCTCTGCACCACACATGCTACTCATCAGCAAATCCTGCAGATGGTTCCTTTAAAGCTCTTTCCAGAATCTGACCACTGCTGCCACCCTGGTCCAAGCCACCATCGCCTCTTGCCTGGATTATTGCAACAGCCTTCTGCCTGATCTCCCTGCCTCTATGCTTCTACTCCGTCCAGTCTTCCAATTTCCAAAAAGATGCCAGGGGGAGCAATTTACAATTTAAGCCATGTTATGTCCATCTTCTGCTCAAACTCTTTGGAGGGCTTCTTAGCCAAAGTAGTTAAAGTAGCTGCAAGGCCAATGTGATCTTGCCCCAGCTAAGTCCCTGACCTCCTCCAGCCATTCCTCACATGGCCCACACCAGCCCTGTGTGCCTTGAATCTTCAAGTGTGCTTCCCCCCTGGGGTCTATATGCCCCGGTTCCTTTTGTCTGGGCTTCTTTCCCAACTTCTGAATGGCTCACCCTTTACCTTCATGTCCATCAAGCGACTTTATCAAGTGGTCTTCTCTTGAGGACTTTTGGGGTCTCTTACTCCACNGGTCTATATGCCCCGGTTCCTTTTGTCTGGGCTTCTTTCCCAACTTCTGAATGGCTCACCCTTTACCTTCATTTCCATCAAGCGACTTTATCAAGTGGTCTTCTCTGAGGACTTTTGGGGTCTCTTACTCCACAGCACTTATTACCAAGTGACTCAGGTTTACTTGCTAACTTGGTAGTTTCCCAGAGTCCTATTCATGTTTTCTGTCTTGCCATCTTAAATGAAAAGTGCCGTGAGGGCAGAGTCTGTCTCAATGTTATTTACTCTCGTATCGCCAGTGCCCAGAAGGCCGGGCTGCGTGGATGGCACTCCAAAACTATGTTTTGAATGAATGAGTAATGATAAAGTTATATGGCTGTGTTCTGTGTGTTGTTCATCCATTCCACTAATTTATAGTTATGAAGGGTCTAATCGGTGATCTAGAGTCTTTTAAGTAAGGTATGCTCTATTGACATTGTAATTTTGTGCCTGATATGAAATTCACTGAAAATAGTTTATAATCATTTTAATTTTGGATGATTCTAGAATAAGCCAGAAGCTTTTGTGAAATAAATCGCTTATGGATTAGTACAGAAAAGGCTTTTTTAATTTTAGTTTTTAATTTTTAATTTTAAGTTGATAATGTACTATGATACCTTTAAGATCAGTATTAGCATTCCATAGCATAGTTAAGTGAAAAGCTCATTAAAACTAATTACTGAGGCACGTGCGTGGCTTAGTCGGTAAGGCTGCTCGCTTTTGATTTCGGCTCCAGTCATGATCTCAGGGTCCTGGGATCTAGCCCCACATCGCACTCTGCCCTCAGCGCAGTCAGCGTGAGGATTTCTTTCTCCGCCTGCCCTTCCCCCAATGCGCGTGCACACACACTCTCTCTAAAATAAAACAAAAAAACAAAAATTAATTACTAAGAAACAAATCTATACATTATTTAGTTACTGCTATTTTATTTAGACATTCACATAGTTATAAAGAGTTGTTCATCATCTAGCAATTGCATTTTAAAAATGGACATATGGCTAATTAATGGTGTTGAGGGTTTTCCCCCATCAGAATCATAATACAATCTCTACACATGGTATATAAACCATGATCTGCCTCTTCTGTGTTTTGTCAGAAATCAGACAATGCTGCCTAGACATTAGGGTTGTCGATTGTTATTCCTATATAACCTGCAGGTCGAATAATTTATTGGTGGTGTTGATTTGTATAAAGAGTCACCGAGAAAGTGAACTCAGCTTAGCATAACACATTTATGAGCGCTAGAACAAAGCCTCTGTGCAGGCTATACCAAGAGAGGAAACCTCTTAGGGGCTCAGGGGATTTCACCATAATTTTGAAAACCATCAGTTCTCTGCAGAGTAACAGAAATTTATATTAAAGTTTTGACTAAATCTGACTGAGACAAAAATGTTTCTAGAATAAAACCTTTGAAAACAAGAGCAAACAGAGGCCAAGACCACTAGGGATCTGGGTAATAACATTAACTGAGGAAAACAGCAGCATTGTTTATGTTGGCCAATATTACTTTTTGTTTCTCTCTTCTCCTTTCAATTTATGATTGCTCTGGAGAGGGAAAAAAAAACATAGTGAGATATCAAAATTATAATCCCTTAATATAGTCTCTGGAAGACTGTGCCGGCTTTACGACTTTGCTCTTTTGGCTGTCTTCATTTTTATCGTTGGGCCAGCTCGCTTCTCCCATCCAGGTTACCAAAATGACAAGCAGGGGAGGAACAAGAGAAGCCAGTCAGTCATACTGTGGAATATTGAAAAGGTCAAATCCATATAGAATTGCGCTTAATTTATTGATATATGAAGCATTAAAATCTTGAATGCACTGACTCACAGCGTGAACGGTAACAGAAACAGGACATACCAGGACATGGATGTGTGTTTTCTTTGCAATGATAATGTGAGGACCTCTAGCCTCTCCTCCCCATTAAATGATGCTATGGGAGACATTTACAGTCTTGGCTGGTAGTGTCAGCCTTACTACTAATACTTAAAAAGGGTGTGCACTGCTGCTCATAGAGATTTATTGGAAATCAGGTGGGTTGTCTTGGCTTATTATGTTTCTGAGAGCAAAACACAAGCCCTTGCATGCAGTTTTCCCTTCTGTAACCAGACAGTGTGATATTGTGATTTATAATAAGAAATCAATATTTTGTCTTTGTCCCCCTTCCGGAACGCAGCTTCTAAAACCCTTGGGGTTTCCCAAATGGTGAGAGCAATGGGAACATCCTCTGTTAGTATTTGGTCTTTTGTCCAAGGTTCCTAAAACAGTTCCAAAGGAATAAAGGTGAAAGGAGGGTCTTTTGTTATTCATAGCAAGGCCTTTCAAGCACAACTGAGTTTATGTTAATGAGAAGATTTTTGGAAAGCCCCTAGATAACCATGGTGTGGATGCTGGTTGCCAGGGGAACCAGCCTGTGATTAGAGGGTTGGAACTTTCAGTCCAGGGAGGGGAGAGGGGCTGGAGGTTGAGTTAATCACCAAAGGCCAATGATTTAATCAGTTGTGTCTACACAACAAAGCCTCCATTAAAGTCTCTAAAGCAAAGGGTTC
>NC_048227.1:103325688-103377259 GCF_002007445.2 Ailuropoda melanoleuca | reverse complement strand
AATGTAATCCGTTTATATTTGTTTATTTCAGATAATTGATAAAAAAAAAATGATATGGCAAAGCCACCCTCTCATGGCCAGTCCACTATGCTGACTGCTAAGTTCTTCAGATCATTCTTGCAATACTTTGTTATATTAGAGGATATCTTGGTTCTTCTTTATTTCTAAGATCGCAGTAGGTAGATTGTGTCCCCCAGGGCTCAGACCTGGACCCGTTCTCCCTTATCTTTCCTCTTGTCTTCCCTATCTGCATCTCTATCTACATTTCATCCACTCTTCCTTGATTTAAGTATTCACCATATTCTGACAACTCTAAAATTTATACCCCTTCCCCCAACTTCTTTGAACTCTGAATTGAAACCTCCAGCTGCCTCCCTGACTTCCTCATGGATGCCTAATGGGCCTCCGTAATTCATGCTTCCAAGCATGATTGCTGGATCCTTCTGCATCAGTCTTCCTCACCTCCATAAAGGGACACCACAGTGCCCAGGCCAAAAGCATCATCTCCAAGTCGCCTTGACTCTTCTCTTTCTCTGCACCACACATGCTACTCATCAGCGAATCCTGCAGATGGTTCCTTTAAAGCTCTTTCCAGAATCTGACCACTGCTGCCACCCTGGTCCAAGCCACCATCGCCTCTTGCCTGGATTATTGCAACAGCCTTCTGCCTGATCTCCCTGCCTCTATGCTTCTACTCCGTCCAGTCTTCCAATTTCCAAAAAGATGCCAGGGGGAGCAATTTACAATTTAAGCCATGTTATGTCCATCTTCTGCTCAAACTCTTTGGAGGGCTTCTTAGCCAAAGTAGTTAAAGTAGCTGCAAGGCCAATGTGATCTTGCCCCAGCTAAGTCCCTGACCTCCTCCAGCCATTCCTCACATGGCCCACACCAGCCCTGTGTGCCTTGAATCTTCAAGTGTGCTTCCCCCCTGGGGTCTATATGCCCCGGTTCCTTTTGTCTGGGCTTCTTTCCCAACTTCTGAATGGCTCACCCTTTACCTTCATTTCCATCAAGCGACTTTATCAAGTGGTCTTCTCTGAGGACTTTTGGGGTCTCTTACTCCATAGCACTTATTACCAAGTGACTCAGGTTTACTTGCTAACTTGGTAGTTTCCCAGAGTCCTATTCATGTTTTCTGTCTTGCCATCTTAAATGAAAAGTGCCGTGAGGGCAGAGTCTGTCTCAATGTTATTTACTCTCGTATCGCCAGTGCCCAGAAGGCCAGGCTGCGTGGATGGCACTCCAAAACTATGTTTTGAATGAATGAGTAATGATAAAATTATATGGCTGTGTTCTGTGTGTTGTTCATCCATTCCACTAATTTATAGTTATGAAGGGTCTAATCGGTGATCTAGAGTCTTTTAAGTAAGGTACGCTCTATTGACATTGTAATTTTGTGCCTGATATGAAATTCACTGAAAATAGTTTATAATCATTTTAATTTTGGATGATTCTAGAATAAGCCAGAAGCTTTTGTGAAATAAATCGCTTATGGATTAGTACAGAAAAGGCTTTTTTAATTTTAGTTTTTAATTTTTAATTTTAAGTTGATAATGTACTATGATACTTTTAAGATCAGTATTAGCATTCCATAGCATAGTTAAGTGAAAAGCTCATTAAAACTAATTACTGAGGCACGAGCGTGGCTTAGTTGGTAAGGCTGCTCGCTCTTGATTTCGGCTCCAGTCATGATCTCAGGGTCCTGGGATCTAGCCCCACATCGCACTCTGCCCTCAGCGCAGTCAGCGTGAGGATTTCTTTCTCCACCTGCCCTTCCCCCAATGCGCGTGCACACACACTCTCTCTAAAATAAAACAAAAAAACAAAAATTAATTACTAAGAAACAAATCTATACATTATTTAGTTACTGCTATTTTATTTAGACATTCACATAGTTATAAAGAGTTGTTCATCATCTAGCAATTGCATTTTAAAAATGGACATATGGCTAATTAATGGTGTTGAGGGTTTTCCCCCATCAGAATCATAATACAATCTCTACACATGGTATATAAACCATGATCTGCCTCTTCTGTGTTTTGTCAGAAATCAGACAATGCTGCCTAGACATTAGGGTTGTCGATTGTTATTCCTATATAACCTGCAGGTCGAATAATTTATTGGTGGTGTTGATTTGTATAAAGAGTCACCGAGAAAGTGAACTCAGCTTAGCATAACACATTTAGGAGCGCTAGAACAAAGCCTCTGTGCAGGCTATACCAAGAGAGGAAACCTCTTAGGGGCTCAGGGGATTTCACCATAATTTTGAAAACCATCAGTTCTCTGCAGAGTAACAGAAATTTATATTAAAGTTTTGACTAAATCTGACTGAGACAAAAATGTTTCTAGAATAAAACCTTTGAAAACAAGAGCAAACAGAGGCCAAGACCACTAGGGATCTGGGTAATAACATTAACTGAGGAAAACAGCAGCATTGTTTATGTTGGCCAATATTACTTTTTGTTTCTCTCTTCTCCTTTCAATTTATGATTGCTCTGGAAAGGGAAAAAAAAACATAGTGAGATATCAAAATTATAATCCCTTAATATAGTCTCTGGAAGACTGTGCCGGCTTTACGACTTTGCTCTTTTGGCTGTCTTCATTTTTATCGTTGGGCCAGCTCGCTTCTCCCATCCAGGTTACCAAAATGACAAGCAGGGGAGGAACAAGAGAAGCCAGTCAGTCATACTGTGGAATATTGAAAAGGTCAAATCCATATAGAATTGCGCTTAATTTATTGATATATGAAGCATTAAAATCTTGAATGCGCTGACTCACAGCGTGAACGGTAACAGAAACGGGACATACCACGACATGGATGTGTGTTCTTCACAATGATAGTGTGAGGACCTCTAGCCGCTCCTCCCCATTAAATGATGCTATGGGAGACATTTACAGTCTTGGCTGGTAGTGTCAGCCTTACTCCTAATACTTAAAAAGGGTGTGCACTGCTGCTCATAGAGATTTATTGGAAATCAGGTGGGTTGTCTTGGCTTATTATGTTTCTGAGAGCAAAACACAAGCCCTTGCATGCAGTTTTCCCTTCTGTAACCAGACAGTGTGATATTGTGATTTATAATAAGAAATCAATATTTTGTCTTTGTCCCCCTTCCGGAACGCAGCTTCTAAAACCCTTGGGGTTTCCCAAATGGTGAGAGCAATGGGAACATCCTCTGTGTATTTGGTCTTTTGTCCAAGGTTCCTAAAACAGTTCCAAAGGAATAAAGGTGAAAGGAGGGTCTTTTGTTATTCATAGCAAGGCCTTTCAAGCACAACTGAGTTTATGTTAATGAGAAGATTTTTGGAAAGCCCCTAGATAACCATGGTGTGGATGCTGGTTGCCAGGGGAACCAGCCTGTGATTAGAGGGTTGGAACTTTCAGTCCAGGGAGGGGAGAGGGGCTGGAGGTTGAGTTAATCACCAAAGGCCAATGATTTAATCAGTTGTGTCTACACAACAAAGCCTCCATTAAAGTCTCTAAAGCAAAGGGTTCAGAGAATTTCCAGGTTGCTGACCAGGTGGGGGTGCCAGGAGGGTAACGCACATCGAGAGGGTGGGAAGCTCCGCACCCCTTTCCTCCATCCCTTGCCCTGCGCATCCCTTCCTTCTGGCGTTCCTGAATTGTATAATCTGGTTACCAAAGTCTTTCTCTGCATTCTCTGAGCTGATGGAGCAAATGATCAAACCCAAGGAGGGAGTCCTGGGAACTTCCAGTTTATAACCAGTTGGGCAAAAGCACAGGTGACTACCTGGACTTAATACTGACACCTGGAGGAGAGCAGTGTAGAAGGTGGGCCACAGGTGGGTAGTGTCGCCGTCGAACTGAATTGTAGGATGATGCCCAGTTGATGTCTGCAGAGAACCGGAGAAATGCTCAATGTGGGAAAACCACCCACACATCTGGTTTCAGAAGTGAAGTTTTGACAGTAATGGAAGAGTAGAGAGGAAGCAGGGTTTTTCCTGTACAGAAAAATTATTTTAATCAGTGCAGAGAATTAATCCCTAGCTGACTTCCTTACTTAGGGAATTACGTTTTAAATGAGTGTCATCAGGAGCCAAATTGCCCTATTCCTTTGGATAAAATCTCCTCCTTCCTCTGGGACTTGAATTGTGTCCCCCAGAAAGATATGTTGAAGTCCTAACCCCCACTACCCACCAAGATGTTTGAAAATAGAATCTTTACGAATGGAGTCAAGATGAGGTTCTCATGGATTAGGGAGGGTGGACTCCAGTCGGACTGATGTCCTTATGAGATGAGACGTAGAGAAGAGGCCACCACGTGAGGACAGAGGCAGAGAGAGGAGCGATACACCTATAGAGAAACACCAAGGGTTGCCACGTAGTCACTGAAATCTTCCTGTTGAGGCCTACCGGGCCCTAGTTACAGTGCCTCAGAGCTGTCAGTTACTGTTAATTGCTGTTAATTCCTTAATATCCAACACCTGTCTTCTGTGTGCCAAAGACTTGTAAGAATAATGTGTGTTTTCCTCACGGTATAGACCATTACAGAAAAAATCATCACAGTCCTTGTTACGACAGGCCCAGACCCCCAGACTTGTCGGACCCTAATGCTTCATGGGGCAACAACGTGCAGCATTTTGTCTTGTAGGGATCAGCTGCCCTCGTGTCAGTGTGCCTCTCTGGTCATCATGATACTCAACGCTGCGACACGTCCTGATGCGGAAATGTTAAATGATTATAGTATAGTATTCGTAGGTCAGTTTTTCTAGTAATTATGAGTATGCTTTATTATTGTTCCTATTTTTAACAAACAGGCAGCTTTACATTATATTTGAAAGACTGTAAGAGCATCGTCGCCTTTTTTTTTTTTTTAATCCTTAAATGAGGTCTGTACCCAGTTTCATTGGTTTCTGGTTTTTGATGAAATTCAAATCGCTAGTTGTACTAGTCTTTTTTATTTTTATTTTTTTCCTTAAAACACAAACCTGATTTCTTTAAAACAAAGGATGTTATTTCTAGGCTAAAGGTCTTAGTAGAAAGATAGGATCATATCGACACATTTTGATAACCGTCAGCATCTATACCAAAGATTTATTCCCAGGTGAATGAACAAAACTTGCAGCTGAGAAATGCATTAACAACTTAAGTTAATGAATTAGGTCAGAATAAATTAGGCAAACATTCATCAAATTCAAGAGAATTCCGTCAGTGACTTGTATTACACGAATCTATACATTCATATAGGAAAGCCCACCCATTCATGAGGAAAAGCAAACGCTAACACTTAACGTTACTTGATTGTCTGCATTGCTACATAAATTAACCCTCACAGTTTTTCCTCACTCCCTCTTTTATTTTCTCAGATTATTGGTGTGGCATGAAATTTGGGAAATGAGGAAAAGTTTGAATTTTATAACAAGAATTACCCCCAATCCACAGCCTGTATTTAACAATTAACATTTTTGAAATTGATTGTCTTTCTGCTATCCAAAATAGAGTTTAAAACGTATTACTCATTCAACCATTTATTTAGTCAGCACATAACTTAATGATTATGTATTATATACTTGGGACCAGGCAAGGCATCAGGAACATAGGGATGAAGAAGACCAGCTCCTGACCTCAAGGAGCTTATAGTTGGCTGTCCTGAAACCACTTAATGAATGCCCTAATGACAGGGTCAGCAAAGAGTCCCAGTGATCCAGAGCAGAACAGACACTCTGCGTAAAGGTGGATGGTGTGGGAGGGAGCAGGGAAGAGGAGGGACGGGATCACCGTGCAAACCTTGGAGGGCGTCCAGACACATCCTGGGTGGACCCTGGCACCATGACAGCAGTGAGGTTGGTGAGGCCAGGGCACGGCCTGCAGATCAGGGAGTGACCACTGATGAATGAGAACAGAGAGCTGGAGCTACAGTGTGAAGGGCTGAGTGGCCCCTGCTAAGAACTGTGGGGTTCATCCTACAGCTGTAGGGAGCCCAGGTTCTGACCGCACAGTGATGATGGCTCTTTGTGTGGCCAACTGTTACTGCCAGTTTTCTAGATGGCGGGTTGAGAGGCTCTAGGAAAAAGCTCAAGCAGAAAGCTCCCATAAGCTTCCCAACAGCCCCATGGCAACTGGTGGCTGCCATTTCTGTGTGGCCAGACCTTCCTTGGTTATGTTGATGATATGGAGACAGACATTTCAGGACACGTGACAGAGACTGGCTAGAGAGGCTCATTCATTGTCTTCTTTCTTCCCATAAAATGTAACATTGAGTAAGTCCTGACTGTTATCCCCTTGCTCTGCTTGCTCACAGAACCTGGGAATCTTCAATTACATGATCGGCTAGGACCCCAGGGCTGTTCAGTCCGGCTAGCGGGTCTGCGGATGCAGAGAGTCTAGCCGAGTCCAGCTGAGCCTCTCCCAGCAAAACTCTTGGACCATTTCAGAGTGTGTTGGGTGGACAAGGAGGAGTGTTCTAACTCCTCCTCCTTCTTTCTTCATGGCAGGAATTATGGACGCATACAGCATCCACTGGAATACTCTTACATAATTCAGAACAAGGAGGGGCAGGATTATATTTTCCTCTTCTTTAATAAAATCTAAAAAAATAAACATAATTTCCGGGAAAGTCAAACTTGTCAAAGAAAGTTTGCCAGCTTTATAGGTAGACTTTATATGTTGCAATGGCACATAGATCTTCTCAGTACCTTATTTAAAATCAATCACCAGTAGATGCAATCTATCATTACCCCAAAGAAGGAAAAAAAGTGGCATGTGAATGTTGTCCCCTATGGAGAGCTGAGAGTGTCTCAGAGAAAGGTAATATTGTTTACTCCCCATTTGAGAGATAAACAGGCTGCCAGAATACAGAGGTCATGGGCCGTGTAAGTGTGTAGGGCTAGGAAGCACCCAGTTGGGGTCCAACCCAAGTGGTAGATCTTTTCTGCTCCACCTGCTGCCCCGCCCCCCATGAGGCTGACCGGTGAGGCCAGAAGCCAAATCTGATGGCAGTGGACCAGCGTGGGCAGAAGCCTGGCCAGGAAGATGAGATGAGGGACCCTTCCCAAGCTCCATCAGTGGAGCCGTTGCCTCGGGGCTGCCCAAAGCCCGGGGAGACTGGAGCAGCCTCCAGCTTTCAGTGTCCCATCTGACGGATGTTCCCATAGTGGGAAGAAAGAGTCGCCCATAAGTTTTGCTATTGTCGCTGTTAAGTTTAAACACCTCTGGTCTAGGTCAAAATCACAATCTCCATCTAAAGGGTTCGCAGAGCTAAATCCCAGCAGAGCTTCTGGTGGACAGGGTTGGATGAGGTTGAGAGCAAGGGAGGAGTTAGGGTTTCCATTTCCATCATGGAGTGTAGCTGAGTGATCATGATGGTGATACGAAAGACTGAATATCAGAAGCAGAGCTGATTTGGGCGGGGGCATGGAGGATGCCAGGTGTACCTCGTGTCATTCACCTGGAAACGTCTAGATACCTAGTCATCATGAAGACACGAGAACATTGACAGGAACGCCTTTCCTTTTGAAGATCTACCATGTTGAGCCTGTTTGTGGACACATTCAATTCTTCCTTGCCTGTCAGCCTCCATGATCTTTTCTGTCCACACAGAAATGACATTTTTAGGCTTTCGGCAGAGAGAATAGATCCCAAACTTAGAAACATGGCATTGATATTGAAATACTAAGTTTTGTGTTCGAATTTTCTCATTGTTTGGAAAATAAATTAGAATGTTTCATGATTTTTTTTTGGCAGTATACTTAACTAAAACCCATTTCTGAGATAATGGATTTTGAAGTCCTTTTTAATACAATAAATTTAAACAAATTTCCGTTAGTCCTTTTATTGGTTAGTTTTGTTTTAAATTAACTTACGTGTGTTAGAACCCAAATGGAGATTTTTCTCAGTATCTGGAAAGGATCCATCTGCCAATTTATATACTCTTGGACATATATAAATCGTCATGAGTACCTTTGCTTTATTCAGTGACCAGTCACAATTTGATATTCTACTCTAGGCTTTTTTTTTCTTTTTTCCATTTGGCTTTTGTATTAGGCTGTATTTTAAAGGATACCAGCTCTAAGAGGTTGTCATAACTATAAATACAGCCATGATTACTTGAACAGGTATGCTGCACTCAGGCAATAGCCTGGCCATTTAGAAAGCCTGAACGGAACCACTTCACACTCTGTTGACAAATCAAACATTCTTGACTTAATGCTGTTTCTAAACCTCTTTCCCCTAACGGTAAGACCCGCTATTTCTTTTGCTCTGATTGTCTCTACCTGAAAAATTTAAACTGTGCGAAAGAGCCGTATCTCTTTTTTTTCCTCTGAAAAGTGCCTATCTGTTGGAGCTTCTAGGGAATTCCCCATGGCTGGCGTCCGGGGTGGCTACAAATAGTTGGGTCAGTGGGTAATGGACCCACGCGGAGCCAGCAATCCTCCAGCTCCCGACTGACCATGCCCTGGGGCAGCTTCCTTCCCAGGGGTGACTGGTGGGGGCAGGGCTAGCATTTCTAAATGGGCCGGGTTTGGGAGAAGTGTGGGGAGAGGGTGCTGTAGAGGGACCGCATTGGCACAGCTGCTACATTACCAGCTTTACTTGATTGTTACATTTATCTGGGGGCGGATTAGGACCAGGGCACTGACGGATGCTTTGGAGGGCTTGCAGCCCAAAGCCACCTTCCTCCGCGCCCCTCCCCCCACCGCCGCCAGGCACTGGCTGTGCTGCAGCTACCCACCCTCTCTGGGCGGAGTGGCTTCTCTGCTCCAGCTCCTACCCTCTCACACAGGGCCGGCCCTTGGGAGCTTGGAGTCTCATAGGAAAGGAGGCAAAGAAAGAATGGACAAAGACAGCGTTTAACCTAAGCTAAAGACAATGGAATATTATTCCTTAAAATCATAAATCATGAAAGTCATTTGCATTTTTTTGAAAATTATGTTTTTAAATACATTAACCCAACAGTAAGAGAAGGTGTAATACTTCCGACTCATCTGGAAGCAAAACTTGCCTGACCTGACCTCTTTTGGGGGCAAAACCTCTGATGAATGAATGTGAAGCTATTTATATCCTTACTTTACATCCCACTAAGTATGAATATTCATATATCTCACTACGGATACTTTAATGGATTTGATCAGACCTTGCTGTGTATGTTGTATAATGTATGTTTCGGTATACACATTGTATCACCTTCTGAAAATTTGAAAAGTTCTGCAACCCAGGGGATCAGATAAGGGAGGATGAAGTGCTTAGGGACCTGGGCACAGCCTAAGGCCTTGGCAGGGCGGAGCCAGGGCTTACTCCCAGAGTAGACGGCGCTGGGCACCGCTGCGCCTTCCTGGCAGGTGATCTCTACAGCTTCCGGGCAAGCAAGCCAGCAAAACCTCCACCCGCCCCCGCCCCTGAACAACAAACCCAGCCTCCATTACAGTCACCATGGAAGGCCCTCGAATGAATTAGAATTGGCAAGTGGGTGCAGCACCAGTTAATGGATGAAATAGCCATCTACCATCTGGGACAGCATAAGCAGATTAAATTTCATTGCAAAGCAACACATTACTCCTCAGAACTTTTACTACTTGCATTTTTTGAAAGCCTTTTATTCCGTCTCTCTTGGCTCACTGAAGCCTTTTTAAATTCTTTTGGCCAGCATTTTCCACACAGCTCTTTTGTTATGCTTTCATATAGAAATATGACACTTACAGTTTTTAAAAACTTATTTATTTGCACCACACGTGTTTATTCAATACTTGTCTGTCAGACTCTGTTCTAGGTGGATGCTGCAGGTACAGCTATAAACAGTGAACTGTCTCTGCCCTCAGAGCACTTCCACTTTGGTGGTGAAAATGGATAGTAATAAAGAAGTAAATATACAGTAAATGAGACAGCGGGTGCTATGAGATGAACTAAAACAGGTTACAGGGCTGAGGTATGTCGGGATGGAAGGGTGTTCCTACACTATATGGAGTGGGCAAAGAAGGTCTCTGGAGTAGAGATTTGAGTGCAGACCCAAAGGAACAGGAATGAACAGCCATGTAAACATTGGGGGAGGAAAGTTTCAGGCAGCATCGAGAGCAAGTGCAAATGTCCTGAGGTAGAGGCCAGCTGCGGGAGTGGTTTGCACAGACAGCAGTGAATGAGCATGGCCAGAGAAGACTGAGTAAGACTTGCTGAGGACAGAGAACCAGCGGGTAGCAGGGTGCCAGGTTTGGAGGGCCTTGCTGGACTTGGTAAGGGGCTTGTCCTCTAAATGGGATGAGAAGGGATTGAAAGGTTCTAAGCAAGGGAGTTAGGACTGAAGGAACTACTGTGTGGAGAAGGGTCCATGGATGGAACTAAGGTGACCACGCAGAAGTCTGCTGCTGTCATCCACGCCAGAGGCAACTGATGGTGGTCAGTGAGCAGCTGCCATGTGTGATAAACAGCAGAGTCAAAGATGGCCCTGAGGGACTTGACGTGAGACCTAAGCAATCGGGGTGTCCATCTACTGAGATAAAGAGGGCTGAGGGAGGATCAGCCTTGAGGTTCAGTATCCGAGCAGGAACAAGAGGCAAGCAGACGGAGACTCCAGCACATGGTTCAGAGCACATCAGGACTCACCATTGCAGCATGCAGGGGTCTGCGAGGCCCGGGGCCGGGCACCGTCGGAAGGGAGTGAGCACCGAGCAAAGGCGAGGCCTGTGGCCCAGGCCTGGGGGGTGAGGGGGAGCCAGCAGAAGGGGAGAGCTGGCCCGGACACAAGAAGGCAGCCCCGGGGAAGTGAGGTCCCTTGACCACTTATAATGTCTATTTTCTTCTTTTTCCTGGGCAAATGCATTCTTTAGAAGAACGGCCTAGACTCACCTGACTTGCCAGTTCACCGAGTTTTCTTACAAAGCATCATCCATTTGTCTTCCATCTGCACAGAAATCTCCTCTTAGGGTTTATTTCGTCTTATTTCTTCCTCTGCAACGTTTTGTTGTTGCTGTTCTTGCTTAAGAATCAGCCCCTCCTTTCAAGTATCCTCAAGACCCTAGAACCCACAGCCCCTACTGCTCCAAACTGGGGGACTGTGGGGGCGTCTCTGGCTGCCAGCTCGCCCTGACACCCGGCCGCTTACCCCATACGGCGCCCCCTGCATCAGGCTTCCGGAACACTGGTGTGACCCCGTGATTACCCGGCACCCAAGCTCGGCAGCTGTTGCTTCTTGAATCAAAACCGGATCACCTCCTTGACCCTCGGCAGTGGCCTCCATCCACAACCCTGCTAATTAAACGTGATCTGTAGCCGTAACCGTGGTGCCGTAAGGATGTAGATTCTGAGGCCTGACGATGGCCCAGGTGCTATTGTCCGCATCCCTACGTTCTGAGACAGTCTTTCTTACTGCGCTCCCCCTTCCTGGCACTCTCACTAGGTGAGCTCAGTACCTAGATGGATTAGGTAACAGATCGCTGTCCAAGCTTGCTATTGAATCTCTCATTAGCCGTTCTCACCACCTGAATAAAGTCGGAGAGTAATGGGCACTTGGACCATCCGCTCTTGCCAGAAGAGGAACAGAGGCTGAGAGACCATTCGTATCTTGTCGAGGTCCCACGCCCGCTGACCACAAACCCCAGACCTGTCTTGTCAGTCACGTCCTGCACAGCCTCACCCTGCCCACACTGTGTCATCCTTCCGGCCAGGGGCTCTTGTGACACTACCCCTCCCCCGCCTTCTCCATGGAGCAGTCCCTCCTATGCCTCCTTCACGACCAGCTCGGCGCCCCTGTCCCTGACGTCTTCTGTCTACTCCACACTTGGCATTGTTCTGTAGCCTCAGCAATAAACTGACCTTCCAGAAGCCACAGACAGCACCACACTAAACTCTCATGACAACTTAGACAAATGGAAGTGTCAGCCACGGTGCCATTCACCCTCCCCTTCCCGCAATGGCTGGTCTGTCCACTTTCCATGTTTGCGATTGTCTGACGAGTGGACAGTGTGGTTTCAGTTACACTGAGTTCCATATTTTTCATAAGGCATATGAATGTCGGTTCTGTTCTGCTCACAGCGGGCTGTAGGCAGATGCCACTTATAATTCAAAGGGACCAAGAGGTAAATGCGTCTGGGCACTTATAGGATTTATGCTGTTCAGCGTGTCAAATGAATGATATAATTTTATTTCTGTTGTAGGCAACCAATGTCTCTTTTAGGAATCTTTTAATTCTTTTTCTTGAGCCTAGCACGATGTCGAGACACTGTAGATACATCACTTGAATGAATAAATCAAGGAATGAATTGTCACACATAGAATTTTAACATGCAGAACTAAGACAACATAAGGGATTCAAATAGAGACCACTTGACCAACAGCTCCTGGCTCTTGACATTTGCATCTTTCATTTTCATAAAACGGTATTGATGCTTCTGTTAGCATATCACATCACCTTCTTGGTGAGTTTTTCTTTACCTTCTGCTTCTTCATGATGAGACATTTGTAAAGTTTGAGGAGGTACACAGAGAAACCTATTACTCCACAGATCCCCAAGTTCTACCTTGACAATTTCATGTAGCAATAAAGACAGCCTGTGATTTGTAATATTTGTACCCATTGTAATTAAAAATATGACCTTTATCTAAATCCTGTTGCAGAGGGGCTTCTGAATTCCTCCAAAGTACGCTCTCCAGCTGCTATTGTTGTTAGAGACATGTTTCCACTGGTTGGCTTTCCAAAGATGATTTCTGGTTTTAAATGATTAACTTGGCAGCCGTGTTGTAAGTCACTTGACTCGGGGGTGATAATTGCAGTTGAACAGCAAAGGGGAGCTATTTTCTTTTTATTGAAAGGTGATGCTATCTTGTGTAATAATTGACCAACTCTTCCAATTAATGGAACATGGCTGGTGAATAATGCCATTATGCTTTTGATTACAGTGATCTCAGAATGAAATTGCATTTCTGAAGAAAATACAATTTGGTATACACATTTCCTTTTGTGGATGGAGTTTATCAGTCAGGGTAAATGAAAATGAGAAAGCTGTGATATGGCCAAAGTTTGCATGACAACTTCCTTTAAAATATACATAGTTTTAATTTGTGCCTCCTGATAGATGGAAAACCAATTTATTTTCAATGGCAAGTCAAGTCGTGTCAAGAAACAGGAAGAAGAAGGCTTATTCCCAGCCCTCAAACTGGCAGCTTATTAAGAATTTCATTGTTGAAATGTTGAAAGTTTTTGGGATGAAGTTTTACCTCCTCAGAAAGATACAACAGGTAATCGAGGGATTTAAAAAATTAATAACAATAAGCTAGAGCACGAGGCTCCGAGGTAGAACCACCGTACTGTGGCTCTGAGATGCCGGTGGTAGGAAAATCCCACTCGTTCGGGCCTTGACCGCTGTCCCGAATATGTGGGGCTGTATTCCAGGAGACATGGGAAGCCACTGGGGAATTTTAAAGAAGTTTCTTCATCATATTTGCCTTTTACAAAACAAGTATGGCTACTGCGTGGAAGAGGGTCTAATTGGAGGCCAACCAGAAAGGCATCTGTCCAGGAATCTATGTGAGAAGTGGTGGCATGGATGTTCTAGAGCTATGGGGACAAATTGACCAGGCAATTTGTGTCTGATGAGATGGAGAGAAGAGAGATAAGATGATGTTCAGGGGTCTCAATTTAACAATTAGATTGTGGTGCCCTTGACTTAAAATTGGCCGGACTGAAAGTATGGAGAACCATCGTGAACTCAACTTTGGACTGAATTTGTAGTGTCTGAAAGATGTCCAAGTCAAAATATCAGGTGGACTTTGATATATGGGTTGCTGAGTCAGTAAGCAAATACTTCTTCAGAACCTACTGGTGCCACAGATCATTCTAGGATCAGGGGAACAGAACTTACAAGAGTCCCTGCCTTCAGTTAACTTCCATTAGCATTTGTCTCTCTTATTTGACACTAAAACAGTATTTTATGGTTCTCTTAGAATATCATGTCACCTTCTTGGTAAATCGGAGAGGTGAGAGGGGAGAGAGATATAAAACAAACACGCAAACAAATTAAGAAGATGATTTGAAGTGCTAATAAGTATCTGGGCACTTTGGCTGAGGGTGACCAAGGATTGAGGGATAGGGAACTACTTTCCCAGCTTCAGGGAAGGCCTCTCTGTCCCTTGCCAGGATATGGAGTTCAGATGAGTGATGTGAACTAAACACACACATCAGGGGCCATCGTTGTTGAAATGGCCACTGGAAGACAGGTCATTGGGTTGCGGAGCATGGATGTGTCCTGGATGGTACCGCAAGTTACCTAAATGTGCTCAGCAGGCCTCCCCCAGGGCCCAACTGGAACAACTCAGGGTGGTTTGAGGTGCTGTGGAGAGAGCCCCTTTCCTGGAGTGTCAGTCTGTGAAGCCAGATAACAGAGCTGCTGATGCTGCATTCCGGACGAGGGCTGACAATCCAAGGCAAAGCAGCACACATGTAATGAGAGCAGCGGTCCAAGGGCATGCAGGCAGGGTCTGAAATGGGGGCCAGGGAACTGTGCCAGCTGCAGATAAATGGAAGAGCAGAAGCTGGGAAGCTTCTAGAGATGGCTCCAGAGGCGAGGCAGGGACCTGGGGTGCTGCCTCTCCACGCTTCTCTCCCACCTCCGAGTATTTTGCTCATTGAGAGAATATTTGAAGAACAGGTCTTCTTTCAAAATGTCGTCTGCTCACAGTTTACAGTGTTGAAGTTTGAAAATATTTGAAGTGGAAAAACAAGCTGCAAAGCTCTGTGAGCTGCCACAGCAACTCTTGGAGACCGCGGTCTGCCTCTTCTCATGTCCCCTGACTGGAAAGCTGTGACAGACAGAGTTTATTCTGGAAGCAACCAGGCAGATGCTCTGTTGCTTTCTGATTGATGCCACACAAAGAAATCAAAAAGCGTGACTAAAATATTGATGCACGTGAGTGAGTGTGTGTGTGTGTATGTGTGTGTGTGGTGGGTCTGAACTGAAAGTCAACCATCAATGTGGGCAAACTCACTTTACTCTCTAGCTTTTCTTTGGCAAGATGCTGTTTTCACTCAGCAGCGGGAGAACTCAATTCAGGCCTTTCAGTGAACTCAGTTTAATAATTTTTGAGCCACTCCCAGTTTAAAACTTGGTCTCTTTTTGATACTGTCTGGTCACTTCAAGTATCCCCATCACCATGGACACTGTCCACAGCTCAGAGCCTTTTCTGTCTGTCAGCTTGCAGAGCCTAACCCCAGTTGCCGTGAACTTCGCGCAGGGGAGAGTGTCTTTCCCGGTTTTCCTCCTTCCTTTCCTGAGCACCGGCCTATGCGGGTGGTGGCCAGGGGGCTGGGTGAGCTCCACCTGCGTGCTGCCACGTCTTGGTGGCAATGAGGTCCAGGCGTGGACTGTGGCTCCACCTGACCTGGCCTCACCCTCTTGGTCATCCCGAGAGGCGCGTGCCCGACTCACCCAACTCTGTCATCCCGGTTCCGGGCAAGGCTGCACCCCCTTGGGCTGGCATCCCCCTCCCTTCAGAACAGGGATCCCTTCCCGGGGTGTGGTGAGCTAGCCCAGCGGCCTGCGTTGGCCTCCTCTGTGGCCTTAGGAAAGCTGCATGTCCCAACCAGGGTCCGCTGTCTCCGCGTACCGCCCGTAGACACACTGTGCCCGCTTACCCTCTCCATATTGCACATGGAACACACGCGCTTCCTAAGAGGCCCGACCTTTTCCTGGCCTGCATCGGAAGAAGCATGAGTTCTTCTCATGCTTCAGGCAAACAAACAAACAAAAAAAACATTGCTCTGAGATTTCCTAAAACTGAGCTGTTAGGAAGGTTCTGAGAGACTACCACCTCCCAGGGTCGTAGACCAGAAAGGAAAGCAGGGGGAGTAGCTGGACGCTAACCACTCGCCTTTCCTGGCTCTTCCTTATCCTTCCCTCTGTCATCATGGAGGGGGCCTCCTTCCCCGATTGGCGGGCAGCTTCCTGTGTCTCCCTCCGGCCTTCCCCCTTGACCCCCAGAAGTGGCATCTGCTCTCCTTTTCCCTGGAGCCCTCATATCTGAAGGTCTTCGGGGTCACATGATTTAGTGTTTGTCCCAATAGGCACATATGAAGAGCATAAACTCTCAGTTTGGCCACTTGTATAAGTCGGACCTGCCCACATGCAAAGGGAAAATAATGTAATCGTTTTACATTTTACAAAAATGTCTCTTTGGATTTAAACGGAAATGCTAAACTTTTAGCAAGTTCATTTTTTTCTCCTCGTTTTATCTGCATCTTATTTAATTATCTAAATAATGTTTAAAACAATCAGATAACAGGTATTTAATAGGGCCCTGCTATGTCCCACACGATATGGCCCCGGAGCGTCCCCATGCGGCTTTTCTCCGCAGATTTCAGGCTGGCTGACCTGTCTACAAGTGGCACTGTCCTCTTTGGCGTCTTAAGTGACTGAGGACTGCATCGTCAAGTACAGTCTCTGACCTTCTGAATCTTACACTTCAGTATGTCACAGCGTGTTCCTGACAAACGGCAGATTCAGACTAGAGTCACCGCACAATGCGTTCCGGTAACACAGC
Source organism: Ailuropoda melanoleuca (assembly GCF_002007445.2). NCBI lineage: Eukaryota > Metazoa > Chordata > Mammalia > Carnivora > Ursidae > Ailuropoda > Ailuropoda melanoleuca. Next base: position 103,360,781 of record NC_048227.1, on the reverse strand, counting down.
AGTGTGCTTCTCTGTCGTGTGGTCGGCGTGAGCCGGCTGTTGCTCTGGGTTAGAAAGGGTGTTGCGGCTCATAGAGAGAGGCTCTTAGAGGAAATGCGTGAAATTCATGGCACGGACCAGGATGGACTTCACTGGGAATATTCTGGCATGGGAGTAGGGAGAATGGTAGGGATGGTGGCAGTTTGGTTGATGGAGCTCCGTGAGCGCCCGACCCCAGCTAGCACCTGGTGTGCATGGCTTCATGCAAATGGCTATGGACATTGTCTGTGGCAAACAGTTTGGGGGCAACAGGGGCCTCTGTCATCATCCTAAGTCAGCACTGATGTCTGATGAAGTGAGGTGCGTGCAGTTTTAGCGAAGGATTGATGCCTAACAACAGGCAGACTTAATGCTTGAGTCTCATATCATCTAAGTATTTGGAGGGAAGTTTGTATAACTATGTGGAATTGGTATTAACAGCAATTTCAGCTTTTATATCTTTTATATCTTGGAAGTTGCTGTTCAAGTTTGCTACCTCCTCTTAACTTTTAAGAGCTGTTTTGGTTAAATTCCAGCGTGCAGTAAGTAGTTTATAAAGTCACGAGTCAAGAGGGTGTTGCATCATATTGTCCATCAGCACCTTATATAATGTTTTACTTTCAGACATCTACATAAATGAGGTACTTCTTCCTGTCTACTTTAATGTTATTTGTTTAAAATACTAATAACAGATAACTTATTGTAAATTCCAGTAATCCCTCTATCACTGCACTCTATTATATCTGAGAAACCTGAACTATAGTTGGAGAGTGTAATGATAAAACTAGAAAAATACTTAAAGCGACATAAACCCCCTAGATGAAAAGATTTTCTTGTATAAATATGATGGTATATTCTACTCGAGAGACCTTCATTCATGATTGATAATTCAGTGATTATATCATATCCCCTCTTCCCAGAAGGGCATTAAATTATAGCATTCCAAGTACCTTGAGAGGCTGACTTTTCCTACCATAGCTTGACTTGCGTTTTCCTCTGACGTTGATACATTAGTCCTGTCCGTCACTACCCTGGCTTTCTTGGATATAAACGACCCTGTCCTTAGATATGTATGTATAACAAAAACGCATTTCCTGATTAATCTAATGCTACCCGTGTTTCATGCTCTGAGTGATTGAGATGCTGTGGGGTAGATGTCTGCATAAATTAAAACGCCACACCACAAAACCCTACCAGTCAGTCAGATTGATTGTGCCAAAAGAACAAGTTGACTCTGGGTAGGATAATAAAATGAGGGATGAAAACGATTTGTAAATTGGTTGGAAAAGCTGCAGAGTGTCATGAATTCTGCTCTCAAGAAACATCAAAATGTGCAAACGCATGGTGATGAATGTCTTTATGTGAGACCTGGATGACTATTGTATGGCTTTTATTAAATCCATATTAAATGATGGATGGACAGATTACCTTTGGTTTCCACTTGTGGGTTGCAACTCGGGGCTCTTGGTAAATGAGTGTGTGATTTATACACGAAATAGTACATGGAGACATCTGAAACCTCTTTTGACAAGAAACTCTTTTCAGTGTTTAATTTAGAAATGAACTTTTAAAAGGCATCCTGACTTGGGAAGTACTGAGAGTTTCTTAATAGTAACTGAAAGGCTGTCCTGTATGGTGGTTGTCCTTTGAGCAAACCTTTACCAACCTGTCAGCTCTTCCAGGGCAGGGCTATGGGTCAGGCATTCTTAGACTCCTCTCAGCCACGGGACAGAAAATGGGTACTTGGTAAAGATGTGTCAGATGACCCCTAAAGATATCCAAGTAGAAATGCCTAAGTGGCTGAAGAATGGTACTTCTCAAAATACACTTTGTGTCAGAATTACTTGACAATCTTGGCAAATACAGATCCCGGGGACCCACCCTCAGGGACTTGCGTAGTATGTAGGAACCCAAGGGTTACCGACCACCCAGGTTACTCTGCTGTCTGTTGTCCCCACCACACTTGGAGAAGAACCTAATTAGTACATTCCAAACACAGACATTAAGTATCACTTACAGTGATCAATCTTAGATGTATATGTCTTAATTAAAGCTAAACCTCTCCTCATACAGATAAGCATTAGATTTCCCTATGATAAAGCAGTCTGAACCCATGGCTTGTCTTACACGTAACCTGTTGGGTAAAGCACTGATCCATATGAAAATGTAACAAAAATGCAGATTATAAGGGTCATGAAGGAAATTTTAATGCAATGAAGATATCATATAATAAGTTCAAGATATTAAATAAACACAAAATGTAGTATACTCTTGGAAATGGCCATAGTCATTGGAAAGAACCAGTTGAAGGATGTCTTGGGAACGGAGGTGGCCAGGAAGCCGGGGTGAACATGCCCCTTCATTGTGCATTTAATAAACATCCTTAGAGGCAGACTGTCTGCGTTCAAGGCAGGACAACATAAAGGAGCCAGTTCATGCACAGCCAGTGGCGGATAAAGGACTTCATAAATGACCATGTCTACTGTAAGCATAGGAGATAGCCTGAAATGCCACAGTAGCCATAATATGAAATTGAGAGGCTGAGTGCCAAAAGAGGCTAAGCAACGTGATATGAACATCCCAGCCACCTTCTGCCTGTCTGCTTTTCACTCTCTGTTTGTCTCTGTCTCTATTTCTTTCTCTCTCTCTATTGTTCTGTCTTTCTCTCTCTCTTTGCAGATGCCACTTAAAATTTCTGGTGTTACAAGTTTATTACACATACTGGTTGTAGTGCTGGGGAGCTGGGGAGAGAGAAACTGTATAAAGCACGGAGAAATACCATGCTGGTCCATTCAGGTACTGAGTAAAGAGACACACCTCCAATTATACACATTTGGAAGAGTATTCCTTCTAATAAAACAAAACTTAAGACGTCTATCTTTAGTCTGTTATCTGAGTCATTTCATTCTCTATCTCTGTGGAAAAAAATTCTAAACAATAGTTAGTGAAAAATAATCTATCCCACAGTTTTGTGACATAAACGAGCCATACATTGTTGTGCTCAAGGACTCCATGAGGCAGGGATCCACGCTGGGTGGAATGGCTTGTCCCGTTTCCACAATATCTGGGTCCTAGTCTGGAAAGACTTGAAGATTGGGATACCCAACCTCTGGGAGCTGATGTGGTATGAAGGTGTCTTCACAGTAGGTCCCAGCTGAGGGCTGGGACACCTGTGGTGGCCCCTTCATGTGGCCTGGGCTTCCTCACAGAGTTCCATGATGGAGTCTCTCAAGGTAATAAGGTGAAAGCGTGGGGTTTGTGACCTTGGAAGTCATATAGCAACATCACCTCTCTATATCCTATTGGTTAAGGCCATCACAAAATTCTTTCTGTGTTCAAGAAGGGAAGATGCATGCCCCCCACCACTCAAAGGAGTGTCACCATGACACTGTGAAATGAGCATCTGAAATAAGAAATACCATGGCAGCCATCTTGGGAAAAAATCCCTTCTCAGGTGATACATATCTATGAACTATGTTTCTAAACCATTCTGAACCTGGTTTACATATGCACCTTATAGAAATGCATACCACATGCTTATCAGCCCCTGGGTGAAATTAAACTTATATAGTTGGCTCTTGAACAATGTAAGGGTTAAGAGTGCCAACCCCCTACACAGTTGAAAATCTATGTATAGCATTTGACTCCCGCAAAACTTAACTACTAATAACCTACGCTTGATGAGAAACCTTATCAATAACATACACAATTAACACGTTTTGTAGGTTCTTTCGTGTTGTAGACGGTATTCTTGCAGTAAAGTAAGCTAGAGAAAAGGAAATGTGATAAAGAAAATCATAAGGAAGAGAATATACATTTACAGTACTGAACAACAACAACAAAAAACACATGTAAGTGGACCCATGTAGTTCAAACCCGTGTTGTTTAAGAGTCAGTTGTACTTCTTTTATTTTAGGTACACTCAGGTTGCGAATAGAGAAGCAAATAATCACTCAGCCTTTTCTTTAGGGCAGAGAAGATGTTCTTACTCTTTTAAGTGTGATTTGAACATTTCATCATGACGGTAGTGAGGTGAGTGCCGCTGGCTGATGCAGGCCTGACCGGTTAGTACGGCCACACCGAGGACCCAGGCCGAGCAAGATGATAGCAAAGAACCCGGCCAGTGCCGTCTCCGTAAGGAGACCAGGAAGAGAGTCACGGTCAATCTGTGCAAATTCACGGACGTGAGTCAGCGCGATCTGAAAACTTGCCTTCCAGTTTTGAGAAGGATTATCATAGTTTTTTCCCCACCGTTTTCTGAGGTTAGAACCGGTTTCAGGGCACTTGACAAATCTCGTAATTCTTGGCGATATTATCTTACAGTAATTAAACTCATAATTATAGGTAGTGAATTGAGCTACTTGCAAACTTGCAGCTAATACAGTTTTAAGAATCCCTGAAGAAAGTCTTGTATGTGGCCAAGGTCTTATAGGAAGAGTAAAATTTAATTTCTAAGCTGATTGCTTTTTTCCCTGGAGGCAATCCCCTTGATAGTTTTGCATGCTTTGGATGATCTTCCACGTTCTGAGATGGTTCTGTGGGTACGCTTTTGGCTCTAGGACATTCTGACACACTATGAAATGTGTTCTAGACCAAGCTTGAATGCTTAAGTTGAGTACAAAGAATGAAGCCTTTGATCTACTACAGACACCCAAACCTAAGCTTGAACTGCAAATAATAGGTTTCATGCAGTGAATTAAAAAGGCAAACAGGAGCCATCACTATCCCAAGAATGAACTTACACATCACAGTTAAGACAGAAAACTGGGGATGGGGCGATTGACTGTGGCTACTCTTCATTCTTAGTACAGAGCAACAGTGTTTAACTATGTGGTGATCCGCATTGATAATTACAACCTACAGGGCTGACCCTACGCACAATCACAGGAAAGTCTACTGGCTATTCCTTGACCCTATAAACATGAACTTAAGTAAGTGTTTGTTCTCTCCCCCAGTGCTTCATTAAACCCTGATGGACACAGACCCTTGCCCCATATATTGATCATTTATATCCTGAGATAATGGGCAGAAGTGTTATATATTCATCAGATCCTCCTGATGGATCAAAGCCTCGTCCACGTTTTACTGAGCTGCTGGACTTCAAGGTTGTGTCACATTCTCAGAGTATGACAATGCATTTTGTGCATTCTGTGTGAGTTTAGAAAAACAGTAATAAGACAAAACTACAATGACCTTTGGCCATTGTCCTTGAAACAAGACGATGTGGGGATCTCAGGGCATGAGACCATGTGCTGGAGAAGCGAATTTGCCTTGTCTCTCCACCTGATAACCCTTCATGTGACGGAGGACCGGAGCACTTCAGAATTCAGCCTGTCCACCCATCCTGAGCATCCTATGGGTAATAAAAGCTGAAGTAAACAACAAGAGGAAAAAGGAATGCTTATTGAATCGATTTTATTCCAGCAAGTCACATAACATATTAAACTTCTAAGAAGCATGAAAATATCAAGATCTTTATTGCTCAATTTAATTATGCTCTTCGAATGCTAACTCTTACTTTTTAAAAAAGAAATGATCCAAAAGGATTAAAATTAAAACATAATTTTTTTCCTAATGCCAAAAGCATTTCTGTGACACGATGTGCTTAACGCTGAAGAAAATAAATAAGACAGAATTATATTCCAAAATAGAAAGATTTAGAACGTTAGCAAACTTCCTCAGTTAGATGGCTAATGTGTTCTTCTAAATGGTATTTTGAGAATGCTTGTATCAGCACAGCCCAAATCGGAACGCTCTTCCTATTTATATTGACTGAAAATATTGAAAAGGAATATATTCTCTCTATCTGAGCCCATCTTGATGTAGTTTTAAACACAGGCAGTTTGTGCTGGCATAAGGATTTAATTGACTGGATCGTCATGTTGGTACTTGCCATCTCTGCTCATTTTGCCCTGTTTTTAAATGTGCATTGATTTTGCACACACCGCAACCAAAGGCTGATCAAAGCTCTCGCCCTGACTGACAGCCATTGTTGGGCGAGTCGTAGCAGACAACCCTGCCTGTTCCTGAGATGTTGTTACCAACATCTGCTCTGCCCAACGTTGTGCTCGGGCCTTATCACCCCTTTGTCTTCTTTTGTATGTTCTACAGAGTGTTTAGAATGTACGGTTGGAAATGCTATTTCAAAGACTCTGACTGGAAGTCCTTCCAGAGAAGGACATGTGTCCTAAGGAGGTCAAGCGAATCACCCTGCATTACACAGCTAGTTGGTGGCAGGTCTGGGACACCAGTCTATACCTCAACTATTACCCCAGTTACTACTGCACTACATGAAGTAATTAAGCCAGTTTTCCTCTTACATTCATGGAGAAACACATCAATACCCAACGTCTTATATTTCTACTTGATTGCCACTGGTCTCATACTTCAGAGCAAATATGATCATCTATTATATCAGAAAAAAATTTGAAACTGATAAATGTACTTACTTTCCTACAGGGCAAAACAAATTTATTATGGATTTCAGAAAAGTTCCAGGATTTCAGAGCAGTAATGGAAACATCAATATAAACTTTAGAGGACCAGACCTTCAGGAGTCTGAAGGTTCCAAGGCTCAATATCCCAGTCATGTTTGTGGATTCCAACTCCTGTATTCTGGCTGTGCTCACCCAACAAGGGCCATTTGTAAGTGTATCAGTAGCTTAGGAAGCTCCGTAAAGCACCAAATGTCCATACAATAATCATTGGACCTACCATTTTGCCTCCCTACCACCACCATCAACGTGGCTGAGATATTATCCTTTTGTAACTTATTTTCCTTCTCAAGGCTGTTCTTCATGGTCATACAGGCATGATTTCATCTGTGTAATGCTTCGAAGTGGGGCAGTGTTATTCTTCTGACCTTACACACCATGCCCATGTAATGCAAAGTGATAGTCACTTCATTGTGATTTCATTAATGAATTTAGGGAAATTTTAATTAGGCAATAATTCCATGTGCACATACAACTAGGAAATTAACAACCTACATGATATAAATTGAGTGAAAACAGTTAATAGTTGGATGAGAATAAAGTAAAACTAATCAAACCACTTTATAGGATTATGCATTACATAAGACCTTAATGAGAATTTCCATTTTACAAAGTTGTAAGTTGAATGTTTTGAAATGATTCCTATAATGCTACAGTGATTTTTAGGAATTCAGAAATTCATCGCTTCTCGGCCTTTTGGCTAAGATCAAGTGTAGGAATTCAGAAATTCAGTATGTTATCATTTATCCCAAGAAACAATCAAGACCAAAAATTCCAACCGACTTCGCTGAGCTCGCCTGAACGTACCATTGTCAAGGAAGTTTCAGATCGTGATCAACCAGTTGAGTGGTATCCAGAGGTAAAATGAAGCATCTACATCCAAAAATATTACTTAGTATGCTTCCTTAACTCTTTTTTGGCTATTTATTGAGGAAATGAGTTTTGAGATTGTTTCCTAAACTGCGTTGGTTATGCGTTCTGCACAATTACAGTGGCAGGTGGACAGAACGGGGAATCAGGATTTCTGAGTTTTAGTCTCTGCTCTGCCCAAATGTGAAGCATCTAATATTGGACAGATGACTTCACTTCTTTGATATTTTTTTTTAATCATCAGAGAAATGACATGGTAATGGAATCTAACTTACTCTACTCATTTCATGGAATGGTTACAGGATGGATTGGGAGGACAGATTCTAAGTTTTACCCATCCTTCTGTTTCCAGTCAGGCAGTATTAGAATTCTCTCAGCTGTAAGTAGCAGAATTCTACTAAACTGACTTTAACAACAACAACAAAAGAATTACTTTGTGCACCCAAGTAGCTTGGGGCAGGCCTGGTCATTGGCATGACTGGATCTGGATCCTCAAATGACAACATCTTGATGCTGTGTATCTTTCCATCACTCAGCTCTGTCTCCCCCTGTGCTGACTATTCTCAGACTCTCCCCTGGCGATAACAAAGATGACCACAGGCAGCTCCCAGTTTATATTCCACTGGCTTAGCCAAAACCACGTGTCCAAACCAACAGCAACCACAAAGAGATAGCGAGACCTGATTGGCTATACCTAGGTCAGGTGCCCGCACTGGGATTTAAGAAATGGGGCAACCCCACCTGAATCAAATAAACTACAGGCAGGGAAAGATGTAGCTGCATAAAGACACGCTAGACAGATGAAATCCACCATCTTTTCCCTGCAGGCTAGTCAGACTCCACATATACTTTCTTCCCATTTATAACCTTTCAAAAATACTCTTGTCTAAGATGTGACTGCCTCCCATACAACAACAGCAACAAGAGTAATACCTTTTGAAAATGCTGTGCATTTCTTGGTCTGACCTAGATATAGTCCTCCCTGTACTGTCAGTCTCTTTTCCAACACCTTCATCTTATCCCATGTTCAATATATTACATTTCTAACTTTGCATCCAAGAGCCTAAATTTGGAACAGAGAATCTGACTTTGCCAAATGTGTAAAACCCCCGATTGGCTGACTCCTGGACATATTTCATGGCACACAAGGAGTTAGAGCCCCTCTAAGATGTATTTTTTCCTTTGCACTTTTAGGTAAGCCACCTTGGAGGAAAGATTGCCTCTTTCCTGCAGGACCTTACCAGTTGTTGCAAGAATAGCTATAGATGTCAGTGACTTTCTCCCAGTTTCTCTGGCATTGATGAAATGGTCTCTTGAGAGATCTTAGGCCAGCAAAAAAAAAAAAAAAAAGAAAAGAAAAGAAATCACATATCTACCAACCTGGCATATTGTACACATTCAATTAATATTAATTAAATGATCAGCTGTGAGGTATCATTTTTAATATCTATTCACTGGCCTATAATTAATACGCAATTAACTTTTTCAGTAAAGATGTCCACTTAGAATGTTTTATTTTTTCCAAAAGTAAACACTATAGAATTTGAGTTGTCTGAGCTCAGTGGCATGAAGAATGTTCTAGCAGTGCATACAGAAAGTTATCTGCACCCTGCAGTCCCTCTGAAATACAGCCCGAGTGATGCCCAGGGCTCGCTGAAGCCTGAGGCTCACAGCCTTCCACACTTTTGCTTCTTCCAATTTGAGAGTTTCAACAGCGGTCAGTGATGTTTGCTCCAGTTGTTTTCACCATTTGTTCTTACTATTGAATTTCTTAATTAAAAATCAAGTGAGCCAATGAACCATCAATGTAAAAAGAGTTGTTTCTATGAAAAAATGCGCTGAAAGGTTTGGAAAGCAGGTGTGTGAGAAAACAGTTGTTGAATTATTTGCAGGCAGAATGACTAGAAAAGCAGAAGGGGAGAAAACAAACAAACAACAATGACCTAATAATGTAAAGCGGTTCTGCCCTGAGATTGCTTTTCCACCATCTCCAGATCCTTGTTTTAGAGAAATTGAAACTGGAAACTAGAAAAACTCATTACAAAAGAATGATGACATGGTAATATGTGCACCTATGCTTTAAAAAATGTAAAAAGGCTTTGATCGTCCCCAGAAGGTTGCTATATAAATAAGTGCCTACATGTTTTTTAAAACAATAAAATGTGGACTGATTTGCTCAGTAACCTACCAAATTTTTAGCAGAGTAGGGAGCTCCTCCTGCCCTTTCCCTTACCAGAATCTCCCATGTGGACTTTTCCCCCCAAATCCCTCCACTGCTTTCTTAGAGCTTAGCTTCTCCCACGGGACTCCTGAGGTTCTGTCCTTTTCTAGAAAGTAGTGACCGCAAGAAATTTAACTGAGGCCCCCTTGGTCTTCCTTTCATATTTCTTGAAAGGGAGATGATACTGTGTTCTTATCCACATCAGAAATCTTCTATTATATTCCATAAACATCACAATAATTCTAGAAAGAGATCAAATTTTTTATTAAAATAAACAAGTGCTGCAATCATTTTTCTGTCACTTACCAAAGAAATGCAATAAGCAAGGCATCCAAATATCTATATCTGATTTACATTTGTATTACTTCAAGCTTAAGGTGCACTTCATCACGACAATCCAAATCTATTTTTTTTAATTCGATGACTTTATATTCCATATTGATTACATTCATGGACAAAACTCATTCCCTGATGGATGGAAGTACTAAAACAAAAGGAACAGACAGCTAAATGACTTCAGGGTAGATTTTCAAATCGGCTTGCAAAGATTGTCTTATTTTAAGTGAGACAGACCCTTCAATTTCCATCCCATTGCGGGAGATAATATAATCCAGATAGTAGGGGATTTTATTTTATGCCAGCCAGAAGTTTCCAAACTAAACTTTTTACTCAATGATTAGTTCCACACACTCAAGAGGGAAAAAAAATATATACATATGCAAACTCTTTTCACCAGCAGATACTTCCGCGTGCTTGGGAAATGTGTGCAGTGAACGTGACTCATTGGCCGTGATGGAATTTGAGAAGGCATGACCGTACCTGGCCCCAGCAGGACAGTACTGGAGCTAAAGCACCACAGGGCACTTTTCCTTTGATACCCTCCTTCTTGCCTTGGGCTGGGGACATATTCTGAATGTAATGCAAAATATTGGAAAGAGTTTGAAAATGTTTGGAAAGAGTTAAAAGGGGCACAATCCCTACTTTCCAATCTGCTCACTGAGTGAAGGTTTTTTTTGAAGGGTCATCGGACATCCCCTTACTGTAAATTTGCATTTACCTAGCATGGTACATTTTAAACTTTCTTTTCATCCCTCAAAAAAGTGATTGTTGTTTTGTTTTTTTCTTTCCCAGTCAACCCCACCTATCTGAGAAAACTGTGTAGAATTAGCAAAGATTAATGCTAAGAAAAGATTTATCATTCCCAGCAATTCTGGCTCCTATTTCTAAGGCTACTCTGGGAGAGACCATGGTTATTGCCCTTGGTTATCACTAACCTGGATAGTTTCCCTTCTCTTGGCACCTTTCCTCTCCTGATATAAACCCTGATGGTTAAGGCAGTGGTGGATTTTATCACCTCAACACTGATGGAAAAGTAGGATCTTGTCCACTGCTGTGAGAGCCCCAGTGTCTTCGGGTAGAAACAGGGGTTATAGTGCCTGTTTATTGTCAAGCTAAAGAGATAGCCTGTGATGTGGCCCAGCGTTTTTACATTGCAAACCTCTTTGTCTCCCGATTCATACCAGTTTAGCCTAATTGGCACTAACAATTGCATCTGTTGCTACAGCAGAGCTGAACATGGAATGGCTTCTCGAATGTGTCCTACAACTACCCCTGTGCTTCCAAGTCCACGCAAAACTGAAACGCTTCATAAAGTTTGGGGATTTTCAATTTATTCTGTGTATGTTTTAGAAGCTAACGAAAAGCAAGTTTTTGAAATGTATAATGGCTTCTTTCATTATATGAAACAAGTCTCACTGATTTCAGGACTAAAACCACAATCAGCAAAATGATGGTGGAAGAGAACAAAATGTATTTTCATGTGAATGAAGAGAGCCAGGCTTTTGCATAATTTTAATGGGAAAAGGAATGAGGTGGTAGGAAATAAATGAGAAATGCAAAAAGGAGAATAAAATACCGAAAGTAATGGTTAGCCTCAGCACAAGGCGATGTGGTCCCTAGTAGCCTCTAAGAGCTCTGGTTCTGTGAGGAATAGAGGCCCCTGGGGGCTTTCCAGCAGTTTCAGATGAGAGAGCATGGTCGCCCCGTCTGTCTGACAGAGATCTTGGCTAGCGTCTGCCTCCGGAGTTGCCGGAGAAGCCGGGCCTGCAGTCACCCGTAGAGCATGAGTTGCTGGGGTCGTAGGCATCGTACCTTGTGCCAGAACACCAGCTGCCGCGCGATCCTCCCTGCCTGGGTTCTGGCCCAAGCGGCACAGGGTGGCTTGTCACTGGAAAAAACACCGATGGCACATGTGGTGTCGATGAGAACAAGGGGTGGCTGATACTGAGGCCTGCTCAGCTCCTCTGCACGGGAGACCCGCCCTTCTCCTGCCTGTCGCAGAGCCACAGACCGGAGAGCATCCAGTCCTCGCAGCCGGAGTGGTGAGGGGAGAGATGGGCCCGGGCACCGGGGGTCTGGCCCTGCCCGCAGACGTCTCAGCAGCAGCCCCTCCTCCTGCCCGGGAGATGCTTCCTTGTGACCGACCCTCCACGGGGCAAGGGGAAGCCAGAGGGTGCACCCACGCGCACACACGCACACACACACACAGAGACACACACCAGTTGTCATTATCATCCCCAACATAGGAAACTAGTTTTTGTTTCTTTTTCATCTTCAAAAATTTCTTCTCCAGATGTAAATATACTCATTCCTCGATTATTCAAAGGTCACTTGACTTGCAGAATAAACTAGAGGGGGCTCTAAATTTGGAGACCAGATTTCAAGGCCAAATCCCAGGACTTTTTCACATGTGCCTTTTGGGACAAGTGACTCTCCCTGAGACCTTGTCTCATTTATCGGATGGGAATAAATAGTGCCTGTCTGGACTCCGATGGCTGTTAGAAACCTCAGAAGTGAATCTGAATGAAGACTGCAGGGTACAACGGTACAGCCTTATCGTCATTACCATGTTGTTCGGGCATCGTTTACCCTCAGACTGACAAAAAATACCTTGGCCCGAGGAGGGGATAGAAAAATATATGCAGACATGCGAGAAAAAGGTTTAATAGTGTAGATAAAACCAACTGTACCTCAGCTGCCATTTTGATGGGAGACGTGGGAGCAGGAACCCCCCCCCCGGCCACCCCACATTTTGTCTCTAGGTCAACAGGCATTTACTAGAAAATAAGGAAAGTTGAAGCACAGTCTGCTAGATAGATGGGAGCTAATTCTAGGACTGGCCTTTTCACACACCCAGACGTCTGTTTTTATATACATATATATATTTTTTTTAATTGGGGGGAAAAATGAAGCCTGTTCTTAGTTTTCATCCCCAGGTGAGCTCTGGTCCCTAAAGGGTTACTTCCAAGGGGTTCTGTAGAGTTGATCGCAGTGCTGGGCATGTAGGGAAAATGCAGTGTTGTCTCTAAAAACATGTGCAAGACAATTTGTGAGACAGCTTACAATGAGATATTTATCTCATTATAAATGAGATATTATATTATATAATGAGATATTATCTCATTATACATTACCGGACTTTTTATTTTATTTCTTTCTAGGTTAGCAGTTAGGGACCTGTAGACATAATATTATGTAGATATTTTCATTGCTTTTTTTTTTCTTTTTTTTTTCTTTTTTGCCACAGGAATAAGAAATCATTGTTCTTACATGATTTTGCCCTTGACAGTTTAATCAGAGAAAATGTATTGCAGCCATTTGACATTTATTTATGGTAATGAAATGGACCCCGATTACGTAACCTCTTCCCTGCCTTGGTGTTAATGTGCTTCTGAGCTGTAGCAGGTGCGTCAGCAGCCTGCACAGGGGCAGGGTGCCGGGGGCAGGGTGCAGGGGCACAGGGTGCCGGGGGCAGGGTGCAGAGGCAGGGTGCGGGCAAGGTGGAGGGAGCCTTGGAAGCATTCTGCACATGAATGAATAACTTCTTTAAAAACTAGGAATTATCGGTTGACTCGCTTCCAGTTTTAGCCTGATTGCGTGGTTTATAACAGCATTTTACCTCTTTCATCAACAGAAGTTTACTTTAAGCTTCATTTCAAGCCCTTTATGAGGCTGCACTCCGTCAGCCCATCGGGGGTGCTTAGCACTCTGTCAGTGGCCCGGGAGTTCTGAGTGGTCATTTTATGCGTGATGGTGTGGTGCTTTGGGCCACAGGCATTATTTTTCTGTAAAACTTCATTTAAATTAATGCTCAGTTGGTTTCTAATGTCTGTACTGTTCTTGACGTCGGTCCCATCATCATGGTGCCCTTCCAGTGTGGGGCTGAGGTTTTACAACCTCCCCCCCGCCCCGTGGATTCCGAGCTTTTATGCCGTGTTCCCAACAAACTCCCTTCTTGGTCCTGACTTGGCTCTTTGGCCCTTTACCAGGGCCGTGACTCACACGGGCGTTCCAGGTGAGGGAAAAGCACTTCTTCACTGCGGACGCTGAAGTCAGTTAAGAACGCGGCGTAAAAGGGATGTTCTGTTTGTCGGCAGAGGGACACACCCCATTCTTGTCAGGTGTACGCATCAGCGCTCACAGAAACCCAATTCACCAGCAGCAGCCCTGGGGCATCTTGGAGGACGAGAATCTTCTGCTCGAGGAGGTGTGCCCCATATGTCTCAGAGTGGACAGCCACCTGGCTAGATGTGGTGTGAGAGCCTCACCTGCCCCTCCTTTCCCTCCCCCCCCCCCAGCCACTGTTCCCAGCTTCCTAGGGCTGGGTGGCCGGGATGGTGGCCCACCGTCCGTGGAAGCTGTGGTTGGACGGTGGGCCGAGGGAGGGTCTCTGCATTGGGCTGTCTCATGTCTGCATGGGCGAGTTACATCAGTGCCCACGGAGGCTCTCGCTCAACACAGCCTAGTCCTCAGCCCTGTGCCTCACTTCATGTGCTCCGCTTTCGTCCCACCAGACTCTGTGCTCTGCGGCCCTCGTGTGGCACCTGCCTGCAGGGCCTGGAAGATCAGGGAAGAGCACTGCAGTTCCCAAGGGCGCGGGGAGGAGTGCTAGCAGCGCGGTGGGGAGGGGACCGGCAGGCCCCGAGGAGCAGGCCCTCGACAGGCATCTTGGAGCAAAGAGGCATCTCTGCACATTGAGCCCTTTGTGCACGTGTACAAAGCTCAGACAAGGAGGCTTTCTCCTGCATACATTTGATGAGGTATTGAGAAGGCATCACCATATTTATTTTCTTTTTAAATAGAGCTTTTTCAGGACTGTCCAGGGCATCGTGTTACTTAAGGTTTATAGTTGGTCCTTACCATTGATCACCCAGCAATTTAGCCCACGTTTACCCTGCCCCTGCCCCAACTGGCACCTTAGGACGGCCCCGTCGTCACTGTGCACCTTTCAGCTTTTCTTCTGTTGGGCCCTCCTTTGTGGAAAAAAAGCAACACAACTGAACCAAACAGCTTTGCGTCAAACTTGTTGTTCGTGAAAATGAAATGCACTGGATTGCACCGGGAGAGTTAAAAGGCAAATTCTTGACAAGTGCCTACACACCACGGTCTTCATAATGGAGGCCGCCTCCCGAATGAGCGGGGGCCGAGGAAGACACCTGACAGAAGATTTGGGTTAATTAGAGTTTGTTGTAATCAGACTAGCAAAGCATTTTCACTGTGGACCATCTGTCGGCACACATAGATAGCCTCATTTTATAAGACCAGATGTGCTAACAGTATTCATTTAAACAGGAGTCTACCTGTTCTTTGATTATAGTCAGTTATGGCAGGATGCGATTCTGCTATATTACAAAATGATTTCTCTTTGGCTTTTAAATTTCCTGGTTGTTGTCTCTTTTGCATCTTATTTACCCCAGCATAAGGAAAAGGGCTCTGGAGTAGGAATAAGAAAACCGAGTTCTCTTTTCTACTCTGCCGTTAGGAGGTTGAGTTGGTATGTTATCAGCGGCTACCAGCCCTGCTAGCCTCCATTAAAAACGAGGTAAGATGAGACGATTTTCAAGGTGTCTTTCAACTGCTGTGTCATTGTACCTTTTTTGTTGTGGCCTCAAGAAAGGAGCCCTGTCCTTGTCGTCTGCAGCAGCAAACAGCTGTTGACCTGGCCTCAGCTTCTTCCTAGCCGCACGGGGGACGATGTGCAAGCATCACAGCGTAGCTTCGGGGAACAGGGCTGTGAACATTCCTAGGGCAAAGCCAGCCACTTAGCAGACCCTTAGCTCTTCCTTTCTTTGAATTAGGAGAAAGAATTGTAAAGAGAAATTGCTATCATTTATAAATTAGTTTGACTTTTCTGAGTTCTCATTGCCTGGCTGAGGCCTAGTCATGCGGAGGAAAGTCTGTGATGGAAAGCATCTGTTTTTAGGTGACAGATGGATGCCCTCCAGGTAAATGCCAAAGCTCTTCTCTCCAGGAAAGGCCGGACCCCAAAGGCAATGAGCGAGCCTCAGTCTCCTCCACCCTGAGCTCCAAATGATCCCCATTTCCACTTGAATCCTCCTGTCTCTCTCGAGATGTTTAATGGGCCAGAAGTTTGGAGTATTTGGGACTGGTTAGGACATTGAAACAGAATTCCTGCTTTCCAGAATCCTCTCCGGTGCTCCCTAGCTGTAAACCTGCAAAATTCACGTAACTTAGCTAAGGATGCACTTCCCTGTCTGTACGATGGGACCAGTTGTGCAGCACATGGTGTTGTGAGTAAGGATGCAGTGAGCTGTTCCAGGTGAGGGGCTTAGCACTGCACGCGATAGAAATACGGGCTCATATCACATCCCCCTATGGATGGGTCCAAGTCAGCCCGAGGACCCCTCCCGCTGCCATGCTCCAGGCCTTCAAAGACACAATCTGCGGATGGAGCCCATTCCCTTGGGAGCTTGCAGGGGTCTCTGGCCACTCGCTAGCCAACTCATCCAAACCTAAAGGTCAACAGCTGGTAAGGGGTTGTGTTGACCTGCCTCATGCCTCATTGCCAGGTTAGGATTGCCAGAGGCATCCTAACTCCATTCTGACTTGCCTGAGGGACAGGACCTGTTCTCATCAGCATGTGGTTTTCTAGAGTTTTCCAGCTCATTGCTCCCCTGACCCCAACACATGCACAGTGTATACATTTTCAGCGTCCAGTGTTAGTCCATCATCATTTTTATTCATCTGACAAAAGAGATTCTGGAAAGAGGCCCTTCCCACCCTCATGCCGGGGGAGCAGCTCCCCCTCAACCTGCAGCTTCGTCCCAGGTGAGAAGCATCAAGCGAAGTGATTATTTCGACCAGACTGGCTCACAGACAGAGGACACTGAGCTCTGTGGTTGAATTAGGGCAGTTTCAGGAAACAAATGCTGCCTCTAAAATGAGAAAAAACACTCCTTCCTTTGATGATTCCTCTGGCTGCAGAGGAGAGGGACACTCCTGGGCCTCGGGGTGCCTCAGACCGACTGTGCTGTGCTACCACTCCACCGGAATACTTCATCCTGCAGTTTCCTCCCTTCCACAGTAGGACGGAGCATCACAAAAGCCTCGTGATACTCTGTGCGACTCTCTGCAGTGTCTGTTTAAAAGTCAATAATGTTAATTTGTTTGATAAATTTCCACAGACCCCAACCCTATTATGCTGTTAGCTTAATGCACCTGACTTTTAACAGATGTCTTAAGGACTCGATATCACTAAAGGGAATACAGCACGGATTGAAGTACACTCTGTGGAACATTGTATTTTTAGGAACAACATCCTCAATTGGAAGAAAGATAAAAATACTCTATGATAAACTAGAACCATGAGGACAGATTCACAATATGCTCAGCAGAGAAACTTGTTTGGCAATCAGAAAACAAAGGAAGCCAACTAAATTAACTCCTCTGGGCATATGCGTGTCCGTGTGTGTGTCCGTGTGTGTGTGTGTGTGTGTGTGTGTGTGAGTGTGTGTGTGTGTGTGATTTTGTTCTATAATGTTTCTCAAAACTTTCCATTTTCTGAAATACATATTCCAGTTTTAATTTCCATTATAGCAAATAAATATAATATTGTTTGGACAGTGAAACCTGGAATAGAAATTTAATTGAAGAACCATCGGTTTTATAGAGGGAAACACTTAATGATCTGCAAAACTTTAAATGGCTTCTTGAAAATTTAGAAACAGACACATTTTCCAGACAACTGGACTTATTTTGACTTTCATTATTTCAAGGTGAATAAAAAAACAAACTGAAACTTTTTTTTCCTAATCTCATATTAGGTAAAGCAGTGAGATCAAATGAGCAAGCTGCACTTTTACGCAAACGCCGTAGATTTAAGCATGGGGATTAACGGATCAAGTTTTGGCAATTGCTAATCGTGTGTACTATCATTACTAAGTAAAGGCAGAGTTCTGCTGGAAAAATTCGCAGATCCTATGTTCGTTTGTTTTTTAAATCACATTCACCTGTTTTCATAATGGAAATTATTACTGATCTTATTGATGAGAAAACTCCAGTGAAGAAAGGAACTTGGTCCAGTGAAGCCCCCACAGGGAGACTTCAAGAGGGAGCCCCAGTCCCAGATGGGGTCTGACAGGCCCTTGTCCCCGAGAAGGCCGGTGCCTGAGAGGGACATACCCGAGCTTCAGAGACCCCCACCAAGCCTCACAAGCATCTTGGCACGGAGCCCTCACTGATCAACAACCGCCAGAAACCCCTGGGGAGCTTTAAAAAAAATAAGGACGTCCCAGTCCCACCCCGGAGATTCTAAGTTGATTAATGTGAGAGGGTCTTGGCATCTGTATGAGTTTGCTAGGCTGTCATGCCAAGTACCACACACTGGGGCTAAAACATTTACCGTCTCACAGTTCTGGAAGTCTGAGATCAAGGTGTCAGCAGAGTTGGCTTTCTGAGGCCTCTCCCCTTGGCTTGTAGCTGGCTGTCTCCTCCCTGTGGCTTCCCGTGGTCTTCCCTCTGTGTCTGTCCGGTCCTGAGTCCTCGTCTTATAGGGACGCAGTCACATTGGATTAGCGCCCACCCTAATGACCTCTTTTTCCTTCGCTGTCTCTTTAAAGACCTTATCTGCAAATATAGTCGTATTCTGGGGATTAGGACTCCAACATGTGAATTTGGGGGAACGTTGAAAGTTCTCCAGGGGGCTTCAGTTGCAGCCAGGGCTGGGAGCTCCGGCATACGCAACAGCAGTCCTTGGGGAGTAGGATCACGGGGCAGGTAAGGACCCGGCTCTGTCAGGAACAGAGTGGCCTGGGTCCAGATCGTCGCTCTGCTCCTTGCTGGCTGTGTAGCCTGGGCAAGTAGCTTTATTTTTTTGTGCCTCGGGGCGGGGGGGGGGGTCAGATCACCAAATACCTACGGCAGAGATGATTGTAAGGGTTGGTTCATACAGACTAACCTGGACCAAGTGAAAAGGTCATCAGCGGCATTATGATTTCATGTTTGTTTTTTATTAGGAGGATATGGATAATTTGTAAGTCCAAGTCAGGGGTGCAGTCAACTCCTGGTTTTGTAAGTCAAGTTTACTGGAAAATAGTCAGACGTCTTTATTTATGGATTGTCTAGGGCTGCCTTCACAATACAGTGGCAGAGCTGAGTTCTTGCAACAGAGACCCATACCACACAAAGCCTAAAATACTTGCTATCTGGGCTTTACAGAAAAAAAAATTGCCGATTCCTGGTTTAAATCAATATATAGATAATATTTTTTATAGTTAAGAGCCTAGGTACTAATTGTACAAAGGTACCCATTGTCATTTGTTTGAATTTCAATTGTAATTAGTGGCTGTGTGACTTAGGACCATCTATTCAACTTCTCCATGTGCTAGACTGGTTCATCATGTATAATAAGATTAATACTATAAGTAGCCTTTGCTCTCTAGATTCATCTGTCTCCTGAGTTAGTCTCATGAATTTAGAGAGTGAGAGAAACACATCATCAAAAAATATTGGTTCCTGTATTATGGATAGCTAATTTCAAATAACAAAAGATGCTGATTCGATCTCAATATTACCTAAATCAACCAATTTTAGGGGTTGACATTGAAGGTTGTTTTAAGAATTAGGTGATAATGTACATAAACATGCAAGCCCAGCTCCTGGAATGTGACTGATGTTCAGTGCATGTTAGCAAAACTAGCAGCAGGACATTGCCGTTATTAACTAAACTGCTAGGGGAGGTAGCCCGCGTGCCACGTCCTCATGATGGACTTCACCTCCTGGTTTGGCCTCAGTCACTCCTGTCAGCCGTCTGTAGAAAGCAGAGGTAGGCAGGTGACCTTCACAGCACATAGGACAAGAGTCAAAAAACAAACAAATAAACAGAACACAGCCGCAAACAATGTACCCCACCCTTCACTTACAAAGGCCTCGTTAAGTTCATCATTCCCCCGGGAAAATTGGCAGGGCTGATGGCAGTGCAGAGGACGCAGGGTAGGGCAGCTGGGGCCACAGGAGGGGGAGCAGATGCAGGGCTGCGCGCGCATCCGGGACCTGTGGGTGCCGACCGCGCATCACATGTGGTTCTCTACCAGGCCCACGGCACCGTCCGGTGTGCGCTCCATCCAGTCTGTGGCTGAGGCCTGGGAAGAACCAGGGTTCAAACCCACTTCCAGGTGTGTGCAGAGGCCATCTTTCTCCTGGTCAAGATGACTGGCCTCGGAGGTGGAGACAGACCCATCATGTGACCGAAGAGGGACTCTTGCTGTCCCCGGCAGTTAAATCCTTCCCGTGGGTGCTTCCCCCAGGTGACCCGCCTTCTAAGGGTTCCCCGCAAGACCTCCATGGATGCCCAGGAGAGGGGAATGTGGGGCAGGCCAGCCTCCCTCTTCTCTGTCAGCCCATAGCACAAGGCAAAGGCTTGGGCATCTCTCCCACTGGGTGTGGCAGGTGACATGCACGTAGCTCTTCCTTGAGGTCCAGGAATTTGTTGACATCATCCTGAGACCCCTTGGTTGTGGGAAGGACTTGATGGCTTCTGGAGAAGTAAGGAGAGTTCTGCTGACACTCATCAGCTCACACAAAAGAGGGAATCTGAAAAAAAAAATTCTGGATTTGAAAGAGAAGTATTCTATTCTATTCTCTCTAGAAGAAATAAAACTGAAGGTCATGGAATTTATAGGCTAGCTACAGTGGTTGGCATTTTAAAGAAGAGACAGATACATTGTGTGTGTTGGGAGGGAAGGCTGGGTTGTGTTAGCCGCTCAGAGTGCCCGAAATCAACAGGTGCCCTCGGCTGCTGGAATGCACTTACATGCCCTTTATGTATCTTTTCTACAATAAATCCTAAAAGAGCCGCCCACACAATTAAGGATGATTCTTTCCACAGCTTTGGTTACCTTAAGCCTCATCCATGCTAACGAACAAAAATGTGTGGTACTATGACCGTCATTAAAACTGAAACAAAAACCTGAAGAAATAAATAAGACCTCCCTGCAGCGTCAAGCTTGGGAGTCACTGGTTTCACTGGAATGTCGCTTTTAATTGGCAGCACGAGCCGCTCCCTGGCATTGGTATGCAGACTCGGTTTGGCTTATTGTAATACTCTTGAATGTTGACGCTATCAATCTGAACAGACCATTTTAATGTACTGCTGGGGGAAAATAGAATCCTAACAGGAGATAGTTAACTGCTTGCACTTTTTATTAGTTTTTCTTCCTAGATACTTTCTGCAGTTCTAAGTGGGATAAATTGGGTAAGAATATATGTCAGGATATGTTTTGATTTCAGTAGCTGTTCAGAGACACTGGACTTTATTCCTTTTTTAGCTCTTGCAAACTCACAATGGTTGGAAAGCTCTGAAGAATGATTCTGTGTGTGTGTGTGTGTGTGTACTTGCAAGCGTGCACGCCTAGCACGAGCATAGAGAAAACAAAATAGGAACACAAGGAGGGGAGAATATGCCTCTACCCATACATAGCAAAACATTTCAAAAAGCATTTTCATGCCCCCATTAAATAGAAACTGTCCGATAAATCCTTGGTAACCTAGAGTCATCCTCCTGTTAAAGGGATGCTTTTTTTTAAATAAGGTGTTTTCATGTGATGAGAAATTCCTTTTCTAGATTATTTTATTTTTCATTTGCATGTATTCTTTTTGAATGCCTGTAATCATTCGTGTCATGGATTCGTTGCACTCGGCACTTTTCGTGGAGCACGTTGTAAAGCTATTCTCATCGTTTTCTTTCTTACCCGCCCGACTCCGAGCTCCTTGAGGGTCTTCCATGACTTACTGGCATGGCAGTGCTTTGCGGATGTTAAATGCTTCTATGATTTCATTTATAAGCAAGAGCTTTTTTTTTTTCTTCCTAAAATACTCTGCTAAGGAAGCCCACCGTTTTGAAGACTTTAAGTGGGGACTAGCCTGGCCAACGTTTCCCGTCCCACGCACCTGACTCCTGCATACCTTCTCCCACCTGTAATGTGGGTGCTTGGCTCCTCCGTCCCTTCTCTCCCAGCTGCAGCTGTGGGTAGGAGCACGGTTCCAGGAAGCTGGCTGTCACAAACCCTGGAAGACACACGCACAGCTCTGCAGGGCGGTGCTGCCTCTCGGCACCCTTGGGGACACACAGTCCCTGAAGGATTCTTGTCGCCTGTGTTCCATTTTATCTGGGACCTGCAGCTGAGAGGAAAACAAGTTTCGTGTTTAGACACTCGCACTGGCGGTGTCTCTTGGTTCTCCTCTGAGTGTGATTGCCGCCGCCGTCTGGTCTGCTTCTGCCGACGAGCCTGACGCCTGCAGACAGCTAGGCGTACTGTTTGTCGCCGCTCTCCCTTGCCCAGGGCCTCGTGCATGGCCACTGGCACGGTGGGGGCCAAACGTCTTCCATGATGATGATGGCAAGAGAAACTTTGGATGCCTGCTGAGGCATAGTGTCCAGTGAGCTCCATAATTAAAAAAAAAAAAAAAGATGCATTAGGTAGAAGCAAAGTTTGTGCAGGCGTGAGTTTTATTCTAGCAAAATGGTGACGGCCAGGTACTTTTGAAACTACTTTAAAAAACCATTGAAAACAGGGTAATTCTTGGAAGCACCGCAAGATTTTAAGATACTCTCTGCTTTTGAAAACCCACTAACTTTAAGTTTGTTTTATTTAATTAATTTTAGCTTTGAAATGTGATAACGATGATGGTGGAGGTATTCGTTATAATGCCAATAGTCCTTTCCATTTATCAAGAACACAGCGTGTGTGTCCCACGATGCCAGTCACCTCAGAGCATCTCATAACATCCTCACTACCCCCTCTCCGAGGAGGAGGCCTGCCTAACCAGGGAGGCCTGGTGAACCACATTTTCAGGAGAGAAGGTTATCCGTGCTGGAGGAGCAAGGCCTGGGGTGGAGGGAGTGTTGTCACACACCCAAATCTCAATTTTGTCAGGCCCCAAAGGCTCTGCTTTTTCTATTACTCTACAAGTTTCTTCAGAAATAGTGGGATTCACTCAAGTGCGCAATAAAAAATATATGCCTTTTCAGGGCAAAAATTCAATCAAATTGGAAGTTGAAAAGGCTTTTGTTATTATGATACCTTGGGTGACTAAACAAATGAAATGTTCTGTGAGCTCATTGACACCGTTCTATTCCGGGCGCTCCAACACTCTGCAAAGTCCTTCAGCTAAATACCCGAAAGCATCTCACAGACCCTTCAGCTGGAGGCCGGGCCTGGCTCTCTTGTGGCTCCGAGGCCTGGCTCTCTCGCGGCTCCGTGGAGGCCGGGTGCCTCTGAAAGGGTTTGTCAACAAAGCTTTTATCATCATTAGCAAAGCTCAGAAATGTGCGTCACTGGGGTAGCCACTCTTGCCCCAAGGTTTTAAGTCTGCTCAGATCCTGAATTAACTGATTCTGGGGCACGCTGCTTATCTGCAGCATCCTTCCCGGTGTGGGGGAAGGGAGGCGGGAGAGTAGGAGCTAGGGCTTGAATGAGCTTCTTAGAGCCAGACTCAGGACGGGGAAAATCAGAAGAAAGCCAGTGGAGTCCAGGGCCAGTTTGGGGGGCAAGGTGGGAGGCGGGAGACAGCAGACCAGACTCGATGGGCCTTGTGTGACCAGCTAAGTGATGTGGCTTCAGGCCTGGGGAATGGAAGTTTGAAGAAGAAAGGTTAAATATGGCTATGTTTTATGAATTGACTGATGGGAATGTGAAAAGGCCAGATAAGAAGGAGGGCGTGATTTGGGAGGCCAGCCTGGGGCCCAGGTAGAGGCAGCGAGGCTTGTGATAGGGCCTTCTGGAATTGTTCTTAACTCCCCGACTGGGTGGCTGCACCTCATCCTGGGTCTCAGCTGGACTCTGCTAACTGACACCTCTCCTGGGCCCAAATCGTCCTGCTGCCAGCAAACAGAATCTCTTCCTACCACCCCGCTCCTTGAGCTTCCGTAACCTTCTCTTCACCGACGTTTCCCACTACCGACCGCCCCTCAGTTGGGCCCGTGTCCCAAGGAGACCCTGCCGCTAGCCCGTGGCATTCCCCCAGCTCTCCCTCTTCCTCCTCCACGCCTGTGCCTGCCCAGGAGGTCTAGGCTCCAGCTTACAGGATACCACTTCTGGAAGATTTTCCTCAATTGCAAGTTATCCACCCTTTACATCCTTACAGAACTGTCTGTACTGCAAGAGGGTCTTTCCGTTGATTCTAGTGCTCTCGTTATTTGTGTGCATTTCACATTTTCCTTGAGGACGCACGCATCGCCCATCCATGCACCCCACACGGGCTAATGTTGCCCTACATGGCAGATGTCCGCCAAACGAAAGAGTGGACACCTTACTTACTGGATGGCTGGTGCCACTGCGAGAGCTGGGCGTTGGGCGCGGCCAGTTGTGGAGACGCAAACTGCCGCTCCTCCGTGCCATTGCCTTTGTTCTCCAGAACGTCTGGTCACTGCTCTCAGCTAGTGGGGAGTTCCATCCTTCGGCTAGCAAACACTGAAACACTACATGTTCCCACAGCCCCTCACACACAATAAGGGGGGCAACCAAACCACTGCAGCTTTTCATTAGACTGATAGCCTACAAATGGCACAGATTCTATTCCTGTAGAATAAGAAAGGAAAGTGATAGGTCAATAATTAGAAATATTATATACTTGCATTGTCCAACACTGCTCTCATTGACAATACGTGGCACGGTCTTTTTTTTTTCCTTATGCTCGTTTGTGTGCTTATTGTCCTTTGTTTTAGCTCTTACTGAATGCATAACTGCCCACAAAGCACATACCTAACAAGCCAAATAAAGGAAGGGTAAGTTCCTAGGGACATTTCAGGGCATTGTAAACCCATGAAACCGAATGTATTTCTCAACGAAGGTTTTGATTACAAGCCTCTGGCTTTGTGTTGTTACTGGGTGCAGACGGCAAGTTAATGTGGCCCAAATGCTCCGAGAGCGTCCGAGTCACCGTGGTCCATGGAAGCAGCAAGAAAGCTCACTGGTGTCAGTGCTAATTGAGCTCACAACCAGAGTTACGGCCACGTATGCCCTCAATTGGAGATCAGAGGTACCAGCAGCTCGAACAGTAAAACATCTCTTTCACTTCCTCCAGAGAGCAGCACATCCTTTGTTGTGGATTCTACCAATATTTCTGGAGCTCTCCACCAAACGAAAAGGTCTCCAGAGGTCTTCTCAGGTGTTGATAAGTGACCGGCTGACTGGTGACAGGTCCTGTGGATGCATTTGATGGCACTGGCCACACTCATCTTGTGACCGGAGTAGGAAAGTGCTTTTTGTAATAAAAAATAATATCTTGAATCAGTTTAAAGTAGCATGGCTGATCCCAAACCATATGTCACGAGACAGTGACTTGCGTGCCATGGGTTGTGTGGTTCTCTTTCTGCTCTGCTCTGTGGAGTTATTGTTAGAAATAAGGCATATATTTTAGAAGCCCTTTGATTCAGAAAAATGACACTTTGTTGAATTATTTATCAAAAAATTATAATCTTGGGACACCTGGGTGGCTCAGTCAGTTAAGCATCCAACTCTTGATGTCGGCTGAGGTCATAATCTCAGGGTGGTGAGATCCGGCCTCCGTTGTCGGGCTCCATGGCCAGCGCAGATTCTCTCTCTTAAGATTAAGGTGTTCTCTCTCCCTCTCCTTCTGCTCCTCCCCTCCCCACTCGCACATGCACATGCTCACTCTCTCTTGCTCCAAAAAAAAAAAAAAGAAAGAAAGAAAGAAAAACTTATAATCTCTATTAGACCATATAATAGCTAGATCTCATTTCTTTTATTTGTAAGATCCTCTTAGCACTCACTTGGATGAGGCCCATGGAGGTCCTTAGCTTCCTACGCCTCTGATGCTGTGATTCCTTCCGTGAAATGTGAGGAGGGGCCAGGGAGCAGGACCCGGGCTGGCCAAGCTGGAAGAACCAGAAGATGCAACAGAACTCACACGTGGACTTTTTAGATTTGTCAGTGGACACTAGACGTTCACCATTGTTCTTCTAGTCGGATGACCACACATACCCCAAGACTCCAGAGTGAACAAGGAGCCAGTGGAAATGAAAGGACATCAGCACGTGCCCTTTATTTATCTTTAATTATTGATGAAGGCTTTGTGCCCATTAAAGGGACTTGAAGCATCAGCCAGAGACCTCTGTAAATTCACACATGAGCAGTACCTCAGTCTGCCCATGTTGTGATAGTTTCTGGAACCAGTCTTTCTCTGGTCCTCTGGTCCATATTACAGTGCAGAAACCACAGGAAATCAGAGATAAAGCAACAGCACAGCCATGAAACAGGCCAGTTACCTCATTTTCTTCATTCAACAAACGGGATATAATTAGACCTTCTTCTGTCCTGGCACTGAGTAGAGTGGAGATGCAAAGGGCCCCACCTTGTAGGGCCTGGTCTCCCCATCAGAAATGAGGAGATCAGATTGGATCATGTCCAGATTTAAATCTCTGCAGTTAATCTGCATTTAATTTTAATGTCGACTATAGTCAAACCAGTTCCTCATATTGGACTTTGGCAGGGTCTGGTGAGGTGGGGGCTGGACACTGGGCCTCCTGCTGCTATCGTCCGGTTCCTTTGTAAGGAAATCCGTGTGCCAAGTGAGGAGGATTAATAACCAAGGAGTCCAGGCCTGTGAATAGGCCCCCGGGCAGGAGAGTTCTGACATTTTTAAAAATACACCTATGTGCTGAGCCCCGCGAGCTGGCATTTTACGCACATTATCTGTGGAAATCCTCGCACAGGGAATTAACCTCTCCCTGTTAAGAAGAGCTTCTACCTGGTGACCCCTCTGACCTGACCCCGCAGGGATGTGTTATATTCAAAAGAAATACATGAAGACTTGTCTATTTGCCAAAGGGCTTTTTCCTGCAGGGGAGTTCCAAATAAGAAACGCCGCGGCACCAAATAATGGTTTCTAAGCATTACTTGTGTTTTTACACTGCGTTCAAATTTACTCCACTTCCTTATTTTCCAAATATTCAATGCTCATCATTTATAATAATTCCTCTGTCAGAATCCAACTCATACCTTCACAATTTTCTTCTCAAGCACTTTTCAGATGGAAAATAATTCACGAAAAAAGGTTTCTAGGATTGGTGTCATTCTTTTAGGAAATGCTCTTTAACAAATTATCAGACCAAGTGTTTTTTGGGGTTTTTTTAATGACATGAGAAAGTAGAATGTGTATGGTCCGTCTGCAATCTTTGGGTTTCCTATGGGATGAACATACATTTCCTACGGTCTCAACGTCATAGGCATACAACTCCTATGGGAAGCAAAATGAATGTTTTTCTCCCAGTGCTAACATTGCATGATTGATCCTAAGAGCTGCAGATTTATTACAATTTTCCCTATAAGTCTTGTTGTTTTTGCCTCTTCTGAAGCATGGAACCATACCAGAGGCAGGAATCGCGATGTAATGGACCGAGAAGGTAATCTGCAAGAGCATCTCCCCAATTTATATTCATTTGGCAATGAGAAAGTTTTTAACTGTTACATTATGTTACAGTATTTTCCAAACAAACACTTTGGCTTCAATACAACAGGGATTGGTGCTTTAGTTACTCCTGAGATCATCTCAACTATTTTCTGTGTTCAGGAAGTTTTAAGACTCACTTTGTAAATTGTATTTAGCCTTTTTATTAGAATTGGAGATAGCTGTTGGCTCCATGAATGGATTTTATGTGTTTCTGCTGGTGTCCCCAAACCAAACTGCCGTAACGAATGGAGCACTGTCTCTTTTTGTAACCGTTACCTGCTGAGAGCAGAAGAGAAATTTGTCTAAAATCAAAATATTAACAGTTTTATTTATTGCAAGATGTCAAAAGGAGAGAGTATAACTTTTACCAGATTCAAAACTGTAGTGAGACCTTTGAAACTGTTTTTCAAAGTAGGGCTTTATTCCTGTAATTCAAAGAAAAATGAAAAGCTAAAGTATTGTGTGTATTTTCAAATATCAGATGGCCCTTCGGTGGGAAATCAAAACAACAATTAATTGGCCAGTTCCACACAAACCTACAGAGTTCTTATTTTTTTTCCATCATAACCGTATGGGCACTGGGCATTAGAATGCACATACAAGGAAAGATGGGTTTCTGAACCATAGACATGTCTTCTGTTATTCTCCTCTTTCCAGTTTATTTTTTTTTTCTTTTTTGCCCTGTTTTGGCTGATCTGAGGTTTCATTAAGTCACTAGGGGAAATCATGGGTGGTTCTAGCACAAGCTTAAGGAAAACACGTATGCACTAAAGTAATCGGCAATGATGGACCATGACTTTCAGATTAGGAGGCAGTGGAATAATGTAACGTGTTACACGTGAGCCTCGTGGAAATTGTGGAAAAATAACCAAAATTTTACTTGGATTTGTTTTCCCAAAAATGCAGTTTTTAAAAAGCTGTCTGTCGCTCCCTTTTTCTACATTCGCTTATGGTTAGAGTAATATTTGTGATATTTAGAAGACCTTCTAAAGAATATGACACTGGAGGTGTCCATACCATATTTTTGCATTGTCGGGGGTCTTTTTGGATCTATTATTCACACATTCATTTTAAATACTGTCTGTGTATATACATCTCTTTCGTGGGAAAACGTGTTTGAAGAGAGTCAGGAAAAGTACGGTGTCACTGGAGGAAGCAAACCAGGAGCTAAGTCGGGGAGTAACGGAGTTCCTGCGTTCTCCGGGACGTCTCCGACATCTGGGAAGACACCGCACAGATGCCTTTGCAGACTTGCCCGTAGGCTCCTGAGTGTCACTGAGGGCTTTGTGTTTATTGTATGTTCACATTTTTATATCATGTTTTTTAGAAACAAGGTGGGGCTCATGAAATCTATTGCAAATGGCTTTAGCAGATGGAATACACAGCCAAAGAAACAAAGTAAAAACACTGGAAACCCTGCCAACTCTGATATGTTTGCCAAAGAAGGTGAGGGGCACAGATGAGTGGCAGGTGATTTCTAAATTGCTTGGGTTTGATTTTGGTTGGTTTTTGTTTTTTTTTATTTTAACTTTGCTAGCACAAAGTTACACATAGCGTTCTGAGAATTCAATGCTTCAAACAAAATAATAAGTCACGTTGAAAATTCATTTGGGGAGGAACAGGAAAGCTATCTAGTTTGCCGAGTTCTTTTGTTTACCCAGTTCCTGCTTGCTCTTCGCTTCATTTCTCTTCCTGGTAAATCAGCTTTCCTAGAAGCCATCATGCTAATACGAGCCCAGAGGAGGATGTGATGTAGGAGGGCTGCTTGTCAGATAAGATGCAAAAGAGGGACACATCCCTTTGGGGGCCCAGGTGGAGTGGGAGGTGTGTCAGCAGGAGAAGGAGAGAGAGGCCAGTCCCCACCTTGTCAGCACCGATCAGAAGAAACTCAGGAGCACAGTGGGTCAGGCGGAGAGAGCCTGGGTTTCACTCCCCAGAACCTCCTGGGGGCACCCCAGACTCTGAATGTATGTTCAGACATCCCCAAGTGCCCTGGGGAGCACCGAGGAAGGTATCTCACAGTGCTGGAGATGGAACAGACTGAGTCTACAGCCCAAGGCTATAGGCAGACATCTAAGTCTAGGAGTGATGTGAGATTTAGAGCCACATCTAGGGGACTGCACAGCACTGTGCAAAGAAAGAACATTCACTGTTCATAGATTCTAACAGCCATCGCCAGCAGAGCAAGCAGACACCACAGGGAGCAAGGGAGATACCACTGCAGACCCAATACCAACCCAGAGAGCAGCCCAAGATTGCCATGTTGCTCCCAGGCCACTTTCTCCCCAGACTATGAGGACACACACCCAGACATCCCTAGCTGCCACCTTGGGAAGGAGGAGAAAAGTGGATCTCTGAGGGCCAACGGGCACCCAGAAGGGCTAATCCAAACAGAAAGGGACAGTTAAACCAGAAAAGGTTGAGATAGCCAAAAGGGACATGGTGAGACATCGTCTCTGGATAGGAGAGCAGGGAACTACTTAAGAGGGAGGTCTGATCATATACTGAAGATATTAAGAGGCTACATTTTTTTTTCTGCACCTGAGCGTCGCATATGGATTTGCCACTGTGATATACCAGGAATAGTGTCCTAGACCGTTCGCTCTTTCTCCTTGGCTTACACCCCCTTCTCATTTGTGGATGGGCAGCAAGGTGAACCAGATCACTAGGTTTAAAATTCATTCCTGTGGGCTGCACTGGAGTGGCACCTGTCAGGCAGAAGATGCCCTGGCTCCTACCAGCCTTTGCCCTCCACCCTCGCCCGGACTGCCGGGAACATCTACAGCAAATGTCAACAGCTGTCAGAAATGCAGATGAAGCACTGAATACAAAGATGGGGAGGAGGCATCTGATCAGAATCACCTCAGATAGTTCCACAAATGAGACCACCTGCCCCACCCCATGCCTTCCAAGATGACCACTCCCTGGTTGAGAATTCTTTTCCTGAGGAATGGAAGAGATAGGCTGGGGGGGGTGGGGACACGGCAAACCTTTGTTGTAGATCAAAGACATGTTTTTCCAGGCCCAGTGCTTACTAAGAAGAGCTTGAATATTTTTTTTTAAAGATATTCAGGGTTGACTGTGTTTAAGTCAAAACAAACTAATTTTATTTTTAATTTGTTAACACAGATGAATTGTAACAAAAATTTTCATTCCCGTGGCCTTAAGTTCTCAGATGTCCCTGCTTGGCTCTGTTAGTTTACCCTGACCGATGACCTCTGTGAACGCTGAACCACAGCCCCGCAACTGAGAGCTGATCCTGCCCAGAGGTGCCGTACAAAGTGGGGATCGAGTCCCCTGATTGTTCCATCTGCACGAGGATAGCCGTGGTCCTGGCGGTTTCTGTGATTTTATCCCTGAATTTTATTCTTCTTGCATTCCATGTGACACCCACACAGACATACTTCCTGCCAAATCAGCTCAGTGAAAGTAACTACCAAGGTTTATAGAGAGCGGTTTTCAGAATTTCTCATATTCATTCATTTTCCTTAGAATGGTGATGAACAAGCTTCTGAGGACAGTGGGCAGTAGGGCGTGGGAGTTAAAGGCGTAAAACCAGTGAGACTAGCACAAATATGAGCCCGTTACGTAATTTTAAACTTCCTAGTAGCCACATAAAAGGTGAAATTAAGTTTAATACTACATTTCGGAAAACCCAGTATGCCCAAAATAGTATAATATCGATGTGTAATCAGTATAAAAATTATTAATGCAGTACTTTACATTCCGCTTTTCACACCAAATCTTCAAAGTCCAGTGTGTATATACCACACTTTCAGGACGTGTCAGTTCGGCCCTGCCACACTGAAACAGCCGCCTGTGGCTAGTGGCTGCCATATTGGAGAGTGTAGCCCTCAACTTCGTCACCCAGATTCAAGTCAGGGGTTACTTCTGCCACATGGGAAGTGTGACTTTGGGTAGATTATCCTCTCAGACTCCGTTGCCTCATGTAGAAAATGGTAGTAACAATACTTTGCAGAGGTAACAATACTTTGTGAGGTTTAAATAAAATTGTCTATACCGAGAGCTCAACAAAGTGCATGGTAAGAGCTCTGGAAATGTTCGCTCTTGTGATATAAATGGATGTGGTCAATGTAGATCTTATAACAGGAGAAGCTTAGAGTCTAACAGACATCCATAGATCTACTGAGAAAATGAGAAAAGTAACTCCTGGCTTCATTACCATGAAAATAGAACAGTAAAACAGAGGAAAGTAAAGAAGGAAAATCAGTTTATCAAGTTAGAGTTTTCCAATAGTGTCTTCGCCATTCATGGCATCCAGAATTTGGTTTGTTTTGTTAATGAAGACAGTTCCTATAATGCTTTGCTTTATAAGCTTGCTGGAATTTGCCACACTAGTGACCCATACATTCCCCCAGCTCCATGCAGCCTGGGTCCTTGTTACTTTTCTAGATGGTTAGTCTTTCTGTGATTAACAAACCAACTTTCCAGACCTGGGGGATTTGGATCCACTTCACGCTCTATTGGGACTTTTCGTCTCCAACAGAGAAAGAACTGCTGCCTTCCTCTACTGCCAAGGGCTGTTCTCTTTGGTTCATTTTGCTGTCCTTTCCACTTAACCAGAACCACTAAGAAAAGAACATTTAATAGGGTGTCAACATGATGTCAGCATGGCAGCTCGTTGATGCCCATTGTGGTTCTTTGACCTGTAGACAGACAGCAATGACAGGCTCTCACTGGCAGCTGAAATCGTCCTCAAAAAAGAAAAAAAAAGTTAATATCTTTAATTACACTTAGCAAAAGTAAGACATGCATGAAGTTTCAATCTTCTAGATGGTCTTGCGGATTAAAATTACATATATACTTTTGCATAATAAAAGTAATGTTGTGAAAGAAAGCAGTTGAAGTATGTGAGAAATAATTGCATCTGGACGAGCTGTCTTGGGGCAGCTCTTATTGGATTGAGCTCAGCTTAGACATTACACCACTGAAGCATTCTGCATTTTTATGTGGCAGTGCAATAGAATTTAAATTTTATGCACAATTAGTCTGGTATTGATGTAAAGTTTGCAGGTAGGTTTGGGCATAAAGCTGAGAATAAAGCCTTTAGTATAATTTTTTAGTATTTTTGAGGGGGGGGGAAGTGATAGAGAAAAGGAAAGGCTGCAAAAAAAAAATGTAAGCAAACAAAAAAATTGGACTTGCTCTTTTACCCTGAAAGAGGTCAGCATTCCTCAAAGATGTCTGTGGCTTTCCAGGCGAAGCACAGAGTACTTCCCTTGCGCATTTCTCATTGAAGTTGTTCACATCCCGGGGCAACAAGGTCAGGAGAAGGAAAGGAGTCTCAAACAAAATAACTTATTTTTTCAAAGCAGTGGTTGAGAAACGGGAGCCATGCTCAGAGAATTAACAAGCGTGGGCCCCAAAATAGCGTTTCACACAAAATGGTTCTTACACTAATAGGAAAAAATATATGTTGCAGTTTGCTAGAACATGTGTAGTAGGCCCAAAGTCACATTCATTTAGTAAATTGTCATGAATACAGACGAGCTCAGGGGCCCATATGTAATCCCCCGCTGGAGCGTGGAGGTGGAGGGTAAAGCAAGCCCGTGCTGTGCTCTGTGCTGCCTCTGCTGGCACATTTTGGTAAGGTTGAGGGGAGGCTAAAGGATTCCTTTTTCTCACGGTGCTTTTCCTTCGTTGCACTTCACTTATGAATAAATTGGAGCATTTATTAATGAACATAGGATCTGTAGATTTCACAAAAGGACAACAGTCATCTTTCTGTTGGCAGTCCACGGGCCAGCTTCCTAGGATTCTAACTCAGCCTTGACATCGCACGCCATCCCATACGTAAAATGCGTGTGTGCCGCCAAGCTACTCTATGACCTGTTAACTTGTTCAGACCTCTCGGTGATGAAAGCATCTCTAAGGAGAGAGGAGAAAAAATATAAAATACCATTCAGTCACCATGCCAAAGTCTGTAATTACATTTCTCCCTGAAGACTCTGTAGTCACTGCAAAATGTGTACTTTCCTGCCCCTGAAACAGCCATTCTGGTTTGAAGATAATTTATTCTAAATGCTTCATGACCATAGTTAAAGGTTTTGAGGAACTACAGATTGTTAATAATGATGCCAGTGAATTTTGGTCTCATCAGCGTTGTTCAGATTTGCCAACAAACTGCTTAAAACTTCCTTGAGTACAAAACGAATGCGTTGAAAAAGGGGTGTTCACATCACTGAGGACACTTCTTCCTGCCCTGATTCTCCCTTCAAGAGTTCAACATTAGTTTAAAGTTTCAAAGGGATTGTATCAGCCCCTCCCCTCCCCTGGAGGAGAGCCTGGGACACACCTGTTGTCTTATGTTGCTTTCCCACCTGCAGAACCTTTTGCTCCAGGCTGCAAAGGCCACCAGGTCAAAGAAGCACACAGAGCTGTAAGTCAGGAGGGAGCGGAAGGCAGTAAAGCAGAGTCTAGACTAGCTGACGGGCCATGAGAGAGACTGGCAGTGTATCAAAGTCAGTACGTAAAGCGAGGGATAGATAGGTGAGCTCAGAATGTAGGAGCAAGGAGGAAGAGAAAGGAAAAGAACACCAGTGGTAATCCTGGGCGAGAGGTGATTATACCCATTAGGGCTACATGAGGCTGCAAGCAATAGAAAAGCCAACTAACTGCGGGGCGCCTTGTATGGCTCAGTCATTAAGCGTCTGCCTTCGGCTCAGGTCATGATCCCAGGGTCCTGGGATCGAGCCCCGCATCGNGATGGCTCAGTCATTAAGCGTCTGCCTTCGGCTCAGGTCATGATCCCAGGGTCCTGAGATCGAGCCCCACTTCGGGCTCCCTGCTTGGCGGGAAGCCTGCTTCTCCCTCTCCCGCTCCCCCTGCTTGTGTTCCCTCTCTGGCTGTGTCTCTCTCTGTCAAATAAATAAATAAATAAATAAATACGTAAATACATAAATACATAAAATCTTAAAAAAAAAAGAAAGAAAAGCCAACTACAGGTGCTTAAGCAAGTAGAGGATGGTTTTCTCATGTCCCAAGGTCAGGGGCAAACAGCTCCTGGCATCAGTTCATGGTCTCCTGTCAAGACAGGTACCTCTGTGGTTCTCTCCATCTGTGTCTTACAGTCCTATTGAGGCTGCCACCACTCCAACCATCAGCTCCCACTCCATGCAGAAGAAGGGAGGGCCAAGTGTGGCCCCACATCAGGACTTCTGCCTCTGTCTCATTGGCCATGAGGGTGTCACCTGCCTCAGGAGGGCCCGGCACAGGGGTTGTAGTGAGAGTCTGTGGGGCAACACTGCTACCGTACCCTTTTGCTGGCTTTTCTCTGCCCGTGGTG
This sequence comes from Ailuropoda melanoleuca, assembly GCF_002007445.2. Classification (NCBI taxonomy): domain Eukaryota; kingdom Metazoa; phylum Chordata; class Mammalia; order Carnivora; family Ursidae; genus Ailuropoda; species Ailuropoda melanoleuca. Next base: position 103,326,103 of record NC_048227.1, on the reverse strand, counting down.
GCAGTTATGTTTATTCAGTTGGACAGGTGGTGTAGCAGTCATTCGGGTATCCTGATTCATTTCTCTTCATATCAATCTACTGTTTTCTCCTAGCTAAAACTGAGATCTGAGTTTTTACTGTCACCCCAAAACCCATCACGAAGGACAAATGAAAAGATGGTAAACATTTGTAGACATTAAAATTATTTTTAGAGTTAAGTTCTAAATACCTGATCTGGGAGAGTATGCGGGGGAGAAGTAGGTTATTAACGCATATGTCATATATATATATATATATATATACACATATACACACACACATATATTATTGTATTAATCTATTAACATATTACTATAATAATATATCAGTTACATAGTGTATATATTAATAATAATGTAATGATATAATATTAGTTAAAATATGTATATGTTATTA